>NC_089490.1:219179941-219503274 GCF_036850765.1 Saccopteryx bilineata | reverse complement strand
TCTTTAATAAAAAAAAATAATGTTAAAAATATAAAACATTCTCATGTATTACAATCCATTCATTTCCTATCACTCATGTCCATGGTTGCGGGTGGCTGGAGCCAATCACAGCTGTCCTCCAGGACAACACTAAATTTTTATTGGATAATGCATAATGTACACAGGTCATTGTGAGGTCAGGAAGTAAGCTTCCCTCCTTTAATCAAGTAGCTAATTGCAGAAACCCTTTTGATGAAGAAGATGGCAAAAAGAAAAAAAGAGGAGTATTGTACTTTTCAGCAGGAATGGACAGAGGAATTTGCTATGTGGAGAGAACAGGTTCTGCAGTGTGTCTAATATGCAATGATAAAATTGCATCGATGAAACAGTCAAATAGAAAGTGGCACTTCGATAAACGCCATACTACATTTGCATCGAAATATCCAGGGTGGGACAGCAGGAAGAAAGCATGTCAAGAGCTACTGTAGCCCTGGCCGGTTGGCTCAGCGGTAGAGCGTCGGCCTAGCGTGCGGAGGACCCGGGTTCGATTCCCGGCCAGGGCACATAGGAGAAGCACCCATTTGCTTCTCCACCCCTCCGCCGCGCTTTCCTCTCTGTCTCTCTCTTCCCCTCCCGCAGCCAAGGCTCCATTGGAGCAAAGATGGCCCGGGCGCTGGGCATGGCTCTGTGGCCTCTGCCTCAGGCGCTAGAGTGGCTCTGGTCGCAATATGGCGACGCCCAGGATGGGCAGAGCATCGCCCCCTGGGGGGCAGAGCACCGCCCCTGGTGGGCGTGCCGGGTGGATCCCGGTCGGGCGCATGCGGGAGTCTGTCTGACTGTCTCTCCCTGTTTCCAGCTTCAGAAAAATGAAAAAAAAAAAAAAAAAAAAAAAAAAAAAAAAAAAAAAAAAAAAAAAAAAAAAAAAGAGCTACTGTGCAGAGTGCAAGCTAGTCAGCAGCAACTCCGTGTTTGGACCCAGCAAGGTGACTGGAATTCGGTTAGCTTTGCTGGTGCTTTTGCAATTGTGAGAAATGGAAAGCCATTCACAGATGGGGAGTATGCCAAAACATTCATGCTTGATGTTGCCAATGAACATTTATTTATTTATTTATTTATTTATTATTTTTTTTTCTGAAGCCGGAAACGGGGAGAGACAGTCAGACAGACTCCCGCATGCGCCCGACCGGGATCCACCCGGCACACCCACCAGGGGTGACGCTCTGCCCACCAGGGGGCGATGCTCTGCCCCTCCGGGGCGTCGCTCTGCTGCGACCAGAGCCACTCTAGCGCCTGGGGCAGAGGCCAAGGAGCCATCCCCAGCGCCCGGGCCATCCTTGCTCCAATGGAGCCTTGGCTGCGGGAGGGGAAGAGAGAGACAGAGAGGAAGGAGGGGGGTGGGGGTGGAGAAGTAAATGGGCGCTTCTCCTATGTGCCCTGGCCGGGAATCGAACCCGGGTCCCCCGCACGCCAGGCCGACGCTCTACCACTGAGCCAACTGGCCAGGGCCGCCAATGAACTTTTTGACGACTTTTCGGATAAAGACAAGATAATCAAACGAATAAAAGACATGCCTCTGTCGGCAAGAACTGTTCACGATCGTACTATCATGATGGCAAATCAAATTGAGGCAACACAAGTGGAGGACATAAATGCAGCACCATTCTTTTCTCTTGCTTTGGATGAGTCAACAGATGTAAGCCATTTATCCCAGTTCAGCGTGATTGCAAGGTATACTGCCTGTGACACACTACGTGAGGAAAGTCTTGCTGTTTTGCCTATGAAAGAGACAAGAAGAGGGGAGGATTTATTCAAGTCTTTCACTGAGTTTGCTAAAGAAAAAAATCTACCGATGGATAAACTTATTTCGATGTGTACTGATGTTGCTATGTGCATGGTGGGGAAAAAAAGGATTCATAGCACTTCTTCGTGAACATGAAAAGAGACCAATCCTAAGTTTTCATTACATCCTACATTAGGCGGCACTTTGTGCTCAGATGTGTGGTGAGCAGCTTGGTGAGGTGATGTCGCTGGTCATTCCGGTGGTCAACTTGATTGTTGCCCAAGCTTTAAATGATCGCCAGTTTAAAACACTGCTGGGTGAAGTTGGGAATAATTATCCTGGTCTGTTTCTGCACAGCAATGTGCGTTGGTTGTCAAGAGGGAAGGTGCTCAGCCATTTCGCAGCTTGTCTGAGTGAAATCCAGACTCTTCTTGAAATGAAAAACGTCGAGCATCCTGAGTTAGCTAATACTGAGTGGCGCCTGAAGTTCTATCTCGTGGACATGACTGAACATCTGAACCAGCTCAATGTGAAAATGCAAGGCATTGGGAAATACAGTCTTATCCCTTCAACAAGCAGTGTTTGCATTTGAAAACAAGCTGGAACTCTTCATCACCGACATTGATACAGGTCGTGTACTACACTTTGAAACACTGGGAGAGTTTAAACATGCATGCACAGCAAAAGTGACCCTGCTCAACCTCTTGATCTCCAGCAGCTAGCGGGCTTCACATCTAATCTCCTGCAGTCATTCAAAGTGTGCTTTGGAGAATTTCATGATCGCACTCGTCTTTTTAAGTTCATCACCTATCCACACGAGTGTGCAGTGGATAGCACTGACCTGAGTTACATCCCCCCGGTGTCTCTGTCAGAAATTTTGAGCTACAAGGTGCTGACCCAAAGGCCTCAGACATGTGGGTGAATAAGTTCAAGTCACTGAATGAAGATTTGGAAAGATTTGCACGACAGCAAGCAGAGTTGGCGAGCAAACACAAGTGGGGAGAAATGAAAAAACTTCAACCCAAGGACCAGCTGATTGTAAAAACTTGGAATGTGCTTCCCTTCAGTCATGTACCACACACTGCAGCATGTGAACATTGCTTTACTGACAATGTTTGGCTCTACATATGTATGTGAGCAGTCTTTCTCACATCTAAAGAACGTTAAGACCAATCTATGATCACGTTTAATGGATAGAAGTCTCAACACCTGCATGAAGTTTAACCTCACCACATATCAACCAGACTACAAAGCCATCAGCAAAACCATGCAGCACCAGAAGTCGCATTAATGGTAAGAAGTACTTTATTCATCACTGGTTAGCAACAGCATAACAACGTTATTAAAAAAGAATTCAGAGACTTATTGTACTTTAAAAGTGTTGGTCTTACATAAAATGCACACACTTACTTGTATTTAGTGTTAAACATATTGTATGGCTCTCACGGAATTACATTTTAAAAATATGTGGCATTCATGGTTTTCTCAGCCAAAAAGGTTCCTGACCCCTGTTCTAGTGGGTTTCCTCCCTAAACAATATAGAAAGATTTAGAATAATGTTTGAACAGTTTGCTGATGGCTGGGATTACATTGCAGGAAATATATAAGAAGACAGGCACCTTAACTGAAGCCCCTGAAATTATTCCAGGAAAGTGGTTATCTTTTTTACCTGCCAAGTTAGACAACATGGAGGAGGAAGAGGAGGAGAAAAGGTCAGGGATGAAGTGGGTGGCAATGGCGTGGGTAGAGCTTAGCCCAGCAGAACGTCTGGCAGACGAATGAAGCTGATCAGTCAGTGTTCAGAAGAAATTGCCTTGAGTGAAGTGTGTCAGGATCTGAGTTATGTAACTATTTTGGTGCAGGCGGCAAAACCAGAGCATGCCCAGTCTCTGGTTTATGCATGAAGACATCTTTGATTTTGAAGCCTTTACTGCTCCCAAGTGGGAGGGGTGGAGGAGGAGGGAGCGAGCGGAGGCCAAAGAATAGAGAGAGGCCAGAGGAACTCACAAGTCCTTCACTGCCCAGGAAGGGCTGTGCCCAGAGGGAGCTGGCCCTGGGCGGGTCCTCTGGCGCATCCTCTGAGCGGCCACCGCGGAGCACCATGGGAAAATCCTTCCTCCCTAGGACATGGCGCTCACCTGCCCGGCTGCGGCGGCTGCGTCGGCGGCGGCCAGCTCCAGCGCCGCGAATCGTGGGTCCCGGCAGAAAAGCAGCTCGCGCTTCAATAGTGTGGCAGAGGGTGGCGGCCGGGGCGGGGGCGAGGGCGCCCCGCCGGCGCCCGGGTGTTAGAGCCAGGCGCCTGGGCAGCAGCGGACAGCACGCGACCCCGACCCCGGGGCGCCGCCAGCATGGTGTCCCAGGTGCTGCAGCTGCTCCGACAGGGCGTGTGGGCCGCGCTCACTGGGGGCTGGTACCACGAGCCAGAGCACAGCAAGTTCACCAACAGCTGCCACCTCTACATGTGGCTGTTCCTGCTGCTGCTGCCCCTCGTCTTGCACCTGGTGAGAGAGAGGGTCCCAACCCTGGGGAGACGGGATGGAGGGAAGACGAGCAAGCTACCAAAGCCTGTGTGTCTTCCTAGTGATGGAAGGAGTTGGTGGTGATTCTTAGGAGGTGGGATGGGGAAGGTCCTTAGAAATTCGGGATAAAGTGCAGGGAAAGGGGGATGGAGACTCGTTGGAGAAGAAATTGAAAGGACTTTGTGGGCTCTGGAAATCATTAAGAATTGATGCTGGCTGTTAGGATGAGTCAGACTCTGCTTGTCACTGGGGAATGTGGAACCTGTTTTGTAGGTGAACAGCCCTGGGTCTCTTGGCTGTTTAGCATGGAGTAATGTTTGGTATTGTACATAATAGTCAAAAGGCAAAATGTTAAAACCCATTTATTTCAGTTGTTGATTTTTTTCCTCATTCTCCCCTTCCTGTTTTGCATTGAGAAGGCAGGTTCAATTTTCAGTTACTCAACTTGCCATTTCCACATCACTATGTAAAGAAATCTGTAGAAAGATATAATAATGGGTAAATCTAATGTGGTTCATGCTGAGCAGTGTTACATCACCTAGTTGGGGCTTGTCAGTTTAGTAGGGTTACTGTAATAGAGTGCCACTGAGTAACTATATAGATGACCTTCTAAGATAAATTAAATACACTTGATTAAAACCGTGGTTAACTTTATTTGAAAAGCTGTTCAGGTAAGATGTTCCATTTGTTACTAAACTTTACGTGCCAAAAATCTAATTTGCTATATATAGTTCTGAAAACATAACTTGACCATGATCTCCACAGCAAAAATCAATGAGTCCACTGTTTGACGTTCTCTATGATTTGGCTCTTGTTTACTCTGTTTCTGGCAGTTTATCCAGAGTGTCCGAATTTTGGCTCTGAAGTCAAGCTTCTCAGTGGAAGGGATGCAGCTCGGAGATGCTTCTGTGACCTTGGGAAACTTACATACCCTGATTTTTTAAAAATGTAAATTGAGAAAAATAATATTATCAGATGGACAGGGTTATTTTGAGGCTTAAATGAGATACTGCATGTAAAGTCATCTGTTTGTCTGACTTGACCTGGGATTGTATTCAGATCTGTTTTAAATTTGTTTTTCTACTTATTAGCTGTTTGACTTGATAACCTTAGATTTTCCATTTTTTAAAGTAGATGTGATAATAACCATTTCATGGGAAAAATAAAATTTCATATAAAAAGCACCTAATATAAAGGCTTACCCATGAGGCCCTTTAATAATTTTAAGTTTCTTTCTTCTTCTGTGACCTTGTCCATCAATTTTGCTTAGCCTGTAGGTCCCATTGTTTTTTCTCTGCTTAAAGGGGCAGCATAGCAGAGTGATGAGGAACACAAGATTCAAGATTGGGTCCCAGCTTGGTTTTTCTGCCTCCTTGTTGTATGAGTTTGAGCAGGCTTCAGTTTCTGGTTTGTAAAGCAAGGTTAATGGTACCTCTTATGGGGTACATATAATGGGGTTGATATGAGGCTTGAAGGAATTAATAAAAGTACTTCTCAAAGTATCTGGTACATAAGGATGGCTGAATATGCGTTGACCTTTTAAAATTTTTTTCTTCCTTTTTCTTCCCCATCATTCACTTGCCAAAAAAATCTCTCTATCCTTTAAAGCTCAATGGAGTGGCTATCTCTGTCTAGGCTTCTGTAATTCCATTCAGCTAGTATTAAGCTCTCTTCTCTCTTGCCCTTATACTGTCCTGGATTTCTTGTTAGTATTACAGAGTGCCTGGAATTCTGCCTGTTCCTTAATTGTTGAAACATGTATTTATATATGCTCCTGGATCATGCGATTTTTGAGGACATAGATTTTGGTTCTGTTGATTCTCTTGGTTTTCCTTGCACTGAGCAGAGCACCCTGACCTCACATGCAATAAACTGGTGGTAGTAAAATCAACCTGTGTCTCTTTCTATTCTAACTAGTGTTATATTGTCTGTATCACTATGTACTTTTAGTATTTCTTGATAATGACAGAAACATATATTTCATTTCTAATCTCACTCCTCATAATAACCGCATTAATATTTAATATGTATTTCAGAGATTTTTTTTTCTACACATGAGCTTATTTTTACATAACTACTCTGCAGTTCTGTGATGTCCAAGTCTTTGGCTTTTCCACTGTACTGTGCTCCCTGCCGTGGTACTCACTGTCTTTGCTAGGCACCACTTCATTTCTATGTGCTATAATCATAATGATGTGGGAGAACCTGTCATATGCTGGCATAGCACTAGACACATAGTTGCGCTTCATGCACTCTAGCTGTTCCTGTCACCCTTAGTATGTGACTCTTCTGTAGCCACTTCCCCTATGGGTTCATAACTATTTTTCCTCAGGTTTTCTATTACTTTGGCCACACCTCCTTTCCGCTCCCGCTTCTAACATGTGAGATGCCTTTGTTTGAACAATGGAAAGGTGCGCTTTCCCAGCTCAGGACTTGGCGACTGGACTTCAGCCACCATGTGAACCGCTCAGCTGGAGGCTGAGCAGGGTGCAGCCCTTGAACGCTGTTACTTTGTGGCACTGCTGGGTGAGGTGCTATTCCTCCAAGGTGACCTCTCATCCTGGTCAGTCCTTGTGTTTATATTCAGTTTCTTCATAAGAAAGGCTTTTTCTGCTGTTGAGTGATATGGAGCACATGTTCCTTCTCTGAACTTGTTTTCCAGCCTGTCCACCTCTACAGACCTTATTTATTTTCACATTGAGGTACATGATCCTTTGCACTTTCTCACTTAAATGTCTGCACTTCTTCCTGCCTTACATTTCTCCTGCCCTCAGCAGCCTGGACAAGAGTGGGGTTTGTGGTGGAAGGGATGCAGCTCGGAGATGCTTCAAGGCATTCTTTCCTGTCCCCAGGCCTCCCGTAGAGATGCAGGCCTGGGCCTTTTACATTGGGCACATGCTACGCCCAGCAGATGGCTGTTGGACTGCGTGTGCACAGGGTATAGCTCAAAGAGAGCTTTGCTTCCCCTGTGTAAGTGCTTTTACTGAAATGTCTTCCATCCCCAGGGCATCCTTGGGCAGTCATCTTCTATCATCTCAAGTTAATACTGTCTGTCTTGGCTGACCCCTTGGCACCGTTCTGCAAAATTCCTTCTGCATACCCTCAATCTTCTGCCACCTGGACATGTGGCCCCGCACCAGCCTCGTCCTGTGATGCGGCTGCTGGAGCACCCATCAACATAGTGCTTAAATTTGTTTTCTTTCTCCTCTAGTGTTGCAAGCTCATGGCATTTCTGGTGGGTAAATTTGTCTCCCCACCCACCTTCACTTCTCTTAGGGCTTTTGAGATTTCTCCCAGTTGTGACTAGTTCTATTTGGAAGAAGCTCTCCTCAGATATGCTGTTATCTTTACCAATTGTTACGTCTAATACCGTAATGCCTTTGGTGTTACTTCTTGTGTATGGAAGCTGATACTTACCAGATGATTATGGTCTTCTGAGTTTAAGCACTTGGTCTCTCAGACAATGAATTTTAAACATTACCCAGTCTTATTCCCATTTGATTAACACTAAGTCTCTCCTACATCCTATGGGACAAAAAGAGTGTTAGTTTGTAATGTTATTCTGATTTTGTTCTTTTCTTCTGATGAATTTTCCCCCTTAAACTTATTATTATTTGTTGTAATTATGTAATAATAATAGCCAATTCTCAGTGGCATGGGTAACAGACTCAGGTGTTAGAGCATTGCATGAACTAAGTCACTTCATCCTCACAATACCCAGTTGCAATGCTTCCCCCTATGCAGCTGATCAGACTGGCAGAAAGGTCAGTTAACATGCTAAACAATAATGGGCTGATTGTGACCTTCAGGGCCCAAGCAGGTGGAGTTCTTCCCCCTCAGCCAGAGCACCTTTAATACAGGTGAGTTCACGACATGGCATCTGTTTCCTGCACTTTGGCAGGAAGAGATATAAAAACGAAAACTACAAGATAGTACGTGATGACAAGTTTAACTCCCTCCCACACTTGCCTCTAGTATCTCCCTCGAGAGGCAACCACCACATGGGGTGTTATGTTGTGTGTTCTTCAGTGATATTTGTATACACATGGGACATTGGTGTGAAGGGTCTTAGCTTCAATGACAGAGCAGCCTCTTTGTCATCCAGCCTTTACAGCGTGCTCTGTAGAGGAGGTTTTTCTATCCTGGGTGAAGATGTGTGCAAGCCCTATGACTTCAGGTTACAAGTGATACAAGTCCTGCAGTTGCTTTAAAAGTAAACACTGGCTTGTTTCGGATATCAGAGTGTCCAGTTCCATATAGTAACCTAAGCTTCAGTTATCAGCCATCTCTCCGACAGGCTGGTGTCTGAGGGTGCAAAGACTTTGCCTACTGTCCTGCTCCCTCACACACTGGTTCACATTTTCATGCCTTGCGCTTTGACGAACAGGAAGTTTCTTTGCTGAGTGACCCAGTGGTATGCTGGTTCTAGGCTCATGACCATGTTCTCAGCTGATTCTCTCTGCTGAGGTCCCTGAGCATGTCCTTCAGAGACCCTGTTCTCCCTGCCAGTGCTCTCTCACCTACCCTTCCTGGCTGAGGGTTGCTGTGTCCATATTCCTCTGGTCCTTCCACAGTTCCTTGGATAATTGTGTCTACTCCAACTTTCTTCTGCTCCAGCAGCTCACTTGGACATTATCTAAGGCACACTCCTGCAGACTCACACATGGCCCATGTGAACTCTCCCATGTTCTCTCGCCCCGCAGACTCTGGGAGGTCAGGCCACACTCAACATTGCAGCATCTCCCTGGCCCCGCCCTCAGAGCACTTTAGCCGGCAGTCTCCAGTCTTCTAGCTCTTCTGGGAAAGGGTCAGAAACCAGCCTGCTGTGCTCCCCACTGCCACCCAAACGGCAGGGGACACATATTAAGTCTCTGAGTGGCCTCACTGAAACCTTCCTCTCTTGACTGTTGGAGGGTAGAGAGACACGAGACTCACCGAAAACTAATGGTCCCATCTGAAAGTCTTCACAAGCCTCTCATTCTGGACTCTCTTCCATCCTCATTTTGGGAAAGGGAGTTTTAGAGTCATCTAACTCCGTTTTATACCTCAGTTAGAAGTTTCTGGATGTGTTTGTTCCAGGAGTTACTTGGAATGTAATTTCTACCTTATCTTGACTCTTTGATCAACACTTCCAGTTGAATATTATGTTATATACACATGCAGTCTTTTATGTATGCATATCCTTGTTTTTCTAGTTTAGGATCATCCCAGAGATCATTTAGTAAAGAGTTACTTCATTATTATTTTTTTTTTGTATTTTTTTGAAGTGAGAAGTGGGGAAGCAGAGAGACAGACTCCTACATTTGCCTAACCAGGATCCACCTGGCAAGCCCACCAGGAGGCTATGCTCTGCCCATCTAGGATATTGCTCTGTTGTAACCAGAGCCATTCTAGCACCTGAGGCGGAGGCCATGGAGCCATCCTCAGCGCCCAAGCCAACTTTGCTCCAGTGGAGCCTTGGCTGCAGGGGGGGAAGAGAGAAATAGAGAGGAAGGAGAGGGGGAGAAGTGGAGAAGCAGATGGGCACTTCTCCTGTGTGCCCTGTTTGGGAATTGAACCTGGGACATTTATACACCGGGCCGACACTCTACCACTGAGCCAACCGACCAGGGCCAAGAGTTACTTCATTGTTTTATGTCTACACAGTATTCCACTGTATGAATAAAGGCTACCTTTTTGACCCATCTCCTATGAAGGATATTTAGGTTTTCAGATGACTTTTAAACTGCGCTAATTTGTGCTGATGTAACAGTTAAGCTGAAGATTCCTTTTGCTTTATCAAGTTATTTTTTATACATTGTCAGTGGAGGTTGGGTATGGCCAGCAAGTATTCCTGCTCATTGTAGGCCTGTAGGTATCCAGGCTGATAGAACCTCCATTTTGAGGTGGCTAGGGGCTCTGCTCCCATCATCCTCACCCATGACCTTGCCAGTCACAATGGTGGAGGGAGGGAGGGAGAGCAGGAAGGTCATGTCTAGCTTCTGAAGCTCCTGCCTGAAAGTGGCAAATACCTCTTGCACTCAGACCTCTTTTTCAGGGCAAGTCGCATGGTCACACCTAACTCCAAAGGGGGAGGAAAGTGTAGTCCTACTATGTGCCCAGGAAAAATGGGGCATATTTGTTGGACAGTACTTATGTCTACTGACAACAGACTCAGTGACCAGTGTTCTGCAGGGTATTGGAGAAACAACAGGCAAAAGATAGATTGGTGTCTCTCCTTATGAAGATAGCTAATTATGATAAACAGATATAAATAATTACAATAATGATTATTGCTATTACAGAGGAAATAGTAGGTGCTCTATTGTATGAATGGGAGACCTCATCCTGGCCTTGCTGTTTAGGGAAGGCTTCCCAAAGGAGATCTGAGGAATGACTAGGAGTTAGCCAGGCAGTGACGGGAAGACCAGGAGGAGTTTGAACCAAATTCCCAGTATAGTGAGACACACTGAGGGGTTCTTTTATTTGTCATGTTTGAAGTATGCTAGTACTTTTCTTATCCCAATTTTAATTTTGGAAATTTTAGTCTACAAAAAGTAACAAAAATAGCTTAATAAATGCCTTTTTCTTAGATTCTCCAATTCTTAGCATTTTGCCATATTTGCTTCACCGCTCTACATATTTATACATTTTTTTAAAAAAAATTTGCTGTGTTATTTCAGAATAAGTTATATATAATACATTAAGACACTTTCTCCCTTCAAGCTACCACTTAAAGAAAAGGGCATTCTCCCGCATAATTACCACACACGCACAAATGGTCAGTGCTGTTGTCGAATTGAGCAGTTTCCAATCTCTTTTATTTCAAGATGAATTACTAATTACTAAAATTCTGCAGCACTCCAAAAATATATTTTTTGCCAATCTGTTAAAAAAGGTATATTTTTATTCATTCATACCAGACAGCTATTGTTGTGTTTGACCGTTATTTTTTTATTTGATAAGCTAAGAGAAAAGAGGTCAGTGCCCCTGACTAAATAGTAAGGCATGGCATATTTTAAAAATACTTGTGGCACACCGGTTGAAAGTTGTTGGTGTAATGTATAGTTTCCATTCAAATTTCCCCAGTCATCCAAGTAATATTCTACATAGTTCAGGTTTCTTGCTTTGTTTTTCAGGATTCAAGATTTGGTGAAGAATCATTCATTGCTTTTAGTTGTCTCTAATTGTACCTTATTCTGGAACGAGTTTATCAAGTCTTTCATTTTCTTTTGTGATACTGAAAGTTTTTTTTAACACAATGTTTCTTAATATGATTTTTTTGGATGGTTTCCTTAAAATTTGATATGTGATTATGCATTTTTTTTGGGGGGGGTATGAATACCACCTAAGCAATGTGTCCTTATTGTGCAACGAACACATAACAGGCACATCATATCATCCCCTACCCCACCCTGTTGTTGGTGCTATTAAGTTTGGTCATTGATGAAGGCAGAGAAACCCATTTTCCCCTTTGTATTTAATAAGTAAGCTGTGAGGAAAATCTGGAGACTGTACATACTATTGTATCCTCCCAAACTTTCAATAAGTGGTTGTAGCATAAATTGATGATCATTCTTGCCTAAAATGATTATTGCAATGGTGGTTGTAAAATAGTGATTTTCTATTTATTGGTATCTTCCTATAAAGAAACCTTTTCTTTCCCCCTGTCCACATAGTTTTGCTGTGCTTGTTAGTATAGCTTCATGGATTCATTTCTTTTTCTCTTCTTAAAACATCTGTTTATTTTAAAGATTAAAAAAATATTATAAGTTCCTAGTCACATAGTATAATTGGCAGTCTTTGAAGGTATAGATTCAATTTTTAGATTGAATTTACTAGGGTGGCATTAGTCAATAAGATCATATAGGTTTCAGTTGTACATTTCTATGTATATGATCTGTTTTGATTTATGTTCACCAAATCATAGATTCATTTTTAAAAATGCAGTGGTTATAATCTATTCCTATCATCATTCTTTTTAATGTTCAAACTACCTAAAGTTTGGCAAGTGGAAACTTCTTCAAGGTTCTGAGGTTTTTGGATATATCCCATCATCAGGCTTTGGGCACTTTCTTGCTTTCTGGCCCATCAAGGTAGTCCAGGCTTAGCTTGGACTTTCCCTACACAGCCTGAAAAAATCAGTCATTTCTCTAAGGAGCTTTATATTTTTGGTGAGAAATGGCATGGGGGAGTCTGTTGTTTATATTGCTTCAGGGTTGTCTTTGCTTCTAGGTCCTTTCAGTAGACAGAGCTGAAGGAGCTTAAACACCAATGCATCCAGCCATCCAGCCATCCACATACCCATCCATCCACCCATCCGCCTGCCCACCCACCTAGCCATCCGCCCGCCCACCCACCCATTCATCCACCCACCCACCCATCCAGCCAGCCAGCCAGCCAGCCAGCCAGCGATCCACCCATCTACCCATCCATCCACACACCCACCCATCCACCCATCCACCCGCCCACCTACCCAGCCATCCGCCCGCCCACCCACACATTCATCCACCCATCCACCCACCCAGCCAGCCAGCCAGCCAGCCAGCCAGCGTCTACCCATCCACCCATCTATCCACACACCCATCCATCCACTCATCCACCCACCTAGCCACCCAGCCATCCACCCTCCCACCCACCCATCCATCCATCCATCCATCCATCCATCCATCCATCCATCCATCGTGGGTTTATTTTGAAACCTTTAATCTGATCCAAATCAAAGAATTCTTTTTCGCTTTCATCCGTTCCACATTTCTGTCTCCTTTTTCCCACGGTGGGAACTCTGATTCCTAGGACTATTACTGTTAAAGTTCTAAAATTACACAAGAATTACTAGTACTTCCATACCACTATCAAAACAAAATATTTTATTCAAGTTCAAGAATGCTTTACCATTATTTTAAAAATACGCCAATAATGTGCTATGAGAGTATTGTGTTCTAAAGTTACTTGGATTAATTCTTTTTATAAAAAAATTTGTTGAGACATAATTGACACATAACATTACATTAGTTTCAGGTGAACAATATAATGATTTGACATTTGTATAGGATTAATAATTTTTATTTTTTATTTGTCTTTGTGGTTATATAATCAATTTAATATATGGTTAGTTTCATCTGTGTGTATATAATCCTAGTTTTTTACTTCATTCTTGATGATTTAATATTTTTTGAGATATAAACCATTAACATCATTCAAAAAATACAATAAAATGTTATGCTGTTTTACTGTATCAAAAAAATTCTCTGGCTGCTTGGTGGAAAGCAAGTAGAGAAAGCAGGAATACAAGTGGGAGGTTCAGAGATTATTTTTTTGGAGTTCAGCCAGGAGATTGTGGTTGCAGTAAAGATGGAGAAATGTGAGTAAATGTGAGTATATTTTGGTAAGATGTAGTGATAGGTTCATTTTGGGAGTGGAGGAGTGAGCGTGAGAGAGGAATCAAGGGAGGGTGATACTGACTGTCTAGCATGAGCAGCAGGTGACTGGAGTGCCATTGTCTGAGATGGGAAAGGGGAGGAGAGGGCGTTTGGCAGGAAGGGATGAGAAACTGAACACCTAATTTGAGACAAATTAGTTTGGAGTTTCCTTTTAGGTATCAAAGTTGAGTAGACAGTTGAATAGAGGAGTGGGAAGCCCAAAGGAGTGATCTAAGCTCTCATTCATATTAGAGATATGAGTATGAAAATCTTCAATATAGAGATATTATCATACTTGTCACCAAGGACTGAGTGGCAGCTCCTAGGAATAATGTGTAGAAAGAGAGAAGAGGACTTACGTGGTGAGGTCCCAAAAGCTCTATACTCCAGCGCAGGACAGTGGAGTGTAAATGAGGCAAAGGAAAAGCCAGGAGAGCAGGGCCTCTTAAGAGGTGAGCATATAGAGAAGTGAGTCACAGGACTTACCAGGGTGATCACCTCATAAATTCCATAAATGTCTAATTGCTATGTCATAGACCTAAAAATAATGTAATATTGTAGTAATTTATTATAGCAGATATGCTATAATAAAAACATTTTTAAAAATTATTTTTAAAAGTGAGCAATTCTGTTTAGTACTACTGAGAATTGTATTGACTTTTTGTCTTTAGAGACATTGACAAGAATGTTTGAAGTGGCATGATGGGGATTAGAAGCTCAATTAATTGCTGGGGGTTTCAAAGACAGTGGGAGGTGAAAAAGTGAAGACAGCTGGTAAAGACTGTTCTATCATGTAGGGAACAAAGAGATGGCATGATATTTGGGGAGAGATTTGGATTCAAGAGAGGCTCGTCATTCCCTAACTACGCAGGACTTGTGGGCAGGAATGTCATTTAATTCCTCCTTGGTCCCTGGTATGGGGCCTTGTACACAGTAGATAATCAAATCACTCTTTTTATTATTGTAATCTAAACAGTTAAGGGAAGACACAGTTTTGGTAGTAATGTAACAGTCTGTGGTTGGGCTCATTCAGGTATACTCACCACACTGTTATGGCCATGGTCCAGATCATTAAAAATGAAGCTTGAAAACCAAGATATCCCTGCTAGTATTGGATAGTCTTAAAATTAAAATTGTTGTTGTTTCCAAGATAACCTTTGTTATATTATTTATATGGCAATTCCATATTTCTTTTTGGCATTTATAATAATAGTTTTTTCCCTATCATGGGAAACTTGGACTTAAGATCATTGGATCAAACAAAAAATGATTTTGCCTCATTTATAGATATGCTTGGTCTTAAATATAGAAAACAAATATAGAAGTTTTAGACTGTGAGGGACTTTAAGAATTTTCTATATTGGATTATCAAAATATTTTAGTTCCTTTCTCCAAATCTTTACCATTTTAAAAGAAAATTAAGAGAAATAGTACTTATTTCCCATGGATCTTTCTCATCCTTTGGTAACTTACTCTTGCTTTCGAGACTATAACTAGATACTTAATTAACAAGAAGGAATAAAAAATCTGAGTATAAGAAAATCAGTGAAACAAATATTTTGCCAAGACAACTATTGTTTGGCTTATTTATTAATTATTTTTTCTTATGTATCAACACTTCCAATAATCTATGCAGGCAATGAAAACATTTGCTCCATCTTAATACATCATATCTGAATTTCTTATTCCGCAATTTTGATAAATGATGTATAGATAATGATGATGATGGTGATAAGAAGTAACACTAATGTTTGGGTGCTTATTATATATCAGAAAATGTACTAAAAATGAACAATTCTTTAAGAACTATTATTTTCATTTCACAGAAGAAACAGACCTAGAAAGGCTTAATAACTTTTCCAAGGTTGTAAACTTCTTAAATTGAGATCATTTTAATACATGTAGACATATATTACTATTTTATGAATATTTACTTATTCCCCAATATTTTGAGCAGCTGTCTGCTGGGTACCAGGCTGGGTGTTGAAAATATAACACAGAATAAGACAAACCTGATTCTGTCTTCCTGAGAATTACCATCTTTACTTGGCTCCTATGAATAATTATGAACCAATCAAGAGAAGTAGAAACACTCTGAGAAGTGATCTAAATATACAATTGACACAGAAATAAAAATACATACATACATATATAAGAAACACGTGAATGATTATTTTACTAATAAACCAAGAAGTACATGTTAAAATAATGTGGTTTTGGCCTGTCTCAGTAGCCAAGATTTAAAAGAGAATACCAATGTGCTTTAAATATAGAGCCATTAAAAATCCAGAGGAGTATATGTACAAGATGAGTCACTGAAGCACTATTTGTTGTAGCAAAAGACTAGAAACAGGTGCTCTTTGAAAAGGAACTGGTTGGATGAATGCTGGTACGTCTACTAGCAGAGTGCTCTCCAGTTGTTAAAATGGAAACAAGAAAATTGACTGCTATAGAGTGAGCTCCAAGACACATCATAATTAAAATACCAAAGCTAAGTGATGAAGAGAAAATATTAAAAACTTCTAGAGAAAAAAAGTCTATCACCTACAAAGGAACCCCCATAAGGATGACATTGAACTTTCCAACAGACACACTTGAGGCCAGAAGGGAATGGCAAGAAATATTCAAAGTAATGCAGAACAAGAGCCTATAACCAAGACTACTTTATCCAGCAAGGCTATTGTTTAAAATTAAAGGAGAAATAAAAAGCTTTCCAGACTTAAAAAAAAAAACTCAAGGAATTCACTACAACCAAACTAATGCTGAAAGAAATACTGAGGGGCCTGTTGTAAACAGATCAAAGGGGAAAAAGAATATAGCAAAAGAGGAATACAGTTTGAAAGAATAAAATGGCAATAAACAACTACATATCAATAATAACAAATGTAAATGGATTAAATGATCCAATCAAAAGATGTAGGGGTAGCTACGTGGATAAGAAAACAGGAACCATACATATGCTGTCTACAAGAGACACACCTCAAAACAAAAGATGCACATAGACTGAAGGTAAAAGGATGGAAAAAATATTTCATGCAAATGAAAATGAAAAAAAAGGTGGGGTAGCAATACTTATATCAGACAAAATGGACTTTAAAACAAAGGCTATAGTAAGAGATAAAGAAGGTCACTACATAATGATAAAGGGAGCAATCCAACAGGAAGATAGAGGATATAACCATTATAAATATCTATGCACCTAATATAGGAGCACCTAAATATATAAAGCAGACTTTGATGGATATAAAGGGCGAGATCAACAGCAATACTATAATAGTAGGGGATTTCAATACCCCACTAACATCAACAGATAGATTCTCAAGAAAGAAAATTAACTAAGAAATAGCAGACTTAAAGGTCACACTAGATCAACTGGATGTAATAGATATCTTCAGAACCTTTCACCCTAAAGCAGCAGAATATACATTCTTTTCAAGTGCTCATGGTACATTCTCTCTAGGATAGACCACATGTTAGGGCACAAAAGCAGTCTCAACAAATTTAAGAAGATTGAAATCATATCAAGCATTTTCTCTGATCACAATGGCATGAAACTAGAAATCAACCACAACAGAAAAACTGAAAAATACTCAAACACTTGAAAACTAAATAGCATGTTATTAAATAATGAAATACTATTTAAATAAAAATAATGGCACCCTGGCCAGTTAGCTCAGTTGGTTACCATTAGAATGTTGATCTGAAGCACAGAGGTTGCCAGATGACTGCTTTCTCAGAAAGAGTTTCCTTGACCACTTGCCCCCATCCCTCAGTCTGAGTTAGGCACACCTCAGGTGATCAGAATTATTGCACTTGCTACTCTATCTTGTATTTGTTTACTCAGCTATCTCTTCTTTGAACTCTGTGCATATAGGGACTTTTTAAACTCTATGTTTGGTATACAGCTAGTGCTCGACTTATGACCACGATTGGTTCTGACAGACTGGTCATAATACGATTTGGTCACAAGTTGAGTAGGCTATATGTTCAGTGCTGTGAAATGATGTTATAAAAATCTTTAAGTCATATTTTATCATAATTTTCTTTCATTATTATATATCATAATTTTATGCCATTTGTATCATCTCTACACCATTTTGTTTTTTATTTTTACATTCGTCAGGTTTAAGTAAAACACTGCATTGCCAATACAACTGGTTTAATATTTGCAAAACATACAAAATGACAAAATACAAGTGCTTACAAAAATACAAAATACAGGTGTAAAAAATACCATAGGAAACATTTTCCCAATTGCAAAACGTATCAAAATATATAAACATGTATGAAACATTTTATTGGCCAGTACTGTCATACGCCCAACTGGGCAATGCTTGCGCTGCCAGACACGGAGCAGTCATGGCTAGCGATTGTGGTCATAAAGTCAAATGGTTGTAAGTTGCATAGGTCGTAAGTCTATCAATACTTGTACTCACATACACACTTACTGACTAAGCAGTGGTTTTTAGGGTGTGTGGGGTCAAGTCTTTGCCTCCTCTGGGGATATTGGGCAATGTCTGGAGACATTAGGTTGTCACTCTAGAGAGGTTGATTTTGTGTAGAGTCCAGAGATGCTACTAAACATCCTATGGTGCAGAGGACAGGCTCCAACAGAGAATTAATTATCCACCCCAAGATATCAGTAGTGCTGAGGTTTAGAAATTCTAGGCTAAAAGAATGTGGGTGCTCATGATATAATATCAATGAGTGATGTCCATGACTCTCATGGCCTTTGCTGCACCTTGATCATACCTACTCATGTGTACATAAGAGGCACAATGGTTCTAGATTTGGGATACTGACAATATTTGGATTCATCTCAATGAGTTTATCACAGTCATAATAGCATTTTTTTTCTTTTTATATAATTTAAAATTTTTAATGGGTGACATTGATCAATAAGAGTACATAGGTTTCAAGTAAATGCTATTTATTTATTTATTTTCATGATTTTAATTTGTGTTTACATAGATTCAAGTGTCCCACCGAATATATCTCCCCCACCTCCCTTTATCCCCTTCCACCCCCATTCCCCCTCCCCCCAATGCATTCCCCCTTCCCTCCAGGATTTGCTGTCCTCCTCTTTATAACGCTGTATTATGTATATATATCTAATTTTATTAATCTTTCCCTTCTCTGATCCCATCTTCTCTTCTACTTTCCCTCTGACCGCTTTACCTCTGGTCCCTTTGATCCCAGCTTTGCCTCTGTTCCATTGCTCAATTCACATTGTTCATTAGATTCCTCAAATGAGTGAGGTCATATGATATTTTTCTTTCTCTGCCTGGCTTATTTCAGTTAGCATAATAGTTTCCAGGCCCATCCATGTTATCGCAAAAGGTAAGATTTCCTTCTTCCTCATGGCCGTGTAGTATTCCATTGTGTATATGTACCACTGCTTTTAATCCACTCGTCCACTGACAGACACTTGGGCTGTTTCCAGATCTTGGCTATTGTAAACAATGCTGCAGTAAACATGGGGGTGCATTTCTTCTTTTGAATCAGTGATTTGGTATTCATAGGATATATTCCTAGTAGTGGGATAGCTGGGTCAAAGGGCAGTTTGATTTTTAATTTTTTGAGGAATCTCCATACTGTTTTCCACAGTGGCTGCACCAGTCTGCATTCCCATCAGCAGTGCAGGAGGGTTCCCTTTTCTCGACATCCTCGCCAGCACTTATTATGTGTTGTTTCCTTAAATGAGCACCATTCTGACTGGTGTGAGGTGGTATCTCATTGTAGTTTTAATTTGCATTTCTCTAATGATTAGTGATGTATAGCAGTTTTTCATATGCCTATTGTCCATGTGTATGTCCTCTTTGGAGAAGTGTCTGCTCATTTCTTTTGCCCATTTTTTGATTGGATTGTTTATCTTCCTGGTATTGAGTTTTACAAGTACTTTATAAATTTTGCTTATTAACCCCTTATCAGACGTATTGGCGAATATATTCTCCTATTGTGTGGGTTGTCTTTTTATTTTTTAATGGTGTCTTTTGCTGTACAAAAGCTTTTTAGTTTCATATAACTCCATTTGTTCATCCTGTCCTTTATTTCACTTGCCTGTGCAGATAAATCAGCAAAAATATTGCTAAGAAAGATGTTGGAGAGTTTACTACCTATATTTTCTTCCAAGATGTTTATAGTTTCACGGCTTACATTTAAGTCTTTTATTTTGAGTTTACTTTGGGAATGGTGTAAGTTGGTGATCCAGTTTCTTTTTTTTTTGCAAGTATCCGTCCAATTTTCCCAACTCCATTTGTTAAAGAAACTGTCTTTACTCCATTGTATGCACTTACCTACTTTGTCAAATACCAATTGTCCATATAGGTGTTGGTTTATTTCTGGGTTCTCTGTTCTGTTCCATTGATCTGTATGCCTATTCTTATGCTAGTACCAAGCTGTTTTGAGTAAGATGGCCTTGTAGTATAACTTGATATCAGAAGGTATGATACCTCCTACTTTATTCTTCTTTTTCAGGATTACTGAGGCTGTTTGTGTTCTTTTTTGGTTCCATATAAATTTTTGAAATATTTGTTCTATATCTTTGAAGTATGTCACTGATATTTTAATAGGAACTGCATTGAATTTATAGATTGCTTTGGGTAATATAGACATTTTAATGATGTTTATTCTTCCTATCCATGAACACAGTATATGCTTCCACTTGTTTGTATCTTCCTTCTTTTCCTTTAACAATGTTTAATAATTCTCCGAGTACAAGTCTTTAACCTCTTGTTAAATTTACTCCTAGGTACTTTATTTTTTTTTATTGCAATAGTAAAGGGGATTGTTTTCTTAATTTCTCTTTCAGACTGTTCACTGTTGGTGTACAAAAATGCCACTGATTTCTGAATACTGATTTTATATCCTGCCACCTTGCTGAATTTATTTCTCAGGTCCAGTAGTTTTTTGACTGAGACTTTAGGGTTTTCTATGTACAGTATCATATAATCAGCAAATAATGATAGTTTTTCTTCTTCCTTTCCAATTTGGATGCCTTTTATCCCTTCTTCTTGTCTGATTGCTGTGTCTAAGACTTCCAGGACTATGTTGAATAAGAGTGGTGAAAGGGGGCACCCCTGATTTGTTCCTGATCTTAAGGGGGTTTCTTATCATTTTTGCCCATTGATTATGATGTTGGCTTTGGGTTTGTCATAGATGGCCTTTATCCTGTTGAGGTATGTTCTCATTATTCCCACCTTGCTTAGAGTTTTGATCATGAATGGGTGCTGGATTTTATCAAATGCTTTTTCTGCATCTATTGATATTATCATGTGATTTTTATCCTTTTGTTTCTGTGTTGAATCACATTGATTTGTGGATATTGTACCAGCCTTGTCTCCCTAGAATAAATCCCACCTGATCATGATGTATGATTTTTTTTTACGTATTGCTAGATCCAGTTTGCTAATATTTTGTTGAGAATTTTAGCATTTAAGTTCATCAGGGATATTGGTCTATAGTTTTTTTTTTTATGTAGTGCAGGGGTTGGGGACCTTTTTGGCTGAGAGAGCCATGAATGCCACATATTTTAAAATGTAATTCCATGAGAGCCATACAATGCCCTGTGTACCTTATGCATTATCCAAAAAAATTTGGTGTTGTCTCAGAGGACAGATGTGATTGGCTCCAGCCACCCACAGCCATGAACATGAGCGGTAGGAAATGAATGAATTGTAATATATGACAATGTTTTATATTTTTAACATTATTTTTTTTATTAAAGATTTATCTGCAAGCCAGATGCAGCCATCAAAAGAGCCACATCTAGCTCGCGAGCCATATGTTCCTGACCCCTGATGTAATGTCTTTGCCTGGTTTTGGAATCAGTATTATTCTTGCCTCATAAAAGGAGCTTGGAAGTCTTCCTCTTGAATTTTTTGAAATAGTTTGATAAGGATAGGGGTTAGTTTTTCGTTGAATATTTGGTAATATTCGCCATTGAAGCCATCTGGCCCAGGACTTTTGTTTGTTGGGAATTTTTTGATAACTGTTTCAGACTGATTTGATGAAATCGGTATGTTTAGGTTTTTTGATTCTTTTATATTCATTTTTGAAAGATTATATGCTTTGAGGAATTTGTCCATTTCGCCTAGGTTGTCTAATTTTATGACATACAGTTCTTCATAGTATTTTCTTAAAATCCTTTGTATTTCTGCTGTGTCAGTTGTTACTTCTCCTCTCTCATTTCTAATTTTATTTATTTGAGTCCTCTTTCTTTTTTTCTTTATGAGTCTGGCTAAAGGTTCATCAATCTTGTTTACCTTTTCAAAGAACCAGCTCTTGGTTTCATTGATCCTCTGTATTGTTTTGTTAGCCTCTATGTCATTTATTTCCTCTCTGATCTTTATTATTTCCCTCCTTCTACTTCCTCCGGGATTTACTTGCTGGTTTTTATTCTTGTTCTTTTAGATGTAGGGTTAAATTGTTTATTTGAGCTTTTTCTAGCTTCTTAAGGTATTCCTGTAATGTTATAAACTTCCCTCACAAGACTACTTTTGCTGTGTCCCATACATTTTGAGTTGTGTATGTTTGTTTTCATTTGTTTCATGGAAATTTTTTATTTCTTCCTTGATCTCGTTGTTAACTCATTTGTTATTTAATAACATGCTATTTAGTTTTCAAGTGTTTGAGTAATTTCCAGTTCTTCTGTTGAGGTTGATTTCTAGTTTCATGCCATTGTGATCAGAGAAAATGCTTGATACGATTTCAATCTTCTTAAATTTGTTGAGACTGCTTTTGTGCCCTAACATGTGGTCTATCCTAGAGAATGTACCATGAGCACTTGAAAAGAATGTATATTCTGCTGCTTTAGGGTGAAAGGTTCTGAAGATATCTATTACATCCAGTTGATCTAGTGTGACCTTTAAGTCTGCTATTTCTTAGTTAATTTTCTTTCTTGAGAATCTATCTGTTGATGTTAGTGGGGTATTGAAATCCCCTACTATTATAGTATTGCTGTTGATCTCGCCCTTTATATCCATCAAAGTCTGCTTTATATATTTAGGTGCTCCTATATTAGGTGCATAGATATTTATAATGGTTATATCTTCTATCTTCCTGTTGGATTGCTCCCTTTATCATTATGTAGTGACCTTCTTTATCCCTTACTATAGCCTTTGTTTTAAAGTCTATTTTTTTATATAAGTATTGCTACCCCTGCTTTTTTTTATTTCCATTTTACATGAAATATTTTTTTCCCAACCCTTTACTTTCAGTCTATGTGTATCTTTTGTTTTGAGGTGTGTCTCTTGTAGACAGCATATGTATGGTTCCTGTTTTCTTATCCATGAAGCTATCCTATGTCTTTTGATTGAAGCATTTAATCCATTTACATTTAAGGTTATTATTGATATGTAGTTGTTTATTGCCATTTTATTCTTTAAATCTACATTTTTACTAGATGTTTTTCCCCCCTTTGTTCTGTTTACAGCAGGTCTCTTAATAGTTCTTGTAGCATCAGTTTGGTTGTAATGAATTCCTTGAGTTTTTTTTTTTGTTTGGGAAGCTTTTTATTTCTCCTTTAATTTTAAATAATAGCCTTGCTGGATAAAGAAGCCTTGGTTGTAGGCTATTGTTTTGCATTACTTTGAATATTTCTTGCCATTCCCTTCTGGCCTCTAATGTTTCTGTTGAGAAGTCAGATGTCATCCTTATGGGGGCTCCTTTGTAGGTAATTAATAGACTGCTTTTCTCTTACAGCTTTTAGTATTCTTTATATCTTAATATTTGTATTTTAATTATGATGTGTCTTGGTGTTGGCCTTTTTGGGTGCATTCTTAATGGAACTCTCTGTGCTTCTTTAACTTGTCTGACTTTTTGTTCATCAATTTAGGGAAATTTTCAGCTATGATTTGATTGAACAAAGTCTCTAGCCCTTGTTTTTTCTCTTCTCCTTCATGAACCACAATGATGCATATGTTATTTCTCTTCATGTTGTCACAGAGCTCTCTTATAGTTTCCTCAGACTTTTTGAGTCTCTTTTCTTTTTGCTGCTCAGCTTTCATTTATCTTGTCCTCTATTTCACTGATTTTATCCTCAGCTTTATCCATCCTGGTTTTAATTCCTTCCAGTGTGGTCTTCATTTCTGATATTGTATTTGTCATTTCTGACTGATTCTTTTTTATTATTTCAATTTCCTTTTTTATTCTTGCTATCTCTTTATTTAAGTGCTCTTTATGTCCATCCATTGTTGCTCTAAGATCTTTGATCATCCTAATAATCGTTATTTTAAACTCTGCATTTGGTAATTTGGTTATTTCTGACTCATTCAAGTCTTTTTGGGGGTATTTCTTTTGATTCATTTGGGTTGCATTTCTCTGCTTTCCCATTTTGTCTGTGTATAAAAAGGGTGTGGCCACAGGAGTCTGATGAGTGTGGCCTCTGTTTTCCCTAGGTGTGGTCTGTCTGCAGGCCCACCACTCCCTCTGTCGCTGGCTTGGGTGTTTGCGTATGGGCATTGCCGGCATCGACCCACTGCAATGGTCCCTGTGGTTTCCGCCTCACCTACACAGGTGGGGCTCTCTGTTCATGTGCCCAGAATGCAAGCCCTGGCGGGCGGGCCTTTGCCCCGCTCCACGGGTGTGACTGACTTCATGTGTTCGGGCTGCAAGTCCTGGCTGGCCCCTTGCCTCCACTCCGCCCCTGCGGGCGGGACTGCTTTCCTGTGCTCAGCCGTAGGTCTCAGCCTGTTCCCTGACTTTCGCCTTACCCTTGCAGGTAGGGGTGCAAGTGAGACTGCTCTCACTTTCCCAGCCCACAGCCCTGGGCAGACCACTTTTGTGTGCTCCTTCCGCCGCCACAGCTCCCTCGGCCTCTGTCCCCCACTGGTCGGGATTGAGTTCACTCTGGGCCTCAGTCATAGCCAGCCCAGCTTCCAACCCCACTGACTGGAGCATGCTCTTGCATTCTGCTGCCGCCCACCATCTGGCAATCACTCAGCAGTGTTGGGGTGGTGTTGCAGCTCATACCTCAGCACTCAATACTGTATCCCTGACAGGCTCCCTGTTTCTAAGTCAGTGGTCCCCAACCTTTTTTGAGCCATGGACCAGTTTAATGTCAGAAAATATTTTCACAGACCGGTCTTTAGGGTGGGACGGATAAATACACAAAATTAAATTATGCGACCAGCGTAAAAACTGTGGTATTTTAAAATATAATTGTCAAACTTACGATATTTATTGGGCTAAGTCAAAGGAGGAACGAGCATGTCCTTATTATTCAGGCTGTATTTAAATTTGTTATTCTGACCACGTTTCATGTCTTGATTTCAATGTGTAATATGATAGGTTCAGGCTCGCTACCAATCATGAACCTACGACAATAAAAATAAACATGGATCCACTGTGTACTCATATGCAACTTTATTAGAAGTGTCCTCTTAACATCGCACCAACAACATAACATGAGTAACATCCTCTCTACCTCCAAACACTTTCCAGTCACTATGGTAACATTTAAACATGCCTTAAAAATAAGATACAACACAAAAACAAATATAAAGTGTATGAAAAATACAACTCACCATTGTTATGAATATTGTTAAGTTAAGGGTTATTTATTATAATGTTTAGAAGTAGCCTATCTCTCAACAACCATAACGCTAAATCAGGGGGAGCCCTGAGCTTGTTTCTCTGCAACGAGACGGTCCCATCTAAGGGTAATGGGAGACAATGACACCCAAAGTGTGCTGCTTATGTCCAGTCTATTCCGTAACTTTGTTTTGGTTGCTGTCACTGCAGAAAATCCCACTTCACACAAATAGGATGTTGGAAATGGCAACAGGGTTTTTAGTGCTTTTGTGGCGATCTCGGAGTATTCTGCCATGCCTTTAATCCAGAACACCAGCAGAGTTGTAGTCTCGAACATATTTTTAAGGCCTCCGTCATTTGCGATCTCTAGTAGTTGAACCTCTTCTTGCATAGACATGCTGGATTCACCTGGTTTGTTGACAAATGGATCGCAGATCCATTCCTTGACGATTCGTGAGTCTTCTGTGGTTGGGAAGTAGCATTCAAACTCTTTTAAAAGCAAATACAGGTGATCATGCACCAGCTGGGGCAATGAAGGCTTGGGCTCAGTCTCTTCCAAAATTCCCGTGAATGTTTGAAACATGTCAGATATACCCCTGTTCATGCATCGTCCCCACAAATCCAGTTTGGCTTTAAATGCAGCTACTATATCTGCCAACTTGAAGACAGTTGTCATTTTCCCCTGAAGTGACCGACTGAGTTCATTGAAGAGGTTAAATATGTCGCACAAGTAAGCGAGTTTTGCGACCCATTTCTCGTCACTGAAATGTGCTGCTAGCGGTGACTTTTTTTCTGAGAGAAATCTCTGCAGCGGCTCTCGTAATTCAAACACTCTGGCCAGGGACCTCCTCGGGATAACCATCTTATTTCTGTGCATAAGAGAAGGTGTCTGTGCTCCGCGTTCATTTCCTCACAAAGCTGCTCGAACAGGCACAAGTAAAGGGCGTGTGCTTTGATGTGGTTAATAACTTTAACGACATCATTCAAAACGCTGTTAAGTTCCAGTGGTATATTTCGGCTAGCCAGCATTTCCCTGTGAATGACACAATGCGTAGACTCGCATTCAGGTGCAACCTCCTTAATCCAAGTAGTTAAACCAGACATCCTTCATGTCATGGCAGCAGCTCCATCTGTGCATATGCTGACACAAAAAGACCATTTCAGTTTTCCTGATATATCATCATCCAGCGATTTAAATAGTTCTGCGGCTGTGGTTTTGGTTGGCAATGATAGTGCACATAACATATCCTCATGCACATCCTCTTGATAAAGATAACGGATGTAAACGAGTAGCATTGCCTTGTTGTTAATATCTGTAAATTCGTCAACCTGAAGAGCGTACCATGGTGATTTATTAATCTTTTCCAACAATTGTGATTCAATGTCCTCTGCTATTTCATCAATGCGCCGAGTGATGGTGGTAGCCGAAAGAGGCATCTGTGCTATCTTTTTAACCGCAGCCTCTCCTAGAAGTTCACGACAAATGTCTTTAGTCGCTGGAAGAATCAATTCTTCACCAATGGTGAATGGCTTCTTAGCCTTAGCAATACGATTAGCCACCAAGTATGATGCTCTCAGTGCACTCGCATTTATTGGTGTAGTTGCCACCAGTAATTGTTTCTGTCTTTCTTGTTCATTCTCTTTTCTTTCAAAATACTCAGAAGGTTTGTCTTTTAAAGCAGGGTGCTTAGTCTCTAAGTGGTGAAGTAGTTTTTAAGGCTTCATTGCCTCATTACTTAGCCGTTCGCCATGGTGCACGAGAATCACTAGTTGCGAGAAATCCATACTTCAAGTAGGACTCCTGGTATTGTCTGTTAAATGAAGCCTTTTTCTTTGAGGTCGTAGGTTCTTCTTCTGTCTCCTCACTGGCCCTTTTCCACTTCGCAAAAAAACTTTCGATGGAATTTTGTTTTTCACTCATTTTGCTAGTTTATGGGTTTAATTTTAGCAGCAACGTATCATGTGACCAAGACAAGCATCAGGAGTGAGTCTTAGATGGATGTAACAGAGGGAATCTGGTCATTTAAAAAAAATAAAACATCGTTCAGACTTAAATAAAACAGAAATAATGTAAGTCATTTATTCTTTCTCTGAGGACCAGTTCCAAATGGTCCCCAGGGATTGGGGGGGACCGGTTCTAAGTGACTCTGCTCTGAGTATAGCAGGAGAGCTTCTGTTTGGCTAGTATCCTGCTTCCCTTTGCTGGTATTGCTGGTTCCATGGGAAATATTCACTTTAGATTTGGGGGGGGGTGACTCAGCCCAGGGGTTAGGGTTGTTGTTCCTCAAAGTGTTTCTCCTGTGCCTCCAAGATTACTCTCTCTTCCTGCTTCCCAGGTCCTCTCATCTCTCTCCATCCCCCAGAATCCCAGTTGAGTGGTTGTGAGAGAGGTTTTCTGCACGATCCCTTTAAGAAGAATCCTGGGTCTGAGAAATCTGTTTCTTTCTTGCAAACAGTCTGGCTTGTTTCTCAGCTGAATACTGTCCATATGCTTCTTCTAGGCTCTGGGGCTGCAGGCTGGGGCCTCGATCCTGGGGCCCAGGACCCTCCCCTCTCCACTAAACTCACTTCCCGCCACGCGAGTCTCTCCAGGCTGCTGTTCGATCCAGGGAGCTGGGCAGCCCTCTCCGCATTTCTGCTTCTCCTACCTGTCTCAGTGTGGCCTCTTCAATGATTCTTGGTTAAAGAGTCCTCTTAGTATAGTCCAAAGTTGGTTTTTCCAGATGATTGTTCTTAAAATCAACTTGTAATCCACTTTGGTTCTGAGAGGTGGAAGTTGGTATGTCCACCTACTCCGTCGCCAAATTGCCACCTATTCCATGAGCTTGATTTTCCAAAGATTCAATGCCAGTGTATGGCCAGTAGCCACGGCCATCACAGCCTCCTGGCACATGCAGGTTCACATTTGATTCGGACAGCTGGTATTGAAACTGCAGAGCCGAGAACTGGTGGGCCATACCTTTAATTCTAGCCTCGTACCCAGCTGGCGAGTAAACACAAACACACACTGGGCTCCAAAACCCACTCATTCAACACTCACAATGCTATTGACACATCCGTGTTTTTCTAGAATCAAAGGCCCCACTAGCCTCAGTCATCTGAGGCACCTTTTCCGCATCTGCACACCTTCTCCAGTCTCATCTCTGCACAAACTGGCTTTTCCTTCAGCACCTTGCCATCTGGCTGTTTCTCTGCAAAACGTGGCCACCTCCTACTTCCTTTCTCCTTCTTAGGTAAACATTTCTATAGCATTTAACTGTTGCTTGCATTGTGTGTCCATCACTCTAAAGTCAAATCATTTTCTGTCACTGTATATTTATCCTTCTTGACTTCCCTTCCCCCCTCCCCCTCTTCCTGTTAACCACTTCACTTTTATCTATGGCCATGAGTCTCAGTTTTATATCCCACCTATGTGTGAAATCATGTAGTTCTTAGCTTTTTCTGATTTATTTCTTTCACTTAGTATAATGTTCTCATGGTCCATCCATGTTGTTGTAAATGAATATATCATAATTTCTAATGGTTGAGTAGTATTCCACTGTATATATCTACCACATCTTTTTTATTCAATATCCTATCAAGGGACACTTTGGTTGTTTCCATGTCTTGGCCACTGTGGATAATGCTGCAATGAACATGGGGTACACGTGTCTTTTGCATACTAATGTTTTTGAGGTTTTTTTAGAAGATACCAAGTAGAGGGATTGTTGGGTCATGTGGTAGTTCTATTCTTAATATTTTGATGAACCCCCATACTGTCTTCCGTAATGGCTGAATCACTTTACATTCCCACCAGCAGTAGAGTGGGGGCCAGAGATGCTAAACATCTTATGCAATGAGAAATGTTAGACCTTTAACACCAATAAAACATCTATTGAAAAGCATTGAGTGGGAAGGACCAGAAACCCACTGGAAAACCTTTGCTAGGTTTGGCCCATGGAAGAATCAAATGAAAGACACTTGCCGTTGGATAGAAGGAAAGAAGGATTCTGAGACATTCCAACATCCAAGTTCTTATAAAAAAGCAGTCAGGGCAAGAGGAGCGATGCAAGATCTGCTGGTGGGCATGGAGATTGCACAGAGTCCCCTCTAGCTCAGCCTCCCAAGGACCCTGTCACCCTGACCTGTCAGCACTGCCCTTTGTGACTCAGACAGCACTGCAGCTTCTGCTTATTGGAGAAGCAGAATGTATAATAATGTTTATTAATTCAACTCGTTTTTGGCTTGTTATTCCTTATAAAAAAACATTGTTACTGGCTGATTTCAATCTTTTCATGTAGTTGAATTTGAACACCATTATTTAAACATAAGACGTATTATTCATTATATTTAAATATTAAGACATGTTTGATTGACATTTTATAACACTAAACATAGTCTATATATGTTTAAAATTTTTTTTTATTTATTGATTTTAGTGAGAGATAAAAGGAGACAGTGACAGGAACATCAAGCTGTTCCTGTAGGTGCCCTGACCAGGGAGTGAACTGACAACCTCTGTGCTTCCGAACGATGTTCTAACCAATGAACTATCTGGCCAGGGCACATCGTCTATGTTTGGTTTTTAGGGCACTTAAAAACACAGAGTCAAGGAACTTTTTGATAATGAACTCAGACCTCCTAGTCCTAAGTTAGTTGCTTTGTCAAGTCAGAAATAGTTCTAAAATTCCTTATGAAAACTGAATATATAACTAACATTTATAGAAACATGAAACATAGCATTGATCAGATATAGTTTATATTTTATAACATTCACATTATTAGATTCTCACTTTTAGTTCTAAATAACATTTTTCTATTGAGTCACATGGCATTGATATTGAATGATATTCAGACTCAGTTATCAGTACTCATTTATGACTGAGCTTATTGCATTGAGGTTGACATCTCTTTGCCTTTTATGAGCTTACTGATTGTTTCATCCTGTTTATCTCATTGTACATTAAAATGCAAATAAAATGTGAACTCTTATTGTGGCCATATGAAATTGAAAAGACAGCAGGAATCCAGAGTTATTCTTTCTTTATTATTATTATTTTATTTTTTTAATTCATCCTAGAAAGGAGAGAGAGAGAGAGAAGGGGGGAGGAGCAGGAAGCATCAACTCCCATATGTGCCCCGACCAGACAAGCCCAGGGTTTCGAACCGGCAACCTCAGCATCCCCAGGTCGACGCTTCATCCACTGCGCCACCACAGGTCAGGCCCAGAGTTATTCTTTTTTTGTGTGTGTGTGACAGGGACAGAGAGACACGGAGACAGGGACAGATAGGGACAGACAGACAGGAAGGGAAAGAAATGAGAAGCATCATTCTTTGTTGTGGCACCTTAGTTGTTCATTGATTGCTTTCTCATATGTGCCTTGACTGGGGGCTACAGCAAACTGGGTGACCCCGTAAATTATATCTAAATGATATCTGCTCAAGCCAGCAACCTTGGGCTCAAGTTGGTGAGCCTTGGTCAAACCAGGTGAGCCCGCGCTCAAGCTGGCAACCTCAGGATTTCAAACCTGGGTCCTCTGCGTCCCAGTCCAATGCTCTATCCACTGCGCCATGGCCTGGTCAGGCCAGATTTCTTTATTATACTAAGCATTTATTAACTGAGCTATTCACTCAATATTCTTTATGAGGAGAGGAGAGAGGGTTGGATAATTTTAGGTGCTAGCTTTCTAAGTAGTTTTCAAACCATTTAGGCCCATGAAGATTCTCAATTTAATGACCCCTGTCAAATTCCCTGTAGCCTATCCTGACAACCCAAACATTTTCCTTCCATGTCTCTGTCCAGTATTTCCCTTGTGAAAGGTGCACACAGAGAAAGAGCTCAAAGAAACTAGAGAAGATCTAATAAGAAATAGACAGCAGACCCAAAGGAAGTCTAGGAACAGGCTCAGAGATAGCATGTTCTCCTTTTTGTTCATCTTACTTTTCAAGAAGAAGTGCCAGTTGGGCTATCCTTTGTGAACCAGTCAAATTTCTTGATTGTTCTAGCCTCATGGTTTTCAAACACATTTGCAAGGCTAGACTGTTGTAAAGGGCGTTGCTCAGAGGGTTCCTCCCGCTTTGTCATGCTCTGTAGTGTTCAGCATGTGTTCTCACAGGGCTGCCTCCAAGGGTCCTTGACCTATATTTCCAGGACTCAGACTACTATTCCAGTTCTCAGTAGATAGCCAGTGTTCTAGATTTTCTGGGAAAATACTAAATTTGTTTATCTCTAAAGGAAAGTAATGAAATATATAATGAACTATTATCCAGGGTCTGAAGACTTATAAATTCTTTTACATGTGTAAATGCAGGGAGGTGCTTGTATTTCTCCCATCTTGTGGCCTGATTTGGTGTATAGACCTGTTTCCACCCCCCCCCCCCAACAAGGAATTTCAGTTTGCTTAGATAGAAAACAAGAGTCCTACTTGCATGAAGTCATTGGGACTCATACCTTAACACATAAATACTCAATACTTACCATTGAATGTGTGGTTGGAGAATGTATGGCTGGATGGACAAAGTCCATCTCTCCTAATTTGACTAAATGCATGAACAAAATGGGATCACTCTTACCTCTGAAAGAGGTAATACAACTCAGAGTGTGCCATCTGCAGCCCTGTCTTTTTGGAATAACCTACAATCTCCTGACAGTCATGGAACTGGTTAGGCTTCCAGAAATGTGAACTGGGAGGTTCGACAGCCTGTGTCTGTCCCAGGCAGCATGAATTCCCACTTTGGACAGTTCCTCTCAGCCAGAGGGAACTCTGATGTACAGCAGAACCTTGGCAATCTTGATGGCTATACAAGTGTCAAAAGCCAGTGTGAGAGTTATGTGTGACTGATTAATTAAATATTTATTAGGCTATGTGCTGAGTAAAAACATTTTCTAAATTACTTGAAGCTTAATGTTTAAGTGGGAAATTTCAACTTAACTTTAATCATATTGATGGAAGAGTTTTACATTGTCTTGATTTCTCTAACAGTATATTGACTATCACTGAACATTTTCTTCATGTTCCTAGATATCTTATAATAGCTTTGTACTGATGTCCTCAGAGGTGACTGAGGCTTGTTTGTGGCTCAGAACATGACCACACAGGTGACTTGCTTTTTCATAGTTCTTTTATTTTTAACTTCTTCGACACTATTTAAGCTGCCACTCATCGTGTCTTATTATATTGTGTTTACCTCTATTCAGTCCTTATTCCCCCTCTGGTTTATGCTGTGGGCCAGGAAACCAAATTTATTAAGCTTATTATGAGCCATGTAAGTGAATTATGCCTAGATCAAGATCACAAAGCTTCCAGCTGACACTCTGAGAGGCTCCCCTTCCAGTCAGGTGCATAAACTGTGTGTAGACTTGATGGACCAATAAATAGCACCTCTGTTTTCTGAGCCATGTGATAGAGACAAGGAGTCAGTAGGTGGAGTCCAAATATCATCTTTATTGCAAATAAAGCTATTAGTTAAGAATGGGACTTATATTTGCAGGTAGGTGGACTTTTTAATGGTGAACCCAAGTTAGGAAACGTGACCCACTTGGTTAGCTGTGAGGCAGGCCTTGAGCCACTCTGACTTGGGGCCTGAGTCTGGAGACCTTGCAACATGAAGATGCTCCCTAGACAAACAATCCTTGGTCCATCCCGGCTCCTGGGAGGGAAAGGCAAGGCATGCCCAGTTTCTGGACCTCAGAACACCTGTCACATTGGTGAGGAAGGAGTGAGAAGCACGGAGACGCCAGCCATGTAGGGAGAATAATCCTATTTGTGAAGCCGAGGAGGGAAGGGATTGTCTTCCTCTTTAACAGTGTTGTTTTTTGATTTCCAGAGGCCATGTAAAAAATGTTTTCTGAGTTCTTTTTTTCTCTATCGAAGTGGCTAGGTAGGTGACTTCCAGGCAAGAGGCAACGTTTGGACTTGTCAACTCTCTTCTGTGACTCACTTAAAGCTTCAGCTGCTTCATCTGCAAAATGAAAACAGTCATTTCCAGAAGTCTTTTTTAAAACTGGCTCGTGAAAGTAGATTGATAAAGTATCTTTATGAAATATACATCAGATTGAAATCCCAGTAGTGTCCTTCCTCATGTCTGTGAAACCCCGCAGAGTGGCTTGTTCTCACTGGGACATAAGTGTTAATTATAGTGAGTCCTCACTCAGACAGACTATTGATCTCCTGGCTACTCAGGAGATGAAAAGTAATAACCCATCAGCCTAAAGTTGAAGACCAGGGTGGTATAAAATGGTGCAACCAGTAGGGAAATCCGTATGGTGGTTCTTCAAACAATTAAACAGAATTACCGTAGGACCCAGCAGTTCCACATGAGAGTATGTATCCAAAAAGAAAAAAAAAATTGAAGGCAAGGTCTTGAAGAGCTATCTGTAAACCCATATTCATAGTAGCATTGTTCACAGTGACCAAAGGCAAAGGGTGAAATCTACCCAAATGTCTACTGACAGATGAATGGATACACAAGAGCGGTACATACATGCAGTGCAATGTTGCTCAGTCTCATAAAGAAGGGAGCTGCTGGCACATGCTACACTACGGATGAAGCTTGGGAACATTATTACAAGTGAAATGATCCAGTCACAAAATGACATGCTGTACAGTCCACACTTATGTGCGGTGTCTAGAGGAGTCAGGCTCGTCGAGATGGAAAGTAGACTAGTGATTGCTGGGTGGAGGAATAAAGAGTTAATGTTTAATGAGGGCAGAGTTTCCGTTTAGGAAATGAAAACTTCTGGAGATGGATGGTGGTCTCTGTTGGAAACCTATATGAATGTACCTAATGCCACTGCACTGAACAATTAGAAATGGTTAAGATGGTAAATTTCACATTATACATATTTTGCCACAATGTAAAGCTAAAAACCAAAGAATGGTGACTGAGAGAATGAGAGCTATGGGCACGGGAGGGTGAGGGGTCTCTTGGGGAGGACACCCAATGGCCTGCGTGTTCACACAGACGGATACTTCCATACTGCACCAAATCCTGTGAAATTCAGCTTATGAGAAATACAGATGACTGTACTTGTAATGCTGAGTTGGACACAGCATATTGTTTTTTCATGAAATTTTGTTAGATAAAGTTTGGTCAGATGAGTTGTTACATTAGTAGTTATCTGTGTAATGGGTCAGGGGACAACATCTAGCTTTTCCTTGGCCAAGGAAATAATTCTGAAAATTGTTGCCTTCCTTTGTTAATTAGAATGTGTTTAAGATAATGAATTCATAGAAATAAGGTAAAGTTATCATTTTCCTTAGAGCAAGAAAACCTCTATTCAAAATCTGAATATTATACCTTATATTAGGGGGAGGGGAAATCTGTGATATAAATTAAAAACATTTAAAACTGCTGATTTGTGACACATTTCTTCCTAAACCCTTCTTCCCTTCCTGCATCCACACTAATAAGGAGAGAAAATCTGAGAAGCTGAAGATCTTTTGTTGACTGAGAATAATGATATCAGCAGAAAATGACCTTGCAAATAATTTTTGGTGATGTCTTTGGCAGTGGGAATTGGAAGTCTGAGCAGAGCTTAATTACATAGCTAGAAGAGGGGATATTGGGAGGATGCTAGGTTCCGTGTGGAATGTCTACGGAAGGAGAAAGTTTGTGTGTGTGTGTGTGTGTGTGTGTGTGTGTGTGTATGTGACAGAGACAGAGAGAGACAGAGAGGAACAAATAGGGACAGACAGACAGGAAGGGAAATGAGAAGCATCAATTCTTCATTGTGGCGCCTTAGTTGTTCATTGATTGCTTTCTCATATGTGCCTTGACAGGGGGCTACAGCAAACTGAGTAACCCCTTGCTCAAGCCAGTGACCTTGAGCTCAAGCTGGTGAGCCTTGCTCAAACCAGATGAGCTTGCGCTGAAGGCGGCAACCTCGAGGTTTCAAACCTGGGTCCTCTGCATCCCAGTGCGATGCTCTATCCACTGCACCACTGCCTGTTCAGGCAGACGGGGAAGTTTTTTAAAGGGATTATTAGAGCAGGGAATTTGGGGAGGAATTAATTGGCATTTGTAAGTGTGTTGTAAAACCTCCCTTTCCTTAGATATGTTTTGTAAAATCTCTGTCTCTCACTATGGCCTACTGAAATGTGTGGGCTTTCGGGACGTGGTGAAGTGTCAAGAGCTTTTTCATAGAGGAGGAGATAATGGCTTCTTCTCACCAGGGCCAACTAGATACTCATCCTCACATTAACATCATGTTCTAGCTTCTTTCTTTCTCAATTTCAACATCACCAAGCCCATGCTGGAGTCCAGTTCGAGGATAAATGGAAAAGATTGTAACAAGTTAGTGTTTTTCCAGATGAATCCTCCCAGAATTCATTCATAATTCATATATAATATTTTCTTTCTCACCCTTTTCCATAACAGTCTCATCCAAATGCCTTCGATTTTCTCTGTTTCTAATTCATCTCTAATCTAATTGGAATGGAAGCCTTCCCATGGAAATGGAGCCCCAGCATTAATTCGGTTAAGCAGTGCTAACTGCCACAGCAGGCATAGCCTCAGATGTCAGTGGTCAGATGAGTAGAGCGTTAGTTCTCACTCCTAGTGTATGTGTGTCCCAGATCATGAAGGCACTGTTCCACAGTCACCCAGGGACCCAGGCTGGAAGAAGCTCTGTATTCTTATAGAGGGAAAATGTGGAAAACATGCCCTGTGAGATTAGCAACTAATGAGAAGAGAGGAATGGAGAAGGCACCTTGCTCCTGACTGTCTAGGCTTAGAAGTGACACAGCCACTTCTGCTCATAGTTCTATTGGCCAAAAGTAGTCACATGGCCCCAGCCTGCTACAGGGAGGATGGGAAATGTAGGGAAGCACATGGAATATTTAGTGAGCGCTAACCCTCTCTGCTACCCCTGCTAAGTGGAGGACTTGAAGCCAAGTTTTATTATAATTCAAACAGGTTTTGAATATGAATTTTATATAATGGAGTGCTAGTTTATTCTCATGGACATTTCCATGCACGGTTATGTTTCCCCAGTTTGCAAAACTGTTTACCTGTACCCCAGCTCAGGGACTCCTGTTAGCATTGGCTTGGTGGCAGTGACCTTGTGTTGACAATGCTGAGATCCTTTGTCACGGATAGAAATGTCCCTTTTCCTTTTAGAAGCAGCCCAGCCTTTTGTGGCTCCTTGCCCGTATCACACCCCTCTGGGAACCCAGGGCCCCAGTCCGATTGTGCTAACCCAGAGGGCGACCAGGGAGGGAAGGAAGGAGAAAGGAAGCTGTCCTTTCTCCTCCTCTTTCCTCGGTTCTCCACGGGGCTTTTGTGTTTTGATGAGGGGAACAGCATCTTAAGCCTTTCGCTGGCCCTTAAGACCAGGTGCACAGATAGGCCATGGACACGGGCTACTAGAAATGGAGAGGCTCGCTATAATATGTTGGTTGGCTCTGGGGTCCTGCCTGCTAGTCAGGTGCTGGTCATTAAGGCTGGTCACCAGAACCAGAGAAACAAGAAAGACTAAAAAAAAGACAAAAAGATAACAACTCTTCCCCCTACAACAAGAACAGTTATAAAAGTGGTCATTTGAAGTCTTGCCCAATTTATGCTCAATCAATAGTCCAAAAATGCTTTCAGATTTAAAGCAAAGATAATCATATATGCAACTGATTTTTTTCCTTCTCTCTTCTCTAGGTTTTCCCTCCAAATGCCATCAGTGTATTTTTTTACTGCAGTTCAGTGACTGTCTTCTTTACAATAATCAAATTGGTCAGCTACCGCCTGCACCTCATGTTTGATAAAGGAGAAGTTGTTCAGCAGAGGCTCTCCGAGAAGAAAGAGAAGCCAAGTAAAGCCAAGGAGGCCAACAGTGAACACACAACTAACCATAAAACCCCAAGGTGACAATTCTCATTAGTACATCAGCTCATAATTTAATTTTCATTTTAATTAAAAAGTTTGTTCTCATTTATTGATTGTTTATGAAAATGTGTCAGTATAGGCAGATATAAATATGTAAATGTATAAATTTATAAGCATACGCTTATGAATAAAATTGACATTGGTAGTAAAGATGGTTTAAGTGACTATTAACATGGCCTTAACAATGGAATACTACTTGGTCATAAAAAAGAAGGGAAGCTGCCCTGGCCGGTTGGCTCAGCGGTAGAGCGTCGGCCTGGCGTGCGGGGGGACCCGGGTTCGATTCCCGGCCAGGGCACATAGGAGAAGCGCCCATTTGCTTCTCCACCCCCCCTCCTTCCTCTCTGTCTCTCTCTTCCCCTCCCGCAGCCAAGGCTCCATTGGAACAAAGATGGCCCGGGCGCTGGGGATGGCTCCTTGGCCTCTGCCCCAGGTGCTAGAGTGTCTCTGGTCACGACAGAGCGACGCCCCGGAGGGGCAGAGCATCGCCCCCTGGTGGGCAGAGCGTCGCCCCTGGTGGGCGTGCCGGGTGGATCCCGGTCGGGCTCATGCGGGAGTCTGTCTGTCTCTCCCTGTTTCCAGCTTCAGAAAAATACAAAAAAAAAAAAAAGGGAAGCTTACCTTTTCTGACAGCACAGACAGACCTGGAGACCATTATGCTAAGTGCAATAAGCCACTCAGAGGAAGACAAGTACCGTATGACTTCACTCATATATAGAATCTAATGAACAAAATGAACTCACAAAATAGAGACAGTCTCATATATAGAAAACAGGCTGTCAGCTGTTGGGGATGGGGACTGATGGAGGACAGTGGAGTGGTTGAGCAGAAAAAGGAAAAAAAGAGACCAAAACCCATGACCAGGGACAACAGTGTGGTGAGTGGTGAGGAGAGGGCAGGAGGGAGGTGGAGGAGGGCGCAGAGAGAATAAACGGTGACGGGTCGAGTCTGGCCTTGAACACACAGTGCAGTGCCCAGAGATGTAGAATTGTGCACCTGAAACCTGAGTGATTTTGTTAACTGGTGTCACCCCAGTAAATAGGGAGAAAAACTAGAAAACAAAACAAAACATGAGCTTAAACCATGCTCTGAAATCCTTTTTCATTAAGCTTAGCCAGAAAAATGTTTTACTTCAGTATTTTTATCTTTTCCTATTAATGCCTATGCATGCCAGAGTATTTTATAAAAGAATACTTGTGTTTGTTAATGTAAAAGTAAGGAATTGCATAGAACTGAAACGTTAAGAGTAATCCTCGTGAAAGTAAGCATCACTGCCACTGTTCTTGCCCTTATTTCTGATTGTAGCTTAAGGAACACGTCTTGGCTCTGCCAGTTAGCTCAGTGGATTGAGTGTCAGCCCAGCGTGCAGACATCCCTGGTTTGATTCCTGGTCAAGGCACACTTGAGAAGCAACCATCTGCTTCTGTTCCGCTCTTCCTCCCCATCCCTCTCCCCTTTCTCTCTCTCTCTTCCTCACTCACAGCCAGTGGATTGGTTGGTTCAAATATTGCCCTTAGACACTGTAGATAACCTTGCTGATTCAAGCATTGACCCCAGAGGGGAGTTGTGGGGTGGGCCCTGGTCTGAGCACATGCCTGTCTGTCTCCCCTCCTTGCACTTAAAAAAAAATACACCATGTCTTATTTTAAAATAATGTTTATTACTCTGTATTAAAAACATAATTTGCATTCAATGATTATGACAAAATAGAATCTAGGGAGAAAATTATTTGAAGACTAATACTGAAAGTCATAATTATAACTGCTAATGTCACTACTCTGTGTTTCTCCGGTTGAACTAGCATTCCCAGGCAGATTAACAATGGCAAGAAGGGAGAGACCGGTCAGAACTGCCCTCCGCTTCCCCTGCACTGCTCCAGGGAGCAGAGCATCAGCTCTTGCCACTCCTCTGGGCTTTTGGTGAGTGACAGTCTTCCTGTTTCTTTCTCCTCCTGTTGCTGGGGTGTGGATCCCACCGAGAATGGGAGTGTGCAGTGCGATTATAGTTTCCACGCACAGTAGTGGCAAATACTGGCCCCTGTGCTTGTGCAATATCATGTCACCATGAGGAACTGACCTGTGGGTGTGGGTGTGTGTGTGTGGGGGGGGGTGTTTGGACCTTACAGTAAACCCGGGTTGTGTGTTGGAAGTACTCACCCTGCCTGGCCTGCCACTGTGGCTGGAAGAACCCATTGCAGGCACCTCCCTGTCCCTTCTTGTCATTCATCTAAATCACTGTATTTGCAGTGCTGTCCCCTGGAGTCAACTCCGCCTCGCCACATGAAACCACCCTTGTCTCATGGAAAGTCAATAAATCCCCTTTATTTTAGATTAATTATTTTGGGCTGTCGTCACTGTGTTATAAAGTAGCACATCATTCCCTGTTCTTTTTAGTTGCTTAGTTACCAAACTCCTCATGTCCCAGTACAGTGGTCTTAGTTGGACGTCTGTACTTAAATGTGTGTTTGTGTATTTGTTTTTGCTGCCCATATTGTTAGAGGCATAAGCAGGGAGAGGACGCTGTTGTCTCTTTGCCATGTGTCACCTAGAGGAGTGGTGGCCACCGGCTGCCCAGAAGTGGGCAGGGCGCTGAGTCAGGTGCTGATTCTGCTCTTTCATTTATTCAGGAGCTGCCGGTACAGGAAACAGTGGAAGATCTTGAAGGTAGAGTGTTTGCCACCATCGCTTAATATTTTATCACCACATTATCCTCAGCAAGGAGAAAAATGATTCTGTAAAACAGAATCCCAGTGAAATAAATGCAAGTAAAAACTGCACCTAAGACTGAATAGTTATATTTTAACTTCATTTCTGTTATTCTTAATTTTGATTCTTTCTCATCAGATCTGTATATCATGTGTACATTCTGATTGTGACATTTTATTGGTCATATTTCATTGTCCATTTTCCAGTCTGCTCCTCATTTCATACAGCTCAGAATAGTCGATGTAAAATAGAATAAATTTGTCACTGACATATGGACTTGAAAATGACAGAGGAAATTAATTGTAGCACATTCTGTATTTCTGCTTTTCTTTCTAGTTACAGATTTTGTTTCCAAGAACTTCCCTGTAATGCCCCCAAATATTTTTTTTACCTCTTTACTAAGATATCATTGTATTGTCTTCTGATGACCTTCAGAAGACTCAGAAAAGAACATTTGGAGGCCCAACTTAACCCCTTCCTGGCTCTATAATTCAATTTTTTTCTAGTACTACTGCAGAAAGAAATTAATGCTCAATTAGATTTGGAAAATAGTGTAAAATTTTATATTCTGGAAAATAACTAAAATTAGCACCATGGCCCTGAGAAACCTAAAATGAAGCTTCTTTTCTTATCACTTGGATAAATTCCACAGATAATAATTTGTAAAGGATTATCCAGATTCTTCTTTCTTTATTACAGTCACTGAAATGAAATGCACATCCGTTAGGTTTCAAGTATTTTTGTTACACAGTTTCCTAGCAGCAGGGACTGCAGCAGGTGGGGCAGGGTCTCTCAGTTCTTTCCACCACAGTGGCCAGAGGTGGAGAACAGAGGATGTGAGTGCGTGCCCCGCCTACTCCTGGCCCCACCTCCTGGGTCCTGGGTCATAGGCTGAATTGGCAACAGCAAGGGTTAATTTTAAAAATAAATTGTATCTTATTTTTTTTCATTTTTTCCCCATAATATTCCCATTTGTTTTGATAATAAGGCAATACTTTATATTACTTTAATAGTTGTATTATTTATTTTTCTCCAGTATTTGAGGAAGAGAAGTTGCTTATCCCATTTTTCCTATAGCTTTGCAGACACTCAGACCCCCAGAGAATGCGCTTTATGGTAAAGTAAAGGAAAATCTGAAGGCATTGATTGACTGAATGAACATAGGCTGGAGAAGAGAGATAACTAAAAGATGAGCCCAAGGTTTCAAGCCTAAGAGGCTTGGGAAATGTAGGGTCAGTCACAGGCACAGGGAGCCAGGAGAAGGACAGACTGAAACACATGAATCACATCGGAAGTGCGAGGTTATTACTGTCCTCGGGTCAAGGTGCCAACAATCCCATTGCCAGTCCTCAGGGTAGTGCTTCTCTTTTCCATCCTTAGAGATCCCCATGGCAACCTTAAGAGGTTGGAATAATTATCTCCATTTTACAGATAAGGAGGTTGAGGCTAGTGCAGTTCTCAACTGACGAGTTTTGTTCCCCTGGGGACATTTAACAGTGTCCAGAGGCATTTTTCATTGTCATGCCTGAGGGCAGAGCTGCTGTGGGCATCCAGTGGGTACAGGAATGCTACTAAACATCCTACAATGCACAGGACACCACCGCAGGAGTGGACTCCCTGCTCCAGAATGTCAAAAGCACCACAGTTGAGAAATCTTGGTTTAGAAGGATTCAGTAACTTGCCCAAAGTAATGTAGCTACTAAATAGCAAAGCCTGGACTGTTCTGACTGCAATACCCAAATATGTTGTTTAAACCAGTGTGTTTCAACCACCAGTCTGGGAACTGGTGTGAAATTTCTGGCAGAATTTGACCAGTAATTGAAAAACACCGATTTAAACCATATGTCTACATCCTAAGGCCACAAAACAGGAAGAGCTGATACAACAAAAACTATAAGTCTGAATCATTATTTTGAATAGAGAGATTTCATGCACACTTTCACAGTGGAGGTGCTGTTTTTCAAATAAGCATCCAGTCACCTTGGTGGCTGGTGCTGTTTTTGGTAGGTTTACTAGGTCTTGGTCTGGGGTTTGGGCCATTTTTCATCCATATCCAATGCTCATAAAGTTGCTGTTGTTGATGTCAGGTGTTGCTCTGGCAGAAGACCAACCTGTAGCACCAGGTACACCTGGTGGCCAAACAGAGAGCTCACCAGCTTCTAAAGGGTACGTGCCAGAAACCACAGCCATGTCCACAATTCCATTGAAACCAGCTGAAGTCGAAAACCATGGTGAAGGGAAGGGAAGAGGAAACAAGGGACAACCCCCTTTCCGCCACAGGTCCGAGGGCGGCTTGGTGGATAAAGGTGCCTTGAAGAAGTTGTCACCCCTCTCTTTGTCTCAGTATGACTTACTGGAAGCAGATGTTTCTTTCCAGCCTTGGGGGAGTGAGTATTCAGTCCTGATTCCAGAGCATGGGAATTACGCCCAGGGCTCCATAAGGGAACAGTTGCAAAGCAGGTCACCTCAGGACAGCCTGAGCAGTAGCTGTCCTCAGTGTAACACTGTTGTCACCAAACCTGAACAGGAGCCAGAGGATGCCTCCTGGCTGGTGAACCCACCCTTGAACTGGCAAGTGAACTACTCAGACAGTGAGGTACCCGTTACTCTTACTGATAATTCTCAGCCCAGAGACCCGCTGAGTCTGCATGAGCCCATTAAAATTGTCATCACCATGAGCAGTGCCCCTAACTTCATGACAGACTTGGAAAGCTCACTCCACCTGAAGGTGATTGGTACCAAGAGAACTGGTTTCAAGTCCAATGCTGAGCAATCTCTCCCAGGGTTGGCCAGTCCTCCCAACATGGAGCAGATAAGAATTCCTGTCATCACCCTTGATCTGTCTGAGGATGGAGACAAAGCCATTACATGTTCTGAAGGCAGGGGGAATCAGAGGACCCCAGAGAGATTGATGGTGGAGGCATCATCCACTCAGTGTTCTGGCTATGAGTCTGGGGATGGGGAAAATGCCACAAAGGACCACAGTTCTTCCCTGGGAGACTGCTGTGAAACAGTCCCTCCACCAACACCCACTGTGGCCTCCAAGTCTGAGCCAGGAAAGGAGGGCCAGGCCACGCTGGACCCATCATCTTGTAAAACCAGCCATGAGAAGAGACATGTCCGGGTCCTTAGCATGGACGGTGGGACAGATGTCTTGAGCAAAAGTTCCACAGAAGTTGTTACCGATAAAGAGAAAACAATACCAACTTCCAAATCTGACCTCGAGGCGAAGGAAGGACAAACACCAAACGAGTCCAACTTCCTGGAGTTTGTCTCCCTGTTAGAGTCTATCAATACTTCCAAGGCGGTGCCACCCAGCCAAAGGCATGGCCCCGCAGAGCCGGACAAAGAGACCGGACTTGTCAGAGGTGAGAGTCACACCAGTCCTGTCCTGGTGGTAGAGGGAAGCATCTCTTCATTATTTGCCTTCTGTGATTTGATTTTGCAAATAGTGGGATCACTGTTGGGTGCTTGTTTGCTGCTTGGCGTGTCACTGATACTTGCTGACGGTGCCAATCCTGACTTACATGATGAGCATATATTAAAATTGGTTTACTCCCCTAGGAAACTTAAGGCATAGAAATGGATACTTGCCTTCCCTAGAAGGTGAGGTTATTTCTTGACAAGGAAATAAGCAGTTATGTTTTACCACAGTGACGAGGACTCACAACATATGTCCGTGTGTAGAGAACAGGCACATTTTGGGCAAGCTGATCATGAAGTGAATTTCTGTTGAATTCCATTATAAAATCCCCAATACAGAATCCCTAATTATTCCCTGTTGTGAACATAATAACAAACACACAGCTCTTAGTTTATGCCAAGCACTGCCCTAAGCATTTGATGTATGTGAACAGGCTGACCGTACATTGTAGTTTGCCTAAGAGGGTCCTCATTTATTTACTCTAGTTTTCCAAACCTAATTATTAATTGTGCTGCCTTTCACTCTCTGAAGTTCCCATATTGAACAATAAATTATACAGTTACTCTCATACTGACTCATTTACCCCTCATTTAACCTTACGTTATGAGTACAATTATCATTCCTTTTTTTGCAGTTCAGATATTTTCACCAACTTTCCAACTTAGTCTAGTAAGTACCAGAACTGAGCATGGATCCCAGGCAGTCTTGCTCCACAGTTCATGCTCATAAAAGATAAACTACGCTTCCAGTGTGAATAGACAATTCATTTATTTTCAGTTTATATGACCCCTTGCTGAAGCCAGCAACCTTAGACTTCAAGACAGTGAACTTTGACCCTGGCTGGTTGGCTCAGTGGTAGAACTTTGTCCCGGTGTGTGGAAGTCCTGGCTTCGATTCCTGGCCAGGGCACACAGGAGAAGTGCCCATCTGCTTCTCCACCCCTCCCCTTCTTCTTTCTCTCTATCTCTCTCTTTCCCTCCGGCAGCCAAGGCTCCATTGGAGCAAAGTTGTCCCTGGTGCAGAGGATGGCTCCATGGCCTCTGCCTCAGGTGCTAGAATGACTCCAGTTACAATGGAGCAACACCCCAGATGGGCAGAGCATCACCCCCTAGTGGGCATGCTGGGTGGATCCTGGTCGGGTACATGTGGGAGTCTGTCTCTGCTTCCCTGCTTCTCACTTCAGAAAAACACACACATACACATACACACAAAGACTGAACTTTGGGCTCAAACTGCAACTATGGGATCATTTTGATGATCCCACGCTCACGCCAGCCACCTCACACTCAAGCTGCCAACCTCGGGGTTTTAAACCTGGGATCTCAGCGTCCCAGGTTGACGCTCTTCTACTGTGCCACCACTGGTCAGGCATAGGGAGAGTTTTTACACAAAATCTTTTCACTTTACATATCCATGTTTCTGTGATTTTTGAGTATCGTATATCATTTCTGCATGTGTTGCTGATGAGATAGTGTCCATTTTTAGGGTCGTGTCCTAAAGTCAGTGATTGCACAAGGCAGCTATTTTCTTTCCTGTGGATTGTAACATCTTAGTGTCAATACTGTCCCTCAGCTACTGGCTGTGTTTTGCTCGATGGGACAGCCAAGAGACCCCTCTGGCTCCAAGTTGGCAGCTCCCAGCAATTTACTCTTGTACTTTTGTCTTTCCCAGGCTCTGCCAAAAGGATTGCATTCTTGCTGATTGGTTCACTCTTGCTTTAAAATTCATTAAGTTTGAATATTTAAATTATGTAAAGGGAGGGTGTTCTCTATTTTACATTGTGTATTTAAGATTTTGCATAAAAGTAATATCAGGAGAATCCATTCACTTTTAACAGATATAGCAATACAAGACAGCTTTGGTTACTTTGACATAAAAATCTTTCTGAGATAAGATTTGGGTGTTCATTGTCTACCTAATATAAAGTTTCATCTATCTAGACCACCACTGTCCAACAGAGCTTCCTACAATGATGGAAATATCCCATATACTCTATCTGCTATAGTAGCCACTAGCCACATGTGTCTATTAAATACTGGAAATGGAGCTTGGTCACTGACTTTTTAATTTTATGAAATTACTGAATTTTAATTCATTTAGATAGCCACATGTGGCTGCTGGCTACTACATTAGACCGCACTGGTCCAGGTGACATGTCTTCCTGGGAAACCATGGGCACGGGGGATGGCACCGGCCTAGGGACCCCAGCAGCTCAGGGCTGGATTTTGGTTTGGCAGTACCAGCTGAATGAGGTGGACCACCTACCAAATCCATCTGAGTCACAGTTTCTTCAGTAAAACAGGAATAATAATATGTTACAGATTCACTGTGAGGATTCAGTTAGGAAAATAGGTGAAAAGTCAGGCTACTTGATCAATTTCAGCATTTTATTCTGATTTTCCCCTCAGACCATATGTGAGGTTTTATTTGGTTTGTTTACTAAGTTTCTCCTGTTCTTAAAATTTTCAGGTGGTCACATTCAATCAGAACACTGTCAAAATAGAAATCTATGGGCCCTGGCCAGTGGCTCAGTAGGTAGAGTGTTGGCCTGGTGTGTGGACCACCGGGGTTCAATTCCCAATCAGGGCACACAGAAGTGACCATCTGCTTCTCCACCCCTCTCCCTTATCTCTCTCTTCCCCTCCCTCAGCCAGTGGCTTGATTGGTTGGAGCGTGGCCCTGGGCACTGAGGATAACTCTGTTGGAGGGCATCAGCCTCAAGTGCTAAAAATAGCTCAGTACTCAAGCATTGGCCCCAGGTGGGGATGCCAGGTGGATCCTGGTTGGGGTGCATGTGGAAGTCTGCCTCACTATCTCTCCTCCTCTCACCTAAATCAAAATGGATCTAGGCAGCATGCACAGAGGTATATGTATGGGTGCTATGAGGTTTTCTATGGAAAGGAGCAGGCCTGGCTGTCAGGAATCACAGGTACCGTAGAAAGAGAGGAGTTGGAGTGAATTATGTGCCCCTTTTATGCAAGGGCAGAGGTTTTTATTGAAAGATGAAAGAGAGGAACAATGAGTCTCTAGTTCTTGGAAGGCAGTTAGTGGTAAAAGTGCAAATTAGATGATTTTCCAGTGATACCTTTGTGACTGTTGACATCTGCTTGCTCCTTTGACACTAAGTAATAATTTGTTATTTATTTTAATCTAAAAACCCAATTTCAAGTGTATTTGTAAAACAACACAGCAGTATTTAGGGACAGTAAGAGCCTAGGGGATGTACCCTAACCTTTCTCCTGCTTGGTAGTGAAATGATGCTTGAGATTGGATGTGAGACTGGGAAGAGACGTGACATCTCAGTTCTCTTTACTATGCTCCTCCTTTTTCTCTACTGTACTTTTATTTCCAACAGGTCACCTCACAGGGTTTGGGGGTTATCTTCAGGACTTGGAGATGTTCTAAACTTCAAGGCTATGGGAAAATACAAACATCAAAATGCTTTAAAATCATATTTTGGTTTTTTTTTATTTAGAAAATTAAATTTAATGGGGTGACATTGATCAATAAGAGTACATAAGTTTCAAGTAAATATCTCTATAGCATTTAAACTGTTGATTGTGTTGTGTGCTTATCACTCAAAGTCAAATCACTCTCTGTCACTGCATACGTGTCCCTCTTTACTCCCCTCCCTCGTACACCCTTTTCCCCTGGTAACCACTTCACTTTTCTCTATGTCCATGAGTCTCAGTTTTATATCCCACATATGTGTGAAATCATATAGTTCTTAGCTTTTTCTGATTTACTTATTTCTCTCAGTATAATGTTTCCAAGGTCCATCCATATTCTTGTAAATGACAGTATATCATTTCCTATGGCTGAGTAGTATTCCGTTGTATATATGTACCACATCTTCTTTATCCAGCCCTATCCAGCCCTCTTATCAAAAGACCCTTTGGCTTGACCAGGCATTGGTGCAGCGGATAGAGCATCAGCCTGGGACGCGGAGGACCCAGGTTCACCAGCTTGAGTATGAGATCACCAATTTGAATGTGGGATCATAGACATGACCCTATGTTCACTGGCCTGAGCCCAAAGGTTACTGGCTTGAAGGTTGCTGACTTTAATCCTAAAGTCTCTGGATTGAGCCCAAGATTGCTGGCTTGAGCAAGGGGTCACTTGGCTCAGCTGGAGCCCCCACAGTCAAGGCACATATGAGAAGCAATCAGTAAAAAAGTAAAGTACTGCAACTATGAATTGAAGCTTCTCATCCCTCATATGAGAAGCAATCAGTAAAAAAGTAAAGTACTGCAACTATGAATTGAAGCTTCTCATCCCTCTCTCTTCCTCTTTGTCTGCCTCTCCCCTTGTGTGCACGTGCACTAAAAAAAAAAGAAAAGAAAGACGCCTTGTTTTTCTTCTGATACAGCTTTATTTTACTTGGGGAAAATAAAGAAAGACCATTCAAATGAGAAGCAAAGGCTGTTACTCAGCGCCAACAATATATCACTTGCGTTTTGGCACAGACACAAAGGCAGGCAGAGGAGAGGGCAAGCTTTGTAATAGACAAAGGGAAGGTTCTGGTGTGCTGATCGGAGGCTGCTGGCCTATGTAATTGGTTAGGGGTGCATGTTTGGCTCTCTCTGGTTGGTTCTTTTTTTTTTTTTTTTTTTCAATAAATTTTTATTAATGGTAATGGGATGACATTAATAAATCAGGGTACATTCAAAGAAAACATGTCTAGGTTATTTTGTCATCAAATTATGTTGCAAACCCCTCGCCCAAAGTCAGATTGTCCTCCGTCACCCTCTATCTAGTTCTCTGTGCCCCTCCCCATCCCCCTAACTCTCTCCCTCCCTCCCTCCCATGTCCTCCCTCTCCCCCCACCCTTGGTAACCACCACACTCTTGTCCATGTCTCTTAGTCTCATTTTTATGTTCCACCAATATATGGAATCATGTAGTTCTTGTTTTTTTCTGATTTACTTATTTCACTCCTTATAATGTTATCAAGATCCCACCATTTTGCTGTAAATGATCTGATGTCATCATTTCTTATGGCTGAGTAGTATTCCATAGTGTATATGTGCCACATCTTCTTTATCCAGTCTTCTATTGAAGGGCTTTTTGGTTGTTTCCATGTCTTGGCCACTGTGAACAGTGCTGCAATGAACATGGGGCTACATGTGTCTTCACGTATCAATGTTTCTGAGGTTTTGGGGTATATACCCAGTAGAGGGATTGCTGGGTCATAAGGTAGTTCTATTTGCAGTTTTTTGAGGAACCACCATACTTTCCTCCATAATGGTTGTACTACTTTACAGTCCCACCAACAGTGAATGAGGGTTCCTTTTTCTCCACAGCCTCTCCAACATTTGCTGTTACCCGTCTTGTTGATAATAGCTAATCTAACAGGAGTGAGGTGGTATCTCATTGTAGTTTTGATTTGCATTTCTCTAATAACTAATGAAGCTGAGCATCTTTTCATATATCTGTTGGCCATTTGTATCTCTTCCTGGGAGAAGTGTCTGTTCATGTCCTCTTCCCATTTTTTTATTGGATTGCTTGTTTGTTTGTTGTTGAGTTTTATGAGTTCTTTGTAAATTTTGGATATTAGGCCCTTATCTGAGCTGTCGTTTGAAAATATCAGTTCCCATATAGTTGGCTGTCTGTTTGTTTTGATATCAGTTTCTCTTGCTGAGCAAAAACTTTTAATTCTGATGTAGTCCCATTCATTTATCTTTGCCTTCACTTCTCTTGCCATTGGAGTCAAGTTCATAAAATGTTCTTTAAAACCCAGGTCCATGATTTTAGTACCTATGTCTTCTTCTATGTACTTTATTGTTTCAGGTCTTATATTTAGGTCTTTGATCCATTTTGAATTAATTTTAGTACACGGGGACAGGCTGTAGTCGAGTTTCATTCTTTTGCATGTGGCTTTCCAGTTTTCCCAACACCATTTGTTGAAGAGGCTTTCTTTTCTCCATTGTGTGTTGTTGGCCCCTTTATCAAAGATTATTTGACCATATATATGTGGTTTTATTTCTGGGCTTTCTATTCTGTTCCATTGGTCTGAGTGTCTATTTTTTTGCCAATACCATGCTGTTTTGATTATCGTGGCCCTATAATATAGTTTAAAGTCAGGTATTGTAATGCCCCCAGCTTCATTCTTTTTCCTTAGGATTGTTTTGGCTATTCGGGGTTTTTTATAGTTCCATATAAATCTGATGATTTTTTGTTCCATTTCTTTAAAAAATCTCATAGGGATTTTGATGGGAATTGCATTAAATTTGTATATTGCTTTGGGTAATATGGCCATTTTGATTATATTTATTCTTCCTATCCAAGAACAAGGAATATTTTTCCATCTCATTGTATCTTTTTCGATTTCCCTTAACAATGCTTTGTAATTTTCATTATATAGGTCCTTTACGTTCTTTGTTATGTTTATTCCTAGGTATTTTATTTTTTTTGTTGCAATCGTGAAGGGGATTATTTTTTTGAGTTCGTTTTCTAATATTTCATTGTTGGCATATAGAAAGGCTATGGACTTTTGTATGTTAATTTTGTATCCTGCGACCTTACTGTATTGGTTTATTGTTTCTAATAATCTTTTTGTGGAGTACTTCGGGTTTTCGATGTATAGGATCATATCATCAGCAAAAAGTGATAGCTTTACTTCTTCTTTTCCGATATGGATGCCTTTTATTTCTTTGTCTTGTATGATTGCTCTGGCCAGAACTTCTAGCACCACGTTGAATAAGAGTGGAGAGAGTGGACAACCCTGTCTTGTTCCTGATTTAAGGTAGAAAGTCCTCAGTTTTATGCCGTTTAATAGGATGTTGGCTGATGGTTTATCATATATGGCCTTTATCATGTTGAGATATTTTCCTTCTATACCCATTTTGTTGAGAGTCTTAAACATAAAATTGTGTTGTATTTTATCAAAAACCTTTTCTGCATCTATTGATAAGATCATGTGGTTTTTGTTCTTTGTTTTGTTGATATGGTGTATTACGTTAACTGTTTTGCATATGTTGAACCATCCTTGAGATTCTGGGATGAATCCCACTTGATCATGATGTATTATTTTTTTAATATGTTGTTGTATTCGGTTTGCCAGTATTTTGTTTAGTATTTTAGCATCTGTATTCATTAGAGATATTGGTCTGTAGTTTTCTTTCTTTGTGCCATCCTTGCCAGGTTTTGGTATGAGGGTTATGTTGGCCTCATAAAATGTGTTTGGAAGTATTGCTTCTTCTTCAATTTTTTGGAAGACTTTGAGTAGAATAGGAACCAAGTCTTCTTTGAATGTTTGATAGAATTCACTAGTATAACCGTCTGGGCCTGGACTTTTATTTTTGGGGAGATTTTTAATAGTTTTTTCTATTTCCTCCCTGCTGATTGGTCTGTTTAGGCTTTCTGCTTCTTCATGACTCAGTCTAGGAAGGTTGTATTGTCCTAGGAATTGATCCATTTCTTCTAGATTGTTGTATTTGGTGGCATATAATTTTTCATAGTATTCTACAATAATTCTTTGTATATCTATGATGTCTGTGGTGATCTCTCCTCTTTCATTTTGGATTTTATTTATTTGAGTCCTGTGCCTTTTTTTCTTGGTGAGTCTTGCCAAGGGTTTGTCAATTTTCTTGATCTTTTCAAAGAACCAGCTCCTTGTTTTATTGATTTTTTCTATAGTTTTTCTGTTCTCTATTTCATTTATTTCTGCTCTGATTTTTATTATCTCCTTTCTTCGGCTGGTTTTGGGTTGTCTTTGTTCTTCTTTTTCTAGTTCCTTAAGGTGTGAAGTTAAGTGGTTTACTTCGGCTCTCTCTTGTTTGTTCATATAGGCCTGAAGTGATATGAACTTTCCTCTTATTACTGCTTTTGCTGCATCCCAGAGATTCTGATATGTCGTATTTTCATTTTCATTTGTCTGTATATATCTTTTGATTTCTGCGCTTATTTCTTCTTTGACCCATTCATTTTTTAGAAGTATGTTGTTTAGTTTCCACATTTTTGTGGGTTTTTCCCCCTCGTTTTTGCAGTTGAATTCTAGTTTCAAGGCTTTATGATCAGAAAATATGCTTGGTACAATTTCAATTTTTCTAAATTTGCTGATATTGTCTTTGTGGCCCAACATATGGTCAATTCTTGAGAATGTTCCATGTACACTAGAGAAAAATGTATACTCTGTCGCTTTGGGATGAAGTGTCCTGTAGATGTCTATCATATCCAGGTGTTCTAGTATTTCGTTTAAGGCCACTATATCTTTATTGATTCTCTGTTTGGATGACCGATCTAGAGCCGTCAGCGGTGTATTGAGGTCTCCAAGTATGATTGTATTTTTGTTAGTTTTTGTTTTAAGGTCAATAAGTAGCTGTCTTATATATTTTGGTGCTCCTTGGTTTGGTGCATATATATTAAGGATTGTTATGTCTTCTTGATTCAACTTCCCCTTAATCATTATGAAATGACCATTTTTGTCTCTGAGTACTTTTTCTGTCTTATAGTCAGCATTATTAGATATGAGTATTGCTACGCCTGCTTTTTTTTGGGTGTTGTTTGCTTGGAGTATTGTTTTCCAGCCTTTCACTTTGAATTTGTTTTTATCCTTGTTGCTTAGATGTGTTTCTTGTAGGCAGCATATAGTTGGATTTTCTTTTTTAATCCATTCTGCTACTCTGTGTCTTTTTATTGGTAAGTTTAATCCATTTACATTTAGTGTAATTATTGACACTTGTGGGTTCCCTACTGCCATTTTATAAATTGCTTTCTGTTAGTTTTGTATCTAGTTTGATTCTTCTCTTTTGTTTTTCTATCATTTGTTTTTGTTTGTTTGTGTTCCATACTTCTTTCCTCTGTTGCTACCTTTTTTAAGTCAAGTGTTTTTGTGGTGGTTTTTTTAAGGGTGGTTACCATTAAGTAATGAAAAGGGTACCTACCATATTCATTGTAGTACCCTATCTTATAAGTATTTCTGCACTTCATCATCCTTTGCTACTGTTAATCTCCATCCTCTCCCCCCTTTTTTTCCTTTGTTGTCACAGTTTAAGTTTGGTTTTATTGTGTTCTTGGTGGAGCTGTTACTTGTGGTGTTGTTTTCTTATGTTCTTTGAATCTGGTTGGAAAACCCCCTTTAGTATTTCCTGGAGTGGGGGCTTTCTGTTGATAAATTCTCTCATCTTTTCTGTATTTGTGAATGTTTTTATATCTCCTTCATACTTGAAGGATAGCTTTGATGGGTATAGTATTCTTGGCTGAAAGTTCCTCTCTTTCATGGCTTTAAATATTGGGGTCCACTCTCTTCTAGCTTGTAGAGTTTCTGCTGAGAAATCTGATGATAATCTAATAGGCCTTCCTTTATATGTTGTACTCTTCTTTTCCCTGGCTGCCTTGAGAATTTTTTCTTTGTCATTGGTTTGTGTCATCTTTATTATGATGTGCCTTGGAGTGGGTTTGTTGGGGTTAAGAAAACTTGGTGTTCTGTTTGCTTCTTGAATTTGAGGCTTTAGTTCCTTCCACAGACTTGGGAAGTTCTTGTCTATTATTTGTTTGAGTATATTCTCCATTCCATTTTCTTTCTCTTCTCCCTCTGATATACCTATTATTCTTATGTTATTCTTTCTGATGGAGTCAGACAATTACTGTAGGGCTTTCTCGTTTTTTATTATTTTTGAGTCTCTTTCTTCTTCTCTCTGTTGTGCCTCAAGTTGTTTGTCTTGTATTTCACTAATCCTGTCTTCAATCTGGGCTGTTCTGTTAGCTAAGCTTGTTACCTCGTTTTTCAGCTCGTGAATTGAGTTTTTCATTTCTGTTTGATTTGTTTTTATAGTTTCAATTTCCTTGGTAATATATTCTTTGTGTTCATTGAGTTGTTTTCTGATCTCCCTATATTGCCTTTCTGTGTTTTCTTGTATATCTCTGAGTATTTTTAAGATTTCTATTTTAAATTCTCTGTCATTTAGCTCCAAGGCTTCCAATATGTTAAGTCTTTTCTCCATAGATTTTTCCACATCTATTTGTGTTACCTCTCTTTCTTTTGTATCCATAATATTCAATTTCCTCTTTCTTATCGGCATCTGAGGGTGGTCTTATTGATAGCACTAATTAGAATTAATAAAGAGTAAAAAGTAAAAAAAAAAAAAAAAGGTAAAACACCCCACAAAAAAAAACAGTAATAATTTATTATTTCCCCCTTTTTTTTCTCTCTTCTCTTTCCCTCCTCTCCCCTCCTCAGGGAAATATCGTGCCTATAATGGAGGGCCTGATTTGGGGTGAAGAGTTCAAGGGGCAAAAAAAAGGGAGTAGGGACCTACTAAATGCAAAAAAAAAAAAAAAAAAAAAGGAAGAAAATCTTAGACAAGCATAAGATGATTTGCTTGTAAGTGATGGTCAACTAAGAGATATAATGAGAGGGATAAGAGGGAACCAGAAAAAAGGACCAAAAAAGAATAATAAAGAAGAAAAAATAAAAATAATAAGTAAAAATCTGTTGTATTAAGTGGAGCGAAGACTAAATACAGTGGAGACCTTGGGTTGGGAGGACCCAAAATGCCACAAAAATAAACAAACAAGAAAAAAAAAATAAAAACAAAAGCAAAAAAGAGAAATAAAGCCAAAAAAAAGCCTTGAGTCCCAAATTAACTAATTTGTTCGTGATTGAGGATTATATGGGAGGAAAGTAAAATGAGAAAAGAAAAAACGAATAGAAAGGAAAAAATAAGAAAAAGAGAAAAACGAAGGAAGAAATAAAATAGGAAGAGATAAAAACAAAATAAAGCAAGACAAAAAAAAAAAACAAAACAAAAGAGGAGTCTCTGGTTGGTTCTAAACTGGAAGCAGGGACAAAAGTTAGGGAAGCTGTCATTTATTAATCAAGTCCTAGACATTTTGGGCTGATTATTGCAAGGGTTATTATTTGGCTTCCTGGATCATTTGCTAGAAATACTCGTCTTAATTCCTTAATTCCTAGAAATACTGATCTTACTTCCTACAATACTTAGTATGTTGGCTTCCTCGGTTGGTTGTTGTAGATAAGGGGTTGTTTTGCGGGCCTGGTTGCTGTAGATTGGGGGGGATTGGAGTTCTGTTTTTATACATGTGTGTCATTTGGCTGTTCTCCATTTGTATTGTATATTCAGTCTCTTCTAGATGTTCGAAGAAAATAATTATGAATGTATTTAGAGGTACTTATTGAGGAATTGTCTATAGTATAAAAAAATGGAGGCCCTGGCCGGTTGGCTCAGTGGTGGAGCATCAGCCTGGCGTTTAGAAGTCCCGGATTCGATTCCCAGCCAGGGCACACAGGAGAGGCGCCCATCTGCTTCTCCACCCCTCCCCCTCTTCTTCCTCTCTGTCTCTCTCTTCCCCTCCCGTGGCTGAGGCTCCACTGGAGCAAAGATGGCCCGGGTGCTGGGTTGGCTCCTCGGCCTCTGCCCCGGGTGCTGTAGTGGCTCTGGTCGCAGCGGAGCGACGCCCCAGAGGGGCAGAGCATCGCCCCCTGGTGGACAGAGCGTCGTCCCCTGGTGGGCGTGCTGGGTAGATCCCGGTCGGGCCCATGCGGGAGTCTGTCTGACTGTCTCTCCACGTTTCCGGCTTCAGAAAAATACAGAAAAAAAAATGGAAACAACCTAAATTTATAACAATAAGGGTCTAGTTCAATAAATTATACTGTAACAATGTAATGTTACAGTATAACATGGTAGTACAATGTAACTACCATTTTGGGATGATAAAGAGAAATGTCTAATGAAATATTTATAGTATTCTAAGATAAATATAACAGTTATAAAACAACATCTGTATTATAACTTAATTTTTATTAAAAAAAAGGAAGAGTATGTGTTCCAAGAAAGAAAGACTAGTGTGATATTTATTAAATTAGCTCATATATCAGCATGATGGGGTTAAAAGTGATTTAAATTATTTTCCTAGTTTTAAATTATATAAAATTAATATGTACCATTTTAATAAACTTGCAATAATTGTGTTTTCATACAGAAAAGAAAAAAATAGTATGTGTGTTGACACATGTAAACTACCCATTTAAGAGGAGAGCCTAAGGTATTAAGGGGCCTGAACACATGGTTGCACATACATGTAGCATGAAGGGGGTGGGCTGTCTGAATGTGCCTTTCTTTTTTTTTTCTTAAGATTTTATTCATTTTAGAGAGGGGAAGAAAGAAAGAGAGGGAGAGAGAGAGACAGAGAAAGAGAGAAGGAGGAGGAGCAGGAAGCATCAACTCCCATATGTACCTTGACTAGGCAAGCCCAGGGTTTCGACCCAGCAACCTCAGCATTCCAGGTCGATGCTTTATCCACTGCGCCACCACAGGTCAGGCTGAATGTGCCTTTCCACAATTTTTTATGTGGCATGATTACTGTAGAAAGCTATTTGTTATTATACCACTTTCTCACAAATGTGGTTTTTGAAAACTGAATACTTTTATCTTGACAAGCTGCCAAATGAAATGCAAGCATTTTTGTACCAAAGAATTCCTAATGGTGGTTCCACAGATGTGCTCGGAATATTTCTATTCAGGACCCACATGGAAGCTAGTAATGCCTCTCTAATTGCTTGAAGTCTAAGGATGAGAAACATAATGCTGTGATTTAGACCCCAGGGGAATAGCCTAATGTTACCGTTTGTGGTGGTGGACAGATGTTGGTGGGCTTTTGGTATGGCATGTCTGAAAGGCTGTGCAGGTTCAGACCACTCTGTCCTGTTCTTTTAGGCAAAAGCTCACTCACAAACAGGTGACTGTTGATCTCTTTGGTCACAGGACTACAGTGATCCCGGTGACCTTAAAAGTGTTTATTGGAGTGTGTCCTCAGACAAGGGAAGGCTGACTCTAAGGGGAGGATTCCATTTTGTGTAATGATGTAAGCTAAGACTCTTGTCTTTTCTCCATTATTTAAAAGTAAAAACAAACAAACAAAAAGCCCCCAAATACAATCTCTACCTTTGATCTTGAAATTCTTACCTTTGATCTTGAAATTCTTACCTGGGAATATTTCATTCTCAGGGCAGCCTGACTAGGTGGTGGCGCAGTGGATAGAGTGTCAGACTGGGATGCGGAGGACCCAGGTTCGAGACCCTGAGGTCGCCAGCTTGAGCGTGGGCTCATCTAGTTTGAGTAAAGCTCACCAGCTTGGACCCAAGGTTGCTGGCTCGAGCAAGGGATTACTCGATCTGCTGTGGCCCCATGGTCAAGGCACATATGAGGAAGCAATCAATGAACAACTAAGGTGTCACTATGAAAAACTAATGATTGATGTTTCTCATCTCTCTCCATTCCTGTCTGTCTATCCCTCTCTCTGACTCTGTCTCTGTAAAAAAATAAAAAAAATAAAAAAAAAATATTCCCAGGGCAAGGAGCAAGATGTATAGCATCTCACTGTGTCTTCTAAAGGCCCAAGAATGTAAGTTCAAAGTCAGCTATCCCTAACCAGTATCTGCTTTATAAAGGGACCAATTCTGTTAGCTGGAAAATTTAGATTTGGAGAATGAGTGAAAAGAAAAGATTGATAAGACTTTAAAATGACAAATGGGACCTTGGTTCAACATAGCCAGGTTTGTTTAAGTAATTAAAAAATATATATGTTGCCCGTTTATGACTAATGACCCTTTTAGGCCTGAGTAATCTAATTGGGTGAGTCTCAGTCAGGTAAGCCAGGGTCAGTGGAGTTACTTCAGGGAACTACCTGAATCCATCTGTGAAGCAGATGGTGCTTGGAGATCTCTAAATAATAGGTTTCCAACAAGAATGCACTGTTTTGTGAATATTTTTAGGTACTTACATAGTAAAATAATAGTTTATTTAAATGCGTTCTGAATTCAGAGGAGCTATTTAGGTTTTCTATCTATTCCTGTTTCTGTATTGGTAAATTATTTCCAAGTGCTTTCACATTAATTTTTATTTAACACATAAAGCAATGTTTTTCTTTTGGCATGGAAACAAACTATTTTAATAAATTTCCTTAAAATATTTTAATTTATTGGGGTGAACTGGTTAACATAATTTCACAGTTTTCAGGTGCCCAATTCTGCAATACATCTCTGTACTAATTATCAGAGAAATGCAAATTAAAACAGATTGAAATATCACCTTACATCTATTGAAATGACTATCATCAAAAAATCAACAAACAAGTGCTGGTGAGGGTGTGGAGGAAAAGGAACCCTCCTGCACTGCTGGTGGGAATGCAGACTGGTGCAGCCACTGTGGAGACAGTATGGAGCTACCTAAAAAGTTAAAAATACAACTGCCTTATGACCCAGTCATTCCACTTCTGGGAATCTACCCAAAGAAACCCGAAACACCAATTTGAAAGAATACCTGCGCCCCTATGTTCACTGCGGCATTACTTACAGTATTGTGTATTTACCCCCCAAGTCCAGCCTCTGTCCCGTCCCCATTTATGCCCCCATCCCCTCCTCCAGCCCTTAGTACCTCCACGCTCACCTGCTCCTGGCAATCACCACCTTGTCCTTTGGGTCAATGGGTGTTTGCTATCTGTTTTTCCCCAATTTTGCTCAATCCTTCCACCCCCCACACCCAGCATCCACCCCACCCCTGACAGCTGTCACCCTGCTCTCTGTCTATGAGTCTGTCTCTGTTTTGCTTATTAGTTTGTTTTGTTCATTAGATTCCACATATGGATGAAATCATATGGTACTCGTCTTTCTCAGACTGGTTTATTTCTTCTTCTCTCTTTTTTTTTGTATTTTTCCAAATTTAGAAGTGGGGAGGAAGATAGACTCCCGCATGCGCCCGACCATGATCTACCCGGCATGCCCACCGGGGTGATGCTCTGCCCCTCTGGGGCATCGCTCCACTGCTGCCAGAGCCATTCTAGTGCCTTAGGCGGAGGCCATGAAGCCATCCTCAGCTCCTGGGCATTATGGGTTTCTTTGGATAGATTCCCAGAAGTAGAATGACTGGGTCATACAATAAAGCAGTTCTATTTTTAACTTTTAAGGTATCTCTATACTGTCTCCACAGTGGCTGCACCAGTCTGCATTCCCAACAACAGTACAAGAGGGTTCCCTTTCCTCCACACCCACACCAACACTTACTGTTTGTTGATTTTTTATGATAGCCATTGGATTAGATGTAAGGTGATATTTCATTGTGTTTTAATTTGCATTTCTTTAACGATTAGTGATGTCAAGCAGTGGTCCCCAACCCCGGGCCGCGGACCGGTACGGGTCCGTGGGCCATTTGGTACCAGTACACAGAGAAAGAATAAATAACTTACATTATTTCCATTTTATTTATATTTAAGTCTGAACAATGTTTTATTTTTTTAAAATGACCAGATTCCCTCTGTTACATCCATCTGAGATTCACTCCTGACGCTTGTCTCAGTCACGTAATACGTTGCTGCTAAAATTAAACCCATAAACTAGCAAAATGAATGAAAAACAAAATTCCATCGAAAATTTTTTTGCAAAGTGGAAAAGGGCCACTGAGGAGACAGAAGAAGAACCTACAACCTCGAAAAAAAGAAGGCTTCAATTAACAGACAATACCAGGAGTCCTATTTGAAGTGTGGATTTCTCGCAACTAGGGATTCTCATGCACCATGGCGATGGGCTAAGTAATGAGGCAATGAAGCCTTAAAAATTGCTTCAGCACTTGGAGACCAAGCACCTTACTTTAAAAGACAAACCTTCTGAGTATTTTGAAAGAAAAAAGCATGAACAAGAAGGACAGAAACAACTACTGGTGGCAACTACATCAATAAATGCAAGTGCACTGAGAGCATCATACTTGGTGGCTAATCGTATTGCTAAAGCTAAGAAGCCATTCACCATTGGTGAAGAATTGATCCAGCGACTAAAGACATTTATCGTGAGCTTCTAGGAGAGGCTGCGGTTAAAAAGATAGCACAGATGCCTCTTTCGGCTACCACCATCACTCGGCGCATTGATGAAATAGCAGAGGACATTGAATCACAATTGTTGGAAAAGATTAATAAGTCACCGTGGTACACTCTCCAGGTTGACGAATTTACAGATATTGACAACAAGGCAATGCTACTTGTTTACGTACGTTATCTTTATCAAGAGGATGTGCATGAGGATATGTTATATGCACTATCATTGCCAACCAAAACCACAGCCGCAGAACTATTTAAATCGCTGGATGATGATATATCAGGAAAACTGAAATGGTCTTTTTGTGTTGGCATATGCACAGATGGAGCTGCTGCCATGACAGGAAGGATGTCTGGTTTAACTAATTGGATTAAGGAGGTTGCACCTGAATGCGAGTCTACGCATTGTGTCATTCATAGTGAAATGCTGGCTAGCCGAAATATACCACTGGAACTTAACAGCATTTTGAATGATGTCGTTAAAGTTATTAACCACATCAAAGCACATGCCCTTTACTTGCGCCTGTTCGAGCAGCTTTGTGAGGAAATGAACACGGAGCACAGACACCTTCTCTTATGCATAGAAATAAGATGGTTATCCCAAGGAGGTCCCTGGCCAGAGTGTTTAAATTATGAGAGCCGCTGCAGAGATTTCTCTCAGAAAAAAAGTCACCGCTAGCAGCACATTTCAGTGACGAGAAATGGGTCGCAAAACTCGCTTACTTGTGCGACATATTTAACCTCTTCAATGAACTCAGTCGGTCACTTCAGGGGAAAATGACAACTGTCTTCAAGTTGGCAGATATAGTAGCTGCATTTAAAGCCAAACTGGATTTGTGGGGACGACGCATGAACAGGGGTATATTTGACATGTTTCAAACATTCACGGGAATTTTGGAAGAGACTGAGCCCAAGCCTTTATTGCCCCAGCTGGTGCATGATCACCTGTATTTGCTTTTAAAAGAGTTTGAATGCTACTTCCCAACCACAGAAGACTCACGAGTCGTCAAGGAATGGATCTGCGATCCATTTGTCAACAAACCAGGTGAATCCAGCATGTCTATGCAAGAAGAGGTTCAACTACTGGAGATCGCAAATGACGGAGGCCTTAAAAATATGTTCGAGACTACAACTCTGCCGGTGTTCTGGATTAAAGGCATGGCAGAATACTCCGAGATCGCCACAAAAGCACTAAAAACCCTGTTGCCATTTCCAACATCCTATTTGTGTGAAGTGGGATTTTCTGCAGTGACAGCAACCAAAACAAAGTTACGGAATAGACTGGACATAAGCAGCACACTTTGGGTGTCATTGTCTCCCATTACCCCTAAATGGGACCGTCTCGTTGCAGAGAAACAAGCTCAGGGCTCCCCCTGATTTAGCGTTATGGTTGTTGAGAGATAGGCTACTTCTAAACATTATAATAAATAACCCTTAACTTGACAATATTCATAACAATGGTGAGTTGTATTTTTCATACACTTTATATTTGTTTTTGTGTTGTATCTTATTTTTAAGGCATGTTTAAATGTTACCATAGCGACTGGAAAGTGGAGTAAGAGAGGATGTTACTCATGTTATGTTGTTGGTGCGATGTTAAGAGGACACTTCTAATAAAGTTGCATATGAGTACACAGTGGATCCATGTTTATTTTTATTGTCGTAGGTTCATGATTGGTAGCGAGCCTGAACCTATCATATTACACATTGAAATCAAGACATGAAACGTGGTCAGAATAACAAATTTAAATACAGCCTGAATAATAAAGACATGCTAGTTCCTCCTTTGACTTAGCCCAATAAATATCGTAAGTTTGACAATTATATTTTAAAATACCACAGTTTTTATGCTGTGTATTTTAATTTTATGTATTTATTCGTCCCACCCTAAAGAACGGTCTGTGAAAATATTTTCTGACATTAAACCAGTCCGTGGCCCAAAAACGGTTGTGGGCCATTGATGTTGAGCATTTTTTCGTATGTCTATTGGCCAACTGTATGCCCTCTTTAAAAGTCTATTCAGATCTTTTTCCATTATTTTAATTGAGTTGTTTGGTTTTTTGACATTGAGTTTTATAAGTTCTTTATCAATTTTGGAAATTGATTTTTATTTCATGTATCGGTGGATATATTATCCAATTTAGTGGGTTGTCTTTTTGTTTTGTTGATGGTTTCCATTACTGTTCAAAAACTTATTTTGATATAGTACCATTTGTTTATTTTTTCTTTGTTTCTTTAAGCTCTATACAAAAAAAAAAGGATATTGGTATGAGAAATGTCTGAGATTTTACTACTTTTGCTTTCTTCTAGGATTTTTATGGCTTTGATTCTGATATTTAAGTTTTTAATTCATTTTACTTTATTCTTATGTATGGTATGAAAAAGGGGTTGTTTCTTTCTCTTTTTTTGGCACAAATCTGTCCAATTTCCCAACACCTTTTATTGAATAGATTAGCTTTACTCAATTATATGTTTTTGCCACCTTTGTCAAATATTAAATGACTGTGTAAGTGTGGGTTGATTTCTGGACTCTCTATCCTGTTCCATTGAGCTAATGTCTATTTTTATGGTAGTACCATCCTATTTTGACTATTGTGGCCTTGCATTATACTTTGATATCAAGTAGTGTGATTCCTTCGACTTTGTTCTTCCTTCTGAAGATTGCTGTTTCCACAGTAGCTGTTTTCACAGTGGCTATTCAGGGTCTTTTGTGGTTTCATATATGTTTTTAAAATATGTGTTCTAGTTCTGTGAAATACACTTGGTATCTTGATAAGAATTGCACTGAATCTCTAGATTGCTTTAGGTAATATGGACATTTTAATTATGGTAATTCTTTTTATCCATGAACATTATTTGTATCTACTTCTACTTTTTGCATCTTTTAAAATTTCTTTCTTTAGAAATAACACAATAGAAAACTGGAGGCAGACAACAACAAGCCTAGACTGAACCAGCTCTAGAAACTAAAGAACAAAATAGATACAATGAGAAGACAGAGAAGTGCAATCCAAATGATACCACAAGAGAAACATCCAGGAAATGAACTGAGTGATATGGAAATAACCAAACTTCAGGATGTGGAGTTCAAAATAATGATTGTAAGGATGCTTAGGGATCTTAGAACAACAATGGATGGCCATTATGAACACCTAAATAAAGAAATAGCAAGTATAAAAAAGGATATTGAAATATTTAAAAAGAATATGTCAGAGATGACAAAAAGAATATCAGAAAAGAAGACCACAATGGAAGGAATTAAAAACAGGATGGATAGAGCTGAGGATTGAATCAGCGATTTGGAGGACAACTGGAATGAAGGCATGAAAGCAGAGAAGAAAAACGAAAAGAGACTCAAAAAGTCTGAGGAAACTCATAGAGAGCTCTGTGACACCATAAAGAGAAATAACATTCGCATTATAGGGTTCCTGAAGAAGAGAAAGAACAAGGGATAGAGACTTTGTTCAATCAAATCATAGCTGAAAACTTCCCTAAATTAATGCAAGAGAAACTCTCACAAGTTCAAGAAGCACAGAGAACTCCATTAAAGAGAAACCCAAAGAAACCTACACCAAGACACATCATAATTAAAATACCAAACCTAAGTGATAACGAGAAAATATTAAAAGCTGCAAGAGAAAAAAAAAGCTATCACCTACAAAGGAGCCCCCATAAGGATGACGTAAGACTTCTCAACAGAAACACTTGAAGCCATAAGGGAATGGCAAGAAATATTCAAAGTAAAGCAGAACAAGAACCTACGACCAAGACTACTTTATCCAGCAAGGCTATCATTTAAAATTGAAGGAGAAATAAAAAGTTTCCCAGACAAAAAAAAAACAAAACCTCAAGGAATTCATTACAACCAAACCAATGCTGCAGGAAATGTTAAGGGGCATGGTGTAAACAAATCAAAGTGGAAAAGAATATAGAAAAAGAGGAATACAGCTTTAAAGAATAAAATGGCTATAAACAACTACATATCAATAATAACATTAAATGTAAATGGATTAAATGATCCAATCAAAAGACATAGGGTAGCGGCATGGATAAGAAAACAGGACCCGGCCCTGGCCGGTTGGCTCAGCAGTAGAGCGTCGGCCTGGCGTGCGGAGGACCCGGGTTCGATTCCCGGCCAGGGCACACAGGAGAAGCGCCCATTTGCTTCTCCACCCCCACCTCTTCCTTCCTCTCTGTCTCTCTCTTCCCCTCCCGCAGCCAAGGCTCCATTGGAGCAAAGATGGCCCGGGTGCTGGGGATGGCTCCTTGGCCTCTGCCTCAGGCGCTAGAGTGGCTCTGGTTGCGACGCCCCCAGAGGGGCAGAGCATTGCCCTTAGGTGGGTGTGCCGGGTGGATCCCAGTTGGGCACATGCGGCAGTCTGTCTGACTGTCTCTCCTCGTTTCCAGCTTCAGAAAAATACAAAAAAAGAAAACAAACAAAAAAAAGAAAACAGGACCCATACATATGCTGTCTACAAGAGACACACCTCAAAACAAAAGATGCACATAGACTGAAGGTAAAAGGATGGAAAAAAATATTTCATGCAAATGGAAATGAAAAAACAGCTGGGGTAGCAATACCTATATCAGACAAAATGGACTTTAAAACAAAGTATATACTAAGAGATAAAGAAGGCCACTATATAATGATAAGGGGAGCAATCCAAAAGGAAGATATAACTATTATAAATATCTACGTACCTAATATAGGAGCACCTAAATATATAAAGCAGACTTTGATGGATATAAAGGGTGAGATCAACAGCAATACTATAATAGTAGGGGGTTTTAATACCCCACTAACATCAACAGATAGATCCTCAAGAAAGAAAATTAACAAAGAAACAGCAGACTTTAATAACACATTAGATCAACTGGATTTAATAGATATCTTCAGAACCTTTCACCCTAAAGCAGCAGAATATACATTCTTTTCAAGTTCTCATGGTACATTCTCTAGGATAGACCACATGTTAGGGCACAAAAGTGGTCTCAACAAATTTAAGAAGATTGAAATCATATCAAATACTTTCTCTGATCACAATAGCATGAAACTAGAAATCAACCGCAACTGAAAAGCTCAAAAATTCTCAAACACATGGAAACTAAATAGCAGGTTGTTAAATAACAAATGGGCTAAGAATGAGATCAAAGAAGAAATAAAAAAATTCCTAGAAACGAATGATAATGAGCATACAACAGTTCAAAATTTATGGGACACAGCAAAAGTAGTATTGAGAGGGAAGTTCATAGCACTGCAGGCACACTTTAAGAAGCTAGAAAAAGCTCAAATAAACAACTTACTCCTGCATCTAAAAGAACTAGAAAAAGAACAGCAAGTAAAGCCCAGAGGTAGTAGAAGGAAGGAAATAATAAAGATCAGAGCAGAAATAAATGACATAGAGACAAGAAACAATACAGAGGATCAATGAAATCAAGAGCTGGTTTTTTGAAAAGGTAAACAAGATTGAAGAACCTTTAACTAGACTCACCAAGAAAAAGAGAGAGAGGACTCAAACAAATAAAATTAGAAATGAGAGGGGAGAAATAACAACTGACACAACAGAAATACAAAATATTGTAAGAAAATATTATGAAGAACTGTATGCCAAAAAACTAGACAACCTAGATGAAATGGACAAATTCCTTGAAAATACAATCTTCCAAAAATCAATCTGGAAGAATCAGAAAACCTAAAGAGACCGATTACACCAAATGAGATCAAAACGGTTATCAAAAAACTCCCAACAAAGAAAAGTCCTGGGCCAGATGGCTTTACAAGTGAATTCTACCAAATATTCAAAGAAGAACTAACTCCTATCCTTCTCAAGCTATTTCAAAAAATTCAAGAGGAAGGAAGACTTCCAAGCTCCTTTTATGAGGTGAGCATAATTCTGATTCCAAAACCAGGCAAAGACAACACAAAGAAAGAAATTATAGGCCAATATCCCTGATGAATATAGATGCTAAAATCCTCAACAAAATATTAGCAAACCAGATCCAACAATATATGGAAAAAATCATACACCATGATCAAGTGGGATTTATTCTTGGGAGGGAAGGCTGGTACAATATTTGCAAATTAATCAATGTGATTTATCACATAAACAAAAGGAAGGAGTAAAACCACATGATAATTTCAATAGATGCAGAAAAAGCATTTGATAAAATCCAGCACTCATTCATGATCAACACTCTCAACAAAGTGGGAATACAGGGAACATACCTCAGCATGATAAAAGCCATCTATGACAAACCCACAGCCAACATCATACTCAATGGGCAAAAATTAAAAGAAATCTCCTTAAGATCAGGAACAAAGCAGGGGTGCCCCCTTTCACCACTCTTATTCAACATAGTCCTGGAAGTCCTACCCACAGCAATCAGACAAGAAGAAGAAATAAAAGGCATTCAAGTTGGAAATGAAGAAGTAAAGCTATCATTATTTGCAGATGATATGATATTGTATATAGAAAACCCTAAAGTGTCAGTCAAAAAACTACTAGACCTGATATATGAATTCAGCAAAGTAGCAGGATATAAAATTAATACTCAGAAATCAGAGGCATTTTTATACACCAACAATGAACAGTCAGAAAGAGAAATTAAGGAAATAATCCCCTTCACTATTACAACCAAAAAAAAAACAAAGTACCTAGGAGTACATTTAACCAAGGGGACTAAAGACTTATACTTGGAAAATTATAAAACATTGATAAAAGAAATCAAGGAAGATACAAACAAGTGGAAGCATATACCGTGCTCATGGTTAGGAAGAATAAACATCATTAAAATGTCTATATTACCCAAAGCAATTCATAAATTCAATGCAATACCAATTTAAAAGCAATGACATACTTTAAAGAGAAAGATCACATATTCCAAAAATTTATATGGAATCAAAAGAGAACATGAATAGCCTCAGCAATCTTAAAAAAGAAGAATAAAGGTGGAGGTATCACACTTCCTGATATCAAGCTATACTACTCAAAACATTGTACTACTCAAAGCCATTGTACTCAAAACAGCATGATACTGGCATAAGAACAGGCACATAGATCAGTGGAACAGAACAGAAAACCCAGAAATAAACCCACAGCTGTATGGAGAACTGATATTTGACAAAGGAGGTAAGGGCATACAATGGAGTAAAGACAGCCTCTTCAACAAGTGGTGTTGGGAAAATTGAACAGCAACCTGCAAAATAATGAAACTAGACCAGCAACTTACAGCATTCACGAAAATAAACTCAAAATGTATAAAAGACTTAAATGTAAGGCATGAAACCATAAGCATCTTAGAAGAAAACATAGGCAGTAAGCTCTCCGACATCTCTCGCAGCGATACATTTGCTGATTTATCTCCACGGGCAAGGGCAATAAAAGATAGGATGAACAAATGGGACTATATCAAACTAAAAAGCTTTTGCACAGCCAGAGACAATAAGAACAGAATAAAAAGACAAACTACACAATGGGAGAACATATTTGACAGTATGTCTGATAAGGGGTTAATAACCAAAATTTATAAAGAAATTGTAAATGTCAACACCAGAAAGACAAACAGTCCAATCAAAAAATGGGCAAAAGAAATGAATTAGACACTTCTCCACAGAGGACATACAGATGGCCAATAGGCTTATGAAAAAATGCTCAACATCACTAATCATTAGAGAAATGCAAATTAAAACCACAATGAGATATCATCTCACACTGGTCAGAATGGCGCTCATCAACAAAATAACACAGAGTAAGTGCTGGCGAGGATGTGGAGAAAAGGGAACCCTTTTACACTGCTTGTGGGAATCAGACTGGTGCAGCCTCTGTGGAAACAGTTTGGAGATTCCTTAAAAAATTGAAAATCGAACTGCCTTTTGACCCAGCTATCCCACTTTTAGGAATATACCCCAAGGACACCATAGAACGGTTCCAGAAGGAGAAATGCACCCCCATGTTTGCGGCAGCATTGTTCACAATAGCGAAGATCTGGAAACAGCCCAAGTGTCCATCAGAGGACGAGTGGATTAAAAAGCTTTGGTACATATATACTATGGAATACTACTCAGCCATAAGAAATGATGACATCGGATCATTTACAATAACATGGGTGGATCTTGCTAACATTATACGGAGTGAAATAAGTAAATCAGAAAAAACTAAGAACTATATGATCCCATACATAGATGGGACATAAAAATGAGAATCAGAGACTTGGACAAGATTGTGATGGTAACAGAGGGTGGGGTGGAGGGGTGTGGAGGGGACGAGGAAGGAGACGGATGGGGTAGGGGAAGGGAAGGGGCACAAAGAAAACCAGATAGAAGTTGACAGAAGACAATTTGACTTTGTGTGAGGGGTATGCAACATATTCAAATGTCAAAATAATCTGGGGATGTTTTCTTGGAACATATGTACCCTCATTTATCAATGTCACTGCATTAAAATTAATAAAAATAAGATAAAAAATAAATTTCTTTCTTCAATGTCCTGTAATTTATTGAGTACAGGGGCTATTTAGGTTACAACAGTCTCGACATATGATGTTTTGAGTTTACAATGCTCACTCCAATAGAAACTTAAGAAATTTGAGACATGAGTGTTTCAACTTATGCAGTTAGCGTTGTGCTATATACTGTGTGGGCAAACTGGATTGGTTGCGCACAGTGGAAGAGTACATGGTACCACGACATGTTTGTTTTTCTTTGTGCTAGGTTATGATTTTTTAGCTGTGTTAGGATAGGTAAGTGACTTAGGCTAGGGTGTGTTTCGACTTACACTAAAACTCGGGTTACATCACTGTCATAGGAACTGAACTGCATTGTAGCCAGAGGACCCCTTGTACAGTTCTTTTATCTTTGGTTAAATTTATTCCCAGCTATTTTATTCTTTACAAAGAAGTAGCAAATGGTATTGTTTTCTTGGTTTCCATTTTGATACATTGTTATTGGTGTATAAAAATAAGACTGATTTCTGGATATTTATTTTCTATCCCGTTTACTGAATTTATTTCTCAGTTCTAGTAGTTTTTTGGTGGATTCTTTAGGGTTCAATATATACCATATCCTGTTATCTGCAAATAAGGACTGTTTTACTTCTTCCTTTCCAATTTGGGTGCCTTTTGTTTCTTCTTCCTGTCTGATTGCTGTGGCCAGGACTTACAGTAGTATGTTGAATAAAAGTGGTGACAGCAGACTTCCTCTCTTCTTTCTGATTTTAATTTTGGGTTGTTGTGTTCTCATTTTCATTTGTTTCAAGTTATCTTTTAATTTGTTCTTTGATCTCCTTGTTAACCACATTCATTGTTTAGTAACATGTTTTTTAGCCTCATTGTCTCGGTGTGTTTGTATATTTTTTGGTTATTTTCCTTGTGATTGATTTCTAGATTTGTACCATTATAGTCACAGAAGGTGCTTGATATGATTTCAATCTTAAATTTATTGAAGCTTGTTTTGTGTCCTAACATATTTTTTATCTTGGAGAATGTTCCATGTGCACTTGAAAAGAGTATCTATTCTGCTGCTTTGGGATGCTCTAAAGATATCAATTAAACCCAGCTGATCTTATGTGTCATTTAAAGCTGCTATTTCCTTATTTATTTTCTGTCTGGATGATCCATCCATTAATGCCAGTGGGGTGTTAAAATCTCCTACTATGGGCCCTGGCCGGTTGGCTCAGTGGTAGAGCGTTGACCTGGCATGAGGAGTCCCAGGTTCGATTCCTGGCCGGGGCACACAGGAGAGGCGCCCATCTGCTTCTCCACCCCCCCCCTTCCTCTCTGTCTCTCTCTTCCCCTCCCGCAGCCAAGCCTCCATTGGAGCAAAGATGGCCCCCGGGCGCTGGGGATGGCTCTGTGGCCTCTGCCTCAGGCGCTAGAATGGCTCTGGATGCAACAGAGCGATGCCCCAGAGGGGCAGAACATCGCCTCCTGGAGAGCATGCCGGATGGATCCCGGTCGGGCGCATGCGGGAGTCTGTCTGACTGCCTCCCTGTTTCCAGCTTCGGAAAAATGAAAAAAAAAAAAATCTCCTACTATGACTGTATTGCTGTCAGCCTCTCTCTTTATGTCCATCAAATTTGCTTTGCATATTTATGTGCTCCTACATTGGGTAGGTAAATGTTTACAAGGGTTATATCCTTTTGTTGAATTGCTCCTTTTATCATTATGCAGTTCTTTCTTTGTCCCTTATTATAGTCTTTGCTTTGAAGTCTATTTTGTCAGATAAAAGTATTGCTACCCCAGTTTTTTTTTCATTTCTATTTATATGAAATACTTTTTTTTCATCACTTCACTTTTGTTCTGTGTGTATCTTTCATTCTGAGGTGGGCTTCTTGTGGCACCATGGATATGGGTCTTTCTTTCTTAATCCATTTAGCTTCCTTATGTTTTTTGATTGCAACATTTAAGACCATTTCCATTTGAAGTGATTTTTTTAAATCTCTTCTTTGAATTCCATCAGTTTTCTTTAGTATTCTTTTACTTACATTTGACAAATATGGTTTATTATCACACAATTTTTACCTTTTTCTCTTAACTCATATCCATGCCCATTTCTCATAGTCTGCCCATTGTACTTGTACTGCATAATTGCCTGGACATATATTCAGTTTTGTAACCAACAGCTGATCCCCTAAATGTTTTATGTATGGGTTGATTCTGTAAACTGAATATCAGTAGTGCTTATATTATGGTGCATATGTATCTGTTTTTCTTTTTTTAATTTAGAAATTAAATTTAATGTGGTGACATTGATCAATAAGAGTACATAGGTTTCAGGTAAATGTTTCTATAGCATTTGAATGGTTGATTGCATTGTATGCCCATCACCCAAAGTCAAATCATTTTCTTTTCTTTTTTTTTTTTTCTTTTTTTCTGAAGTTGGAAACGGGGAGGCACTCAGACAGACTCCCGCATGTGCCCGACCAGGATCCACCCGGCATGCCCACCAGGGGGCGATGCTCTGCCCATCTGGGTCGTCGCTCTGTTGCAACCAGAGCCATTCCAGTGCCTGAGGCAGAAGCCACAGAGCCATCCTCAGCACCCGGGCCAACTTTGCTCCAATGGAGCCTTGTCTGCAGGAGGGGAAGAGAGAGACAGAGAGGAAGGAGAGGGGGAGGGGTGGAGAAGCAGATGGGCGCTTCTCCTGTGTGCCCTGACTGGGAATCAAACCTGGGACTCCTGCACGACAGGCACGCCAGGCCGACGCTCTACCGCTGAGCCAACCGGCCAGGGCCAATCATTTTCTGTCACTGTATATTTGTCCTTCTTGACTTCTCTCCCCCCTTCCCCCTTCCCCCTCCCCCTGGTAACCACTTCATGTTTATGTATGTCTATGAATCTCAGTTATATATCCCACCTATGTGTGAAATCATATAGTTCTTAGTGTTTTCTGATTTACTTATTTCACTCAGTATAATGGTCTCAAGGTCCATCTGTGTTGTCGTAAATGCCAATAAATCATCATTTCTTATGGCTGAGTAGTATTCCATTGTATATATGTACCACATCTTCTTTATCCAGTCCTTGATTGAGGGACATTTTGGTTGATTCCATGTCTTGGCCACCATTAATAATGCTGCGATGAACATAGGGGTACATGTGTCTACATACCAGTGTTTTTGAGTGTTTTGAGTAGCTACCCAGTAGAGACACTGCTGGGTCATATGGTAGTTTTATTCTTAATGTTTTGAGGAACCACCATACCATCTTCCATAGTGGTCATACCAGTTTATATTCTCACCAGCAGTGAATGAGGATTTCTTTTTCTCCACAGGCTCTCCAACACTCATTATTTTCTGTCTTGTTGATAACAACCAATCTAATAGGTGTGAGGTGGTATCTCATTGTAGTTTTGATTTGCATTTCTCTAACAGCTAGCAAAGATGAGCAATTTTTCATATATCTGTTGGCCATTTGTATGTCTCCTTTTGAGGATTGTCTGTTCAAGTCCTCTTCCTATTTTTTAATTGGACTGTTTGTTTGTTTGTTGCTGAGCTTTGTGAGTTCTTTATATATATTGGATATTAACCCCTTGTTAAAGCTCTTGTTTGTGGGGAGTCCCGGGTTCAATTCCCGGCCAGGGCACACAGGAGAAGCGCCCATCTGCTTCTCCACCACTCCCCCTCTCCTTCCTCTCTCTCTCTCTTCCCCTCCCACAGCCAAGGCTCCATTGGAGCAAAGTTTGCCCGGTCGCTGAGGATGGCTCTGTGGCCTCTGCCTCAGGCACTAGAATGGCTCTGATTGAGGCAGAGCGATGCCCCAGATGGGCATGCCGGGTGGATCCTGGTCGGGCACATGCGGGATTCTGTCTGACTGCCTCCCCATTTCCAACCTCAGAAAACTTAAAAAAAAAAAGAAGCTGTTGTTTGTGAATATAATCTTTCATTTGGTTGACTGACTTTTTGTTTTGTTGTTGATTTCTTTTGCTGTGCAGAACTTTTTATATTTATTCTCATTCATGTATATATTTTGGTCATTACTTCCTTTTGGGATCAAACTCATAAAATATTTTCTATGGCCAAGGTCCATAAGTCTAGTACCTGTGTTTTTCTCTCTATTATATACTATTATTTCAGATCTTATATTTAGGTCTTTGATCCATTTTGGATTAATATTTGTTCACGTGGACAAATAGTAGTTAAGTTTCATTCTTTTGCATGTGGCTTTCCAATTTTCCCAGCACCATTTATTGAAAAGGCTTTCTTTTCTCCATTGTGTGTTTTTCACTCCTTTGTCAAAGATGATTTGTCCATATATGTGTAGTTTTATTTTTGGACTCTTGATTCTGTTTCATTGGTCTGTATGTTTGTCTTTCTGTCAATACCATGCTATTTTGATTATCATGACTCTATAGTATAATTTGAAGTCAGGTAGCATGATACCTCTGGCATCATTCTTTTTTCTCAGGATAGTTTTGGCCTTGGGGATTTTTTTATGGTTCCATACAAATCTGGTGATTGTTTTCTTCTAATTTTAAAAATATGACATTGGGATTTTAATGGAGATTGAATTAAACTTGTATATTACTTCGGGTAATGTGACCATTTTAACTATGTTAACTCTTTTGATCCATGAACATGAAATATTTTTCTATTTCATTGGTCTTTTTAAATTTCTTTTAATTATGTTGAGGTACTTTGCTTCTATAGTCACTTTATTGAGTTTTTTAAACATAAATGGATGCTGTATCTTTTTTACTGCCTTTTCTGCATTTATTGATAGGATCATATGATTTTGTCCTTTGTTTTGTTGATGTGCGGTATTACATTGATCAATTTATGTATGTTGAACCATCCTTTTGCTTCTGGAATGAATTCCACTTGATCATGATATAATATCTTTTTAATGTATTGTATTCAATTTGCTAGTATTTTGTGGAGGATTTTTGCATCTGTGTTCATTAGAGTTGTTGGTCTATAGTTTACTTTTTGTGTGTTGTCCTTGCCAGTTTTTGGTATTAGGATTATGTTGGACTCATAAAATGTGTTAGGGAGTATTGCTTTTATTTTTTGGAAAACTTTGAGAAGGATAGAAAACAAATCTCCTTGAGATGTTTGGTAGAATTCACTAGTGTAGCCGTCTAGTAGATTTGATGCACGAATCGTTTTAGGCATGCCTGTGAGCCCAACTGGAGTTTCGTCACTGTTTTGTAGATGTTCAATTTGTTGAAATTTCAAGGGGAGAGATCAAGGGTATCTCTCACACTACCATTACTGTGACATCATCCCTATTTGTGTCTTCAGTGTCTTATAATTTTCTGACTATGAGTCTTTTACATCATTGGTTTAATTTATTCCTAGATATTTTATTCTATTTGAAGCAACTGTGAATGGTATTGTTTTCTTGGTTTCCCTTTTTGATACATCATTATTGGTGTATAAAAATGCAGTTGATTTCCACACATATATTTTGTATCCTGCAACTTTAATAAATTCATCTATAGTTCTATTATTTTTTGGTGGAATCTTTAGGGGTCTCTATAGTATCTTGTCATCTACAAATAATGACAATTATACTTATTTCTTTCCAATTTGGATACCTTTACTTCTTCTTTATGTCTGGTTTCTGTGGCTAGACTTTCCAGTAGTATATTGGACAAGACTGGTGATGGTAAACATCCTTGTCTTGTTCCTAATCTTAAGAAAAACACTTGAAGTTTTTGCCCATTGAGTATGATATTGGGTGTGGGTTTGTCATATATAGACTTTATTATGTTGAGCTATGTTCCCTTTATTTCTATGTTGCTGAGAGTTTTTATTATAAATGGGTGCTGGATTTTATCAAATGCTTTTTCTGCATCTATTGATATGATTGTGTGATTTCTGTCCTTCATTTTGTTTATGTGGTGTATCATGATTATTGGTTCATCAATGTTGTACTAACCTTGCATTCCCAGAATAAATCCCACTTGATCTTGGTGTATGACCTTCTGAATGTGTTGCTGGATCTGCCTTGCTAATATATTGTTGAAGATTTTAGTAACGATGTTCATCAACGACATTGGCTTATAATGTTCTTTCTTTGTAGTGTCTTTATCCGGTTTTGGAATTAGGATAATACTGGCCTTGTAAAATTATCATGGTAGTCTTCCCTGCTCTTGCATTTTTTGAATTAGTTTGACTGTTTGGTAAAATTTATTTGTGAGGCCACTCAGTCCAGGACTTCTGTTTGTTGGGACTTTGTTTTATAACTGAATTTCATGGGCTGTAATCTGTCTGTTCAGATCCTCTTATTGTTCCTGATTCTATTTTGGAAGATTGTATGTTTCTAAGAATGTATCCATTTCATTCAGATTGTCCAATTTGTTGGCATTTAATTGTCTGTAATATTTTCTTACAATGCTCTTTATTTCTTTGGTGTTATTATTTTTCCTCTTTTATCTCTGATTTTTATTTGGGTCATCTCTTTTTTTCTTCATGAATTTGGTTAAAAGTTTGTCAATCTTGTTTATCTTGTCAATGAACCAGCTCTTAGTTTCATTGATCTTTTGCATTGTATTTTTTGTTTCTCTTTTATTTCTGCACTTTTCCTTATTATTTTTTCCCTGTACTCATTTTAAGTTTGTTTTTTGTTCTTTTTCAAGTTCCTTTAAGTGTAAAGTTAAAATGTTCATTTGAGATATTTCTTGTTTCTTGAGACAGGCCTGTAATGCTGTCTGTATATTACCTGTTTAGGATGGGTTTGGCTTTGTCCCATAGATTCCGAGTAGATGTGTTCTCCTTTTCATCTGTTTCAAGGTACTTTTTTATTTGCTATTGATCTCATCTTGTTAACCCATTCATTGCTTAGTTACAATTTAGGTAGCCCCCATGTCTTTTTTGGTATTTGTTTTTTTTCTTGTGAATGACTTCTAACTTCATGCTATTATGATCAGAGAAGATGTTTGATATGCGGTAATTTCGGTCTTCTCAAATTTATGGAGACTTGTTTTGTGTCTTAACATGAAGTTTATACTAGAAAATGCTCCATGTGTACTTGAAAAAAATGTATATTCTACTGCTTTAGGGTGAAATGCTCTGAAGATATCAATTAAATCCCACTGACCTAATGTGTCATTTAAGGCTACCATTTCCTTGCTGATTTTCTGTCTGGAAGATCTATCTATTGATGTCAGTGGGGTGTTGAAATCCCCTACATGACTATTTCTGTCAGTCTCTCTCTTTATGTACATCAAGATTTGCTTTACTAGGCCATGGCCAGTTGGCACAGTGGATAGAATGTCGACCCTATGTGCAGACACCCTGTGTTTCAATCCCTGGTCTGGACACACAAGAAGCTACCATCTGCTTCTCTTCCTCAATTCTCTCTCTCTTCCCCTCACAGTAAGTGGCTCAATTGGTTTGAGCGTTGGCCCTGGGTGCTGAGGATAACTCAGTTGGTCTGAGCGTTGGCCCCTAGTGCTAAGGATAGCTCAGTTGGTCCAAATGTGTCAACCTCAGGCACTAAAAATAGCTCAGTTGATTCCAGCATTGACCCCAGACAGGGGTTGCTGGGTGGATCCCCATTAGGATGCATGTGAGAGGTTTTTTCACTATCTCCCCTACTCTCACTTAAAAAGAAAAAGGAAAAAAATGATTTGCTGTACGTATTCAGGTGCTCCTACATTGAGTATGTAATTGCTTACAAGGGTTTTATCTTTTTGGATTTCTTCCTTTTATCATTTTATAGTGTCTTACTATAATTTTTATTTTAAATTTTATTTTGTCATATCCAAGTTTTGCTACCTCAGCTTTTTGTTTTTAATTTCTATTTGCATGAAATAATCTTTTTTCCACCCTTTTACTTTTATTTTACTTCTGTGTGTATCTTTCACTTTCTGAAGTGGGTCTTTTTGAGACAGCATATATATGAGTCTTGCTTTCTTATCCATTCAGGTGCCCTATACCTTTTTTTTTTTTTTTTTTTGTATTTTTTCTGAAGCTGGAAATGGGGAGAGACAGTCAGACAGACTCCCGCATGCGCCCGACCGGGATCCACCCGGCACGCCCACCAGGGGCGACGCTCTGCCCACCAGGGGGTGATGCTCTGCCCTTCCTGGGTGTCGCTCTGCTGTGACCAGAGCCACTCTAGCACCTGGGGCAGAGGCCAAGGAGCCATCCCCAGCGCCCGGACCATCTTTGCTCCAATGGAGCCTTGGCTGCGGGAGGGGAAGAGAGAGACAGAGAGGAAGGAGGGGGTGGGGTGGAGAAGCAAATGGGCACTTCTCCTGTGTGCCCTGGCCGGGAATCGAACCGGGTCCCCCGCACTCCAGGCCGACGCTCTACCACTGAGCCAACCGGCCAGGGCCCCCTTTTTTTCTTAAGTGAGAGGAGGGGAGATAGACTCCTCCATGCATCTCGACTAGAATTCTCCCAGAAACACTTAATCTGGGGGCAATACTTGATGCTCATATCAACTGAACTATCCTTAGCACCTGGGGCCAATGCGCCAAGCAATTGAGCCACTGGCTGTGAAAGGGGAAGAGATAGAGAAAGGGTGTAAAGGGGGCAGAGAAGCAAATGGTCTCTTCTCGTGTAACCCCTGATAGAACCTGGGACATCTGCATGCCAGGCTGATGCTTTAACCACTTAGCCAACTGGCCAGGGCCTGCCCTATGTCTTTTGATTGGAGCATTTAAGACATTTACATTTAAATTGTTTATTGATAGGTCCATATTTATTGACATTTTATTCTTTAACCTATGTCCTGTGTTCTTCCTTCTCCTCTTTCTCCTTTTATTTATTACCTGCCCCCCAGGCCCTTTTACATTTCTTAATATACTGGGTTGGTGGTAATGTACTCCTTTAGCTTCTTCTTGACTCATAAGCTCTTTATATGTCCTTACTTTCTAAATGAAAGAATTGCTGGGTAAAGTAGTCTTGGTTGTAAGTCCTTGCTTTTCATCACTTGGAATATTTCATGCCACTCCCTTCTGGGTTGAAATGTTTCTGTTGGAAAATCAGCTAACAGCCTCATGGGAGCTCCCTTGTAATAACTAACTTCTTTCTTTGCTGCTTTTAAGATTTTCTCTTTGTCTTTAACCTTTGCCATTTTTATTATGAAGTTTTTTGTTGTAGACATCTTTGCATCCATCATGTTTGGGACTCTGAGCACTTCCTGGTCTTGACTCTTTTTTTTCTTCTCCAGGTTACAGAAATTTTTCTCACTATTTCTTCAAGTATGTTCTAAATCCCTTGCTCTCTCTCTTCTCCTGGCATCCCTGTGATGCAGATGTTCTTATACTTCCTTAAAACAACCTTGTTTTTTCTTTCTTTCTCTCTTTCTCTCTTCTTCCCTCTCTCCGTCCCTCCTATTCTTCCTTCCTTCTTTCTTTTCTTTTTTTTTTTTTTTTACATCTCTTATTGGGTGTTTTTTTCTACCTTGTCTTCCAAATCACTGATTCAACCCTTGGCTTTATTCAACCTACTGTTTATTCTTTGTAGGTCTGCTTGATGTCAAATATTTTATTCTTCATTTCTGACTATCCTTTTTATGGTTCCTAAGGCCTTTGTTACACTTGCTAACTCTTTGTTGAATATTTCTCTTTGTTCCTTGAGCCATCCATACAACCAATACTTTGAACTCTATATACAATAAATTGCTTACTTCCCAGCTAGCTCTTTTTCTGGAGACTTCTCCTGTTTTGCCTGTTTCTTTTCCCCCTTATCTTCACTGCCTCTTTGTGTTTCTTTCTCTGTATTACATCTGCTCTGATTCTCAGTCTTTGTGGGATGGCCTTATGTAGTAGGTGTTCAGCTGATCCAGTAGCATAATCTCCTTATCACCTGAGCTGTTTGTTTCAGGAATGACCCTTGCATGAGTATGTGGGTTTTCTGATTGTACTGAGGCTTGATTGCTATTGGCCCATGGTGCCTCAGTTTGAACCTCAGGCTGGCTGGCTGTGAGGCCCACCCTGACCAAGGCATGCAAGCTGCAGTGCAGGTGCTAACCACGGAAGAGGAATTTGCTGCAGCAGGTTTGCTGCCTCACAGCTCTTTCTCTGGATATGCTGCTTGTGAAGCTAATTGGATCCTGCTCTGATGTTGTCTGAAGCTGATCACTGGGTGTGCTGGTTCTGTGATCTCATATTGGACAAGTTGATTTTAGAATAAATTATGTTTGATTAGGAAGGGACCCCATGGGGACAGATAGGCTGGGAATAAGAAAGCAGGTGAGCCCTAGGGGAAAGAAGGTTGCTGGTTGACACTTCCCAGGGAGCAGGAAATCCTACGTCCCCTGTTCTGCTCTGAGACCCAGACTGCAGGCTCCCTGGGGAACTCAGCTTCTTCTTTCAGTGTCAAGAAGCCTCCTAGTTTGTGTTGGTGGCTGCTGGCAATGACTCATCGGGTAGACTGAGTGGCCCTTGCTTAGGACACTCTATCCTCTATTGGCCCCTGGATCCTACTTGGGTCACAGAGGGCAGACTTTTCCTCCTTGTGCCTCAGAAGGAACTCTAGGGGAATGAGAAGAGGAACACCAGGGTCCCTGCCAGGCCAGATCCAGCCTGGGATGCTCAGAGCAGCTGCCATGTAACCCTCACTTACTGCGGCTCCCCACCCACAGCTGCTATTCCAGAAGGAGGCTCTTGGCTGAGGAAGGCACGGTCAGAATGGTCAGGTGTGATCACCAGGTGGGCAATGGGGGGGGCCCTGAATGCAGAGGCATTACCTGTCTCAGGCTGTATAATCATTGACCTCTCTGCGGAGTTATCAGCCAGCAAGCTGCTGTGGGGTCAGCCTCTTACCAACTTACTATAATTGTTAAATTTTGGGCTTCGAGCAGCCAAGATCTTCATCAGACTCATTCTTAGGGTGACGCCTCTTAAGTGCTCATCTGGAGACTGTCACCTCAGCTCCCGTGTTTGCTGCAGTAGACAAAGGAGTGTCCCCATAGCACCAGTAGCCTCCAACCAGACAGTATGTCTCCCCATAACAGCCCACCTGGGTCCTGCCACCACTTTGTTCAGGGATGTAGTAGAGACCAGGTGTACAAGAAAAGGTAGAAACCACAGCTGCTGGAACAAAAGTCAGAACTAATCAGTCCCTTGAGCTGTCACTGTCCTGCCAGGACGTCCCCTCTCATGTGTCTCCATGTCCTTGCTGAAGCCTTCTATCTGCTTGGCATCCAAGACACAGCCTTAGCCATCACTTCTCTGAGTCCTCAGAGAAGGGGTGTGGGCTGCAGAAATGAATCTGTGGGACCCAGGGCAGCAGCAGGAGACCAGAAAAATCTTCCCCTTCCCAGAGAAAGAACCCGAAAATAATTGCAGTCAGGACCCACTCCTTCTCTCTCCAACAAAGAAAAGATTTCTCACGGCCTGTCACTTCTGAGGCTTTACTGAAGTGCCTTCCAAGTTTTGGAAAACAGTAATTTAGTATAAGTTGGTTTCAGAACCCCTCCCACTTGCCCACCTCTGCTCCCCCTCAGGCCTGATTCATACTGCTTTTTTCAACCACACTGAGCTTAGTCCTTAGTGCTTTATCGAGATCAGGAAAAGGACAAACACTGAGGCAGAGAGACCAGGAGGCTTAGAGCTGGATTCTGGATCCTGAGTCCAGGCTTACACCAACCCAACCCTCTGTGATACCGATTCCTCAGACCCCAGCCCCAGGGTTACTCTGTCACTACCCTTGGCTCTTGTTCTTCCTGTGGGTCGAGCCCAGCCTTTCCCTCCGCACTCAGCAGCAGCTCAGTCTGGGATGTGTCTGAGGACACCCATGTGGATGTCTGTGTGGCAGCGCAGTGATCGTGACTGGGTTTGAGAGAGAGGTTCATGAATGGCGCTCTACAAGTCTTCCTCAAACTGCTCCATTTATGATTGGCCAACAAAAAGGCATTTACTTTTGCTAAGGGGCCATCCAGTAAAGGGTCTGAAGGGAAGTATCATGTAGTCCAAAAGGGAAAGATACATTGATAAAGATGATAACCTTTCTGAACACTGGCCCAGGAATGACATGGAATAGCACAGCCTCAGCACTGACCAGGACCACTGTGGGTGTCTGAGGGCCCAGGGCGCTGGGATATGTGTAGCTAGGGTTGTTCTCAGGGGTGATGGAGAAGCCAAAGAAGATGATGTGGCTGTCAGGTGAGGTTGTGTGAACACCATTGTCTCCTGTACAGATGCCCAGCCTAGGCATACCTGATCTGCTTCACTTTCAGGGGACAGATGACAAGTCACAGTGAATATCTATGATGTCGTCAGTCTTTTCTCCTTGTGTGTGTGTGTGTGTGTGTGTGTCTTTTCTCACAGGCCACCAAACAGATTAGCGTCTGGTAGAGATGTGTTATAGAAGGTTCCCCTGAAAGGTCATATTTTAGTAATTAGCATGCTCTACTAACCCTGATGTTATCACTACCAAGTGAGGTCACATATGTAATATGTGACTTGAGACTCTCACCGTTTTGTAGAGAGCAGGCTGGAAGCCAAGAAGCCCCCTGTTGGTTCACTCACAACTGATCCTCCCACACCAGCCCTAGTCAAGTAGCCATTCCCCATGCAGCATACCTGTGGACTGGCACAGCCCTAAGGACCACAGGAAAGCAAGAGAAACTCCATCTGAGATGAGCATGAGAACAAAAAATTAGCCTAAGACAGCCAGGTTTATGGCACTGACTCTAAGGACCTAACAGTTGGAGAGGCAGACATATATGTGGACTAGGAAATCAAGGAAGGCTCCACGGTGGTGGCCTCAAGGACAAGGGAGATTTGGAGCTCTGGAGACGGTAGGGGAGGCATTTTAAATGGGAAGAGAGAATCAATTTCAAGCTTTTCTTGACCATGTTTTGTCTCACATATCAGTTCATAGAACACTGTGTATTTAGACTCAGGACTCAAAAAACAAGATTTTAGGAGCCTACACAAAGTCTCACAGGTAGTAGACAGGGGATCATCTCATGGTATGACTTCATGTTGGGCTCTGGATTTATAGCTGAGATGAATGTAAGGATGAGTTCATCACATTTCAACGTGACACTTGGAGAGATGTGAAAGGTTCTCTAAAGCATAGCAGGGTCCTGAATGATGTCATAGATTGGGACTGATGGGCATACTTTAATAAAAAATTGAAAACAAATTCATGCCCTGGCTGGTTGGCCTAGTGTGTGGATGTCCCAGGTTCGATTCCTGGCCAGGGCACACAGGAGAAGCGCCCATCTGCTTCTCCACACCTCCCCCTCTCACTTTTTATCAGATGTATCAGCAAATGTGTTCTTCCATTCAGTTGTTTCCTTTGCTGTGAAAAATTTTTGTTTGATGTTGTCCTGCTTTTTAATTTTTTTCTTTTGTTTTCTTTGCCTGAGGAGATTTATTAGAAAAAAAAATCTTACTATAAGAAATGTCTGAGCCCTGGCCGGTTGGCTCAGCGGTAGAGCGTCGGCCTGGTGTGCGGGGGACCCGGGTTCGATTCCCGGCCAGGGCACACAGGAGAAGCGCCCATTTGCTTCTCCACCCCCCACCCCCTCCTTCCTCTCTGTCTCTCTCTTCCCCTCCCGCAGCCAAGGCTCCATTGGAGCAAAGATGGCCCGGGCGCTGGGGTGGCTCCTTGGCCTCTGCCCCAGGCGCTAGAGTGGCTCTGGTCGCCGCAGAGCGACGCCCCGGAGGGGCAGAGCATCGCCCCCTGGTGGGCAGAGCGTCACCCCTGGTGGGTGTGCCGGGTGGATCCCAGTCGGGCGCATGCGGGAGTCTATCTGACTGTCTCTCCCCGTTTCCAGCTTCAGAAGAAAAAAAAAAAAAAAAAAAAAAAAAAAAAAAAGAAATGTCTGAGATTTTACTGCCTATGTTTTCTTCTAGGATGGGAGTTGATGCTTCCTGCTCCTCCCCCTTCTCTCTCTCTCTCTCTCTCTCTCTTCTTCTCTCTTCTCCTGCAGCCATAGCTCAATTAGAGTGAGTTGGCCCCAGGCACTGAGGATGGCTCCATGGCCTCTGCCTGAGGCACTAGGAAGAACTTCATTGCTGAGCAGCAGAGCAACCCCTCAGATGGGCAGAGCATCGCCCCCTAGTGGCGTGGATCCTGGCTGGGGCACATGCGGGAGTCTGGCTGTCTGGCTCCCTCCCTCTCATGAATAAAAAAAGAAAAGAAAAGAAAAATTCATAACAAATGATATAATACTAAATGACAATCCAATCAAAACACTCATCTCCCTTTTCAGAAAGAAAACAATGACAATGCCACCTCCATGAGAAGATCAGGTGTGGGCACAGCAGCAGCCCAGGGGAAAAACACATCCAGTCTTGTGAGAATTGTAACTTAAACACAATATGGTGCTACATAGAGGAGGAAGCAGACAACTTGGCCCTCAGTATGAGCAGGCCCATAGGAAGAAATGAAATGTGGGCACCCTCGATCTAGTGAGGCCAAGAACTTCCTACAATAATGGATAATCTTCTTTAAAAGGGGATATCTGCTGCTGACCTTTACTAAACAGAGATGGAGCATGTGTGCTGGGGCTGTTTCAGAGGGGTGTGCCCAGGAGGTGGATTGCCTAGGCTATTAGAGAAGTGGAGTCTCCTTGGTTGAGACCAATAGCACCTTCTTTAACTCCTAAGTTGCTTGAACTATCATGGTGCGTGTTAGTACAAAGTGAGGACTAATTAGAGACGGACACCACTGGGGAATGGTAGGAGATAAAAAGCGAAGGGGAGGGCTCTGAGGAGGTTTGTCCTGGCAGGTGGGCCAACAGGAGACCACGCAGGCTTTCAGAGTTGTCAGAGAGGTCCGCTGTCTGGTAGCACCCCCTGACCTGCTGCAGGTACTGATGCCCCCTCAGGACCAGGCCGGGCCCTGGGGAAGGCAGAACAGCACACACAAGTGATTTGTCCACTTAACAGGGAGTGAGACTCACCTTGGGTTTCCACAGAACAATTAAAAATTCCTGTAAGTTAATTTTGGGCCAACCCTCAGAAAACCTTCAGCTTTCAACAGGCACTCAGGCATCTGCACTTTTAATAAGCTTCCTGGGCAGCTCTGACACGGTATGGTCCATGGACAGTTACCAAATACTGGTGTAAATGTGTGCCTGTTGAGAGTCAAAGAGCGCAGTGTTCAAAACTGTGTGGACTATAGATGTAAACGGGAAGTACTGAAGGAAAACAAAGGTATACAGTTATTCCATGCATGAGTCAGGTTTTTTAAAGTAAATTGAAGTATTTGGGTGAAACCGGTCAACCTAATTATACAGGTTTCAGCTGCCCAATTTTACAGCACACCTCCATACATTGTATGGGGTTTACTCCCTCCAGTCAACTCTTTGTCCATCACCATTTATTTCTCTCATACCCTCCCCCACCTGTGCCCCCATCCCAGCCATCACCACACTGACTGTCTGTGTCCAAGAGTTCTGTTTTTCTTTTTGCCTGTTTTTGCTCAATCCCCACACTTCTTTCAAGAGCACCCCCTACATGGAGAGACAGCTGTCAGCCTGCTCTCTATGTGTGAGTCTGTCTATTTTGCTTGTTAATTCATTTTGCTCATTAGATTCCACTTATGAGTGAAATTATCTGGTACTTTTCTTTCTCTGATTCATCACTTACCATAATGCTTTCCATCCATATTGTTGAAAACATAAGATTTCTTTTTTATTGGCATGTTGTATTCCATTGTGTAAATGTAGCACAACTTTTTCATCCACTCATCTACTAATGGGCACTTGGGCTATTTCCAGATCTTGGCTATTATAAACAACACTGCAGTGAACATAGAGGTGCATATATTCTTTTGAATTAATGTTTTGGGATTCTTAGGATATGTTCCAAGAAGTGGGAATGTTGGATCAAAATGTAGTTCCATTTTTAATTTTTTGAGGGACCTCCATACTGTTTTCCACAGTGACTGTACCAACCTGCACTCCCACCAACAAGTGCTTTGACGGTTCCCTTTTCTCTGCACCCTCACCAACACTTGTTTTTTTATTTTTTTATTTAAGATTTTACTTATTGATTTGAGAGAGAGAGAAGTGGGGAGTGGGGGGAGAGGAGTGGGAAACATCCACTTGTAGTTGCTTCTCGTATGTGTGTTGACCCGGCAAGCCTGGGGTTTTGAACTGATGACCTCAGCGTCTCAGGTCAACACCTTATCCGCTGTACCACCACAGGTCAGGATCACCAACACTCGTTGTTTATTGATTTATTATTGATAGTCATTTTGTCATATGTGAGGTAATGCCTGATTGTGATTTTAATTTGCATTTCTGTGATTGATGATTAGCATATTTTCATATGTCTGTTGGCCATCTGTATGTCCTCTTTTAAAAAGTATCTATTCAAGCATTTGCCTATTTTTAAATTGGTTTGTTCTAGTGTTGAATTTTGTAAGTTCTTTGTAAATTTTGGATATTAATTTCTTGTCAGATGTATCAGAAAATGTGTTCTCCCATTCAGTTGTTTCCTTTGCTGTGAAAAACTTTTAAGTTTGGTGTTGTTCCACTTTTAAATTTTTTTCTTTTGTTTTCTTTGCCTGAGGAGATTTATCAGAAAAAAAATCTTACTATAAGAAATGTCTGAGATTTTACTGCCTATGTTTTCTTCTAAGATTTTTATAGTTTTAAATCTAATAGATAAATCTTTAATTCATTTTTATTTTATTCTTGTGTATGGTTTACGAAGTTTGTCTAGTTTCATATTTTTGCACATATCTGTCCAAATTTTCTAACATTATTTATTGAATAGATGGTTTTTACCCCATTGTATGTTCTTTGTCAAACGTTTATTCACTATATAGTCATGAGTTGATTTCTGAGCTCTCTATTCTGTTCCATTGATCTGTATGTCTATTTTTATGCAAGTACCATGCTGCTTTGGTTACGATAGCCTTGTATGTAGTATAGTTTGATATCAGGTAGCATGATTCCTCCAACTTTGTTCTTCTTTTTCATGGCTATGGCCATTCAGGCTCTTTTTTGGTTTCATATAATTTTTTTGGACTAAATAGTTTTACTTCTGTGAAATACATCATTGGTTTCTCTATAGGGATTGCATTGAATCTATAGATTGCTTTGGGTAATATGGACATTTTAATTTTTCCTATCTGTGAACACATTATATGCTTCCACTTGTTCGTATCATCTTCAATTTCTTTCTTCAGTGTCTTATAATTTTTTGAGTGTAGTTCTTTTACATCCTTGGTTAAACTTATCACTAGGTATTTTATTATTTTTGAAACAATTGTGAATGATATTGTTTTCCTAGTTTCTCTTTCTGATAGACCGTTATTAGTGTATAAAAGTGCAACTGATTTCTGTTATTTAGTTAGTATCCTGCTAATTTACTGAATTCATTGATCAATTCTAGTATATTTTTGGTGGAGTCTGTAAGGTTCTCTATGTACTATATCATGTCATTTGCAAATAATAATGATAGTATTATTTCTTCCTTTCCAGTTTGGACACTTTTAATTTTTTCTTCTTGACTGATTGCTAGCTAGAACTTCCAGTAGTATATTCATTAAGAGTGGTGATAGTGGACATCCCTGCCTTGTTCCTGATCTTAAGGGGAACACTTGTAGTTTTGCCTGTTGAGTCTGATGTTGGCTGTGAGTCTGTTATAGATGACCTTTATAATGTTGAGGTATGTTCCCTCTATTCTCACTTTGCTGAAAGTTTTTAACATAAATGAGTTCTGTATTTTATCAAATGTTTTTTTCTGTATCCTTGATATGATCATATGATTTTTTTATCCTTCATTGTGTTAATGTGGTGTATCATGTTTATTGATTTGATGGTGTTATACCAGCCTTGCATTCCCAGAATAAATCCCACTTGATTATGGTGTAAGACCTTTTTAATATATTTATTGATGTGATTTGCTAATATATTATTGAGCATTTTAGCATTGATGTTATCAGGGATATTGTTCTATAATGTACTTTCTTTGTAGTGTCTTTGTCTGGTTTTGGAATTAGAATATTGCTGCCTCATAAAAAGAGCTTGGGAATCGTCCCTCCTCTTGAATTTTTTGGAATAGTTTGCAAAGGGTAGCTAGTAATTCTTGAATGTTTGTAAAATTCATCCGTGAAGCCATCTGGTCTAGGACTTTAGTTTGTTGGAAATTTTTGATTAGTGCTTGAATCTTACTGGCTGTGATCTGACTGTTCAGATTTTCTGATTCTTTTGAATTCAGTTTTGGAAGATTGTATGTTTCTAGGAATTTATTTTTTTCCAAATTGTCCAATTTGTTGGCCTATCATTCTTTGCAATATTTTTTTACAATGCTTTGTATTTCTTTGGTGTTTGTATTACTTCTCTTTCATCTCTGATTTTTATTTGTTTGGGTCCTCTTTTTTCATTGAAGAGTCTGGTTAAAGGTTTGTTAATTTTGTTTATCTTTTAAAAGAATCAGCTCTAGGTTTCATTGATCTTATTTATTTATGCTTGCTCTTTATTATTTTCCTTCTTCTACTCACTTTGAGCTTTGTTTGTTGTTCTTTTGTAAGTTCCTTTAAGTGTAAAGTTAGATTGTTCATTTGAGATATTTCTTGTTTCTTGAGGTATGTCTGTAATGCTATACATTTTTCTCTTCAGACTGCCTTCGCTGTGCCCATAGATTTTGGGGTGTTGTGGTTTCATTTTTATTTGTTTCAAGGTATATTTTGATTTCTTCCTTCATCTCATTGTTAACGCAATCATTGCTTGATAACTTTATTTAGCCTCCATGTCTTTTTGTGTGTTTTTTATTCTTGTGATTGATTTTTATGGAAACTTTCGATCATTATTTCTTCAAATAGGTTCTCAATCCTTTGCTCTCCCTCTTCTCCTTTTGGTACTCCTGTGATGCAGATGTTGTTATGTTTCATCTTGTCCCAAAAGTCCCTTAAATTCTCCTCATTCTTATTTTACTTTTTTCATTTTGCTGCTCTGATTGGTGGGGTTTTCTTTCTACTTTGTTCTCCAAATCTCTGATTTGATCCTCTGCTTCATCCAACCTACTAATAATTCCTTCCAGATTATTCTTGATGTCAAATATTATATTCTTTATTTATGACTGGTTCCTATTATGTTTTCTATGTTCTTTTCTGTGCTTGTTATATCTTTATTGAAGTTCTCACTTTGTTTTTTGAGCATCTGTATAACCATTACTTTGCACTATATAGCTGATAAATTGCTTATTTATCTCTTTTTCTGGAGATTTATCCTGTTCTGTTTTAGAATCTGTTTCTTTTCCTCCCATTTCTGCTGCCTGTTTGTGTTATATTATTATTATTATTATTATTATTATTATTATTATTAAAATGAGAGGTGGGGAGGCAGATATAGACTCCCGCATGAGCCCCAACAGGGATCCACCTGACAAGCCCACTAGGGGGCGATGCTCTGCCTGTCTGGGGCTACTGCTCTGTTCCTTGGCAATGAACTATTTTAGAGCCTGAGGTGAGGCCACAGAGTCGTCCTCAGTGCCAGGGGCCAACTTGCTCAAACCAAACCATGGCTGCAGGAGGAGAGGAGAGGGGAAAGAGAGAGAGAGAGAGAGAGAGAGAGAGAGAGAAATGGAAAGGGTGGAGAAGTAGATGATCGCTTCTTCTGTGTGCCCTGACTGGGATTCAAACTCAAACATGTGACTTTCACACACCCAGCTGACATTCTGCCACTGAGCCAACCAGCCAGGGCCAATATTTTTTTCTATGTATTAGGTAGATCTTTATGATTCCCAGTCTCTGTGGGGTGGCCTTATGCAGTAGGTGTTCTGTTGGGTCCAGTGGTGCAGTCTCCTTGATCACCTAAGGTTGGTGCTCTAGAAATGTCCCTTGTGTGGGTTATGTGGGCCTCCTGTTGAGAACTCAATTGAATCTTGATTTCTATCATCCCACTGTGTGTGGAATAGACCCTCAAACTGGCTGACTGTGAGGCTCTACCTTCACCAAAGTGTGCCTGCTGCTGTGCAGGTGCTGAGAACAGGGAGTGAAATGCACTTCACCTGGGTTTGTTGCCTGAGGAGATCTCCCTTTGGACATGCTGCTTGTGAAGCTATTAGATCCTGCTCTGATGTTGTATGGAGCTGGCCAGTGGGTGTGGGCACCGGCTGCAGGGACAGGTCAGCAGAAGTCCCAAGGCACCCCTAGATTTGTCACTGGCTGCCTCCACCTCTGACTGCCTGTTAGGCTTTGTCTGAGGAGTTGGGATATTAGGGGATAGTGGGTCTCCCCTGAGGTGCAGGTGCTGGTCAGGCTTCAGGGAAGTTGGTGTGTGTGGACTCCAACCCAGTATTACAGGTCTTGTCTGTCGGTGACTTTTTCCCAACCTCAGTAATGCGGGGCCACTAGGAGTTGGGTAGATGGGGTCTTAGAGCATGGAGCATGGCCTTCTAGCACCCAGGAGGATGTTTTCCTGAATCTCTCATGAGGGGGAAGTGTCAGTCAGATTCATAGCAGATCGGGGGGAATAACCCCACCTCACAGTCAGGCCACTGAGTCACTCCTGCCCCCTGAGTCTTCCCAGACCTCAACTCCCTGGCAAAGACAGCTGGCTCCTAAGCAGGGCCTATCTCTGCAGGGCAGGGTGAGAGGGAGCTCCGAGTGTGGGACAGTAGCTTTCCCCAGGGTGATGCCCAACGAAGGGGAGTGCTCTGCCCAGGAAGACTGTGATATGAGAGAATGACAGTACAGGGAGTTTGGTAGCTGCCCCCCCCATGTCACTCCCCAGAGTCTCCTCACGCCACTCTAGACTGCTCAGTGGTCTCTCTGCTGGAGCCCAGGGTGAGTAGCTGTGACTGAGATTTTGTGCATTGGCTTTTTAAGGATGCCTGAGTCCCTGCAGACTCCCATCTCTTTCTGGAAGAAAGAAACCTCACTGCTTTTCATAGCCATATGCTATGTGGGCACCTGTGCCCATTTCTGGTGCTCTGGGCTGGGGAGCCTGGATAGTGGTTTAGGCCCCTCCCTTTTCAGGGGGAATTCCCTCCACAGCTGAGATATCCCTCCAGTACCTCAGCCACTGTTTACGGGAGTGGGACCAGCTCTTTTCATGTCTCCTTCCTTCCTACTAGCCTCGATGTGGTGTCTTCTGGGAATGCTTGGTTATAAGATTCTCTTTATTTAGTCTTGAGTTGATTATTCAGTATGATTGTTGTTAAATTTAGTTGTAACTCCAGTTTGATCCTGGGAGGAGGCGAGTGTAACATGCACCAAGTCTGCCACCATCTTGGATCTCCCCTTATAAAGCAATGTTTTTCAGATAACTACTCCCAAGAGAAAAAGGATGAAATCCTAGAAAATGAGAAGCCCAGTAGTAACAATTCCAAGCAAGGAAAACTGGAAATGCAAAGTCAAGACCACACTAGCACCAGCCCTGTGCTCACTGAGCCTGCCAAGATCACAGCCCTGTAAGGATAACTTACTTATTTAGCTTTGTATTGATGCAAAGTATGAGACAGCCTCACTTATTGTCTGTGTTTTTGAATGCTTGTTAAGAATAAGATGGAGTTCCTAATACTTTTTGAATCTTTTATGTATATTAAGTTTCCAAGGCAACAGACAAAGACAGATAATCTACAGAGTGACTTCTCAGCAAGATAGTTCTGTCTTGCAAGTCATCAGTGGGCCCGAAACATCTGTGCAAGATGAGATGTCTGTGGATGCTATGCATGTCTTCATTGATGAACATGGTAAGTCTTGGAAGCTCCTTACTAATGAGGAAGAAGGGGCAAACTGTCAGCTCTTGTAGGATTTCAAGTGGACTCTTGGCCTGAATACTAGACTTTGGAACAAGGAAACTTAGTCCTACCATTGTTCACATGTAATGGTCTTAGAACAGATTGTACTCTCTCCTGCCTCAGCACCTTTGCACCTACTGTTCCCTCAATCTGCTGCTCATTCTTCAGATTTCCTTTCTAAAGAAAGTTCTACTAGCAAACCTTTCCTGAAATCCCCAGATGTAGTCAGATTCTGCTTTATGTTCCCTGAATACTCAGTCCTTTTCTTTCATTGATACTCTTACAGCTTATAATTATTTATTGATGTATAATAATACAATTAATGACATTTTTCGCCTCACAGTTGTAAAATTCAGCAAGGCAATGACCCACACCTAGTAACTGTTTTTTGGGTATATATTGAAAATATGACCTTGATATCTGTTTTTAGTGCCTTGTTATAAAAAAGATTTATAGTAATAGGAAGGAAGAAAGGAAGAGAGAGAGAGAGAGAGAAGTGCCAAGTTCAAAGCTCTGTAGATAAGGAATATACAATAGTTCCGATATGTTTTTCAAGGATGGGTCTTGGCTTAAGTCACTTATAGATCAATTAATGCTTGTTATTTTACTCTCAAAATGATTCTGGTGTGAATAATAAATTATATGGTACTTGATCCATAAATCAATAGTTTATAGTTTGAAGTGCGTTTGCATCTGCAGAAATGCAACGGGACTTTTCCATTATAAAGCACAACATTGGCACTTACATCACAGCCTCAAGAAAGTCAGTGGTTGTCTTTGTTAATACTTCTCTCTTGAGGGAGGAGCCCTCAAGTTGAGGCCCAGTGCTCCCATCTGCATTCCAGCTGCTCATAACAGACAAAGTTAATTATATGCATGTGCCCCCTGAAGAAGGTGCTCTTGAACCCTCTTCTGGGGAGAGATCCTTTACATTTACAAAGCAAACAAATTTTCACACCTCCATACCCTGAACCTCTTCAGCTGACTAATTTAACTGCAAATTAATTCCATCCTTGCTTTACCTCATTACCAGGCTGCAGTGCTGAGGCTCAGTTGAGAATTCACAGGAGGGATGTCCTATCCCCTGTGATCTGCCAGTCAGACCCTCATGCTCCATGAGCCTTTTTTTGCATGTGCTACAAAACAAACAGAAAAACAAAACAAAAAAAACCCAGTTCCAGTGTACACAGGTCACACTGACACATGTAGAGAATATACAGATGCACTGACAACAGTATGTAACAGTGAATTAAAGATGGTATGCCTGACCTGTGGTGGCGCAGTGGGATAAAGCGTCGACCTGGAACACTGAGGTCGCCGGTTCGAAACCTTGGGCTTGCCTGGTCAAAATACATATGGGAGTTGATGCTTCCTGCTCCTCCCCCTTCTCTCTCTCTCTGTCTCTCTCTCACTCCTCTCTCTCTAAAAAAAAATCAATAAATAAAATATTAAAAAAAAAAAAGATGGTACAAGTTGACCGAGCAAAAGCAAGTAATAAGCTGAATCAAACTTGCCTAAGCGTTATTAATAAAGAGGTACATCAAGAAGCTTTTCTTCATTAAGATGCACATTCTGTGGAAAAATATAGAGAATGGACGTACATTGCCAATTTTTATCCAAACAGTTCGAAATGAATCTCCTCTGACTTGAGAAAAGTATAATCTGAAGTGACTATATATAAATAATTGTGTAATATTCTGTGCTGAAATTTTGTGATTTTGAAGGGGAAATTAGGTCCTGTTACTTAAAGTCTGGAAATCAGAAAGAAGGCCCCTCCCAGCAACAGCGATCAGATTACTACGGTCTCTCTCATGCTGGGTAAGTGAGCTCAGCTTCTAAGTTTGGAAGCTGTTGCATTGCTGGGCGACGTGGAACTTCTTCTGACTGTGGTTGAAGTGAGGATCCTGCTATAGAATGAATGTGTTCATCTATTTGTAGTTGTCAAACCATGTGGGTTTTGTGTAAAAGAGATGGGAAATCTGACATTGCAGAATAATAAAAAAAGGGAACCATTTTTTTAGCAGCCGCTTCCAAAAATGAGTGTAACATGTAGTATGAGCACAGAGGGGCCCTGCGAAACAGTGAACTCCCAGGGAAGATGGTGATGTGGCTCGGGAACATGCTATTAAATTTGTCCCAAGGGATGGACTAGAAAGGTCGTCGGTCCCCATCAACACTAACGAAGGCAAACTGTTTTGTAGATATATCATCTAAACATCTTTTCTATTTTCCTGCAGAATGCATTAAATAACTTTCTGAAGTATGTTAGTCAAGGTGATATTAATTTATCTTGCATATCTGGAACATACATGGATTAATCATGGTGTTGGGCAAGCTCTGAGACATGAGTAGGAGTCTGAATCCATCATTCATCCTGACTTGAGATTCTTTGAGGATAATCCACATGGACATACCCCAGTTGCTTGCTCTAAGTGTGGAAGTCAGGATTTCATGTATATTTCTTTGGAAGAGTATGTATATTTGAGGATTTTTTGTAAGTGAGAGGAGGAAAGATAGTGAGACAGACTCCTGCATGCACCTCAACCGGAATCCACCCAGCAACCCCCATTTAGGGCTGATGCTTGAATACCAAGCTACTTTTAGTGCCTGAGGCTGATGTGTTCCAATTGAGCTATTCTCAGCAGCCAGGTCCATGCTTGAACTAGTCAAGCCACTGGCTGAAAGAGATGAAAATGGAGAGAAGGGGGACAAGGAAGAAGAGAGAAGCAAATGGTCTCTTTTCCTACGTGCCCTAACTGGGAATTGAACCTGGGACGTCCATATATTGGGCTAATGCTCTACCACTGAGCTACCAGCCAGGGCCTATACTTGAGGATTTATGGGAGACTTTTGTGGTGAAACTGGAATGCTATAGGCTGCATATGATCCTTCCCAAAGTGAAAGTTTAAACATTCCTTACCAGGTATGTTTAGGGAACTCACGGGGAGCCTCCTAGGAATCTAGAATAAAGGCTGTCTTTGTCCTTTGCCTCTAGTGGAATTCCATCCTATGCCAGCATTTTAGGGTGTTCTCTCTTTAATGCCACTGCTGCTTGTCACCTGCTTAGGAATGCTGGTGTCCACGTTGCTGGTAGAACTGATGGGCATTCCAGGTGACAACTGTCTCCAGCAGTGCAGTCCCAGCTGGGCCTTGATCCTGAAGCAGCTGCTGGTGTCCACAGTCACTCTCGTGAGGCAACACACATGTTATCCATCACCTACACGCCTTCCACTCTTCTTCGGTCTCCCTCAGGTACCCACGTACTGGTCACAATAGATAGAAAATAAAGTTCTCCTTCTCCAGCCAAAAAACATGCGAAGTCCCCCTGCAAATGGAGAGGGAAGTTTGCGGTCCCCGCCTGAGTTCCAGCCTCTCAGAGATTCTGTCGCAGTGGTTGGATGAGTTTAGTCATTGAAGGTGGCAGCTTTCTTACAAACTGTTTAATTATATGAGAACACAGCTTTGAAAGCTGCTGTATTATTCTGTGATCCTTAGTCAAAAGCTGTAGTATTTTGCCTGACCTGTGGTGGCGCAGTGGATAAAGTGTCGACCTGGAAATGCTGAGGTTGCCGGTTCGAAACCCTGGGCTTGCTTAGTCAAGGCACATATGGGAGTTGATGCTTCCAGTTCCTCCCCCCTTCTCTCTCTCTGTCTCTCTCTCCTCTCTCTCTCTCCTCTCTAAAATGAATAAATAAAATTTAAAAAAGCTGTAGTATTTTAAAACTAAATTTAGAACAATTTAAACCTATATTATCCCCAAATAAAATTAGAAGATTTTTTAAATTTTTATTTCTTTGGCTAAATGCACTTCACTTTACCATTAGGGACGTACTTTACCTCTGTCTCCCGGTAGTTCCAGTTCGTGTAAGGCCACGCGTCCAGGACCTTAGAGAACTAAAAGATGCAGCAAGCAGATGAGAATTAGAGAATGTCTCACCCAGAGTGACCCTTTCACTGGCTTTCTCTCCTGAGTGTCTCTATGAAATTTCCTCTGACTCCTGCTGTCTGCATTCCCCCTGCATTGCCCCCTGGATCCCCCTGCATTCCCTCTGCATTCCCCTGCATTCCCCTGCATCCCCCTGCATTCCCCTGCACCCCCTGCATTCCCCCTGCATCCCCCTGCATTCCCCTGCATTCCCCTGCATTCCTCTGCATTCCCCTGCATCCCCCTGCACTCCCTCTGCATTCCCCCTGCATTCCCCCTGCATTCCCCTGCATCCCCCTGCATTACCCCTGCATCCCCCTGCATTCCCCCTGCATTCCCCCTGCATTCCCCTGCATTCCCCCTGCATCCCCCTGCATTCCCCCTGCATTCCCCTGCATTCCTCTGCATTCCCCTGCATCTCCCTGTACTCCCTCTGCATTCCCCCTGCATTCCCCCTGCATTCCCCTGCATCCCCCTGCATTCCCCCTGCATTCCCCCTGCATCCCCCTGCATTCCCCCTGCATTCCCCCTGCATTCCCCTGCATTCCCCTGCATTCCCCTGCATCCCCCTGCACTCCCTCTGCACTCCCCCTGCATTCCCCCTGCATTCCCCCTGCACTCCCTCTGCATTCCCCCTGCATTCCCCTGCATCCCCCTGCATTCCCCCTGCATTCCCCCTGCATCCCCCTGCATTCCCCCTGCATTCCCCTGCATTCCTCTGCATTCCCCTGCACTCCCTCTGCATTCCCCCTGCATTCCCCCTGCATTCCCCTGCATCCCCCTGCACTCCCTCTGCATTCCCCCTGCATCCCCCTGCATTCCCCCTGCATCCCCCTGCATTCCCCTGCATTCCTCTGCATTCCCCTGCATCCCCCTGCACTCCCTCTGCATTCCCCCTGCACTCCCTCTGCATTCCCCCTGCATTCCCCCTGCATTCCCTCTGCATTCCCCTGCATTCCTCTGTATTCCCCTGCATTCCCCCTGCATTCCCCTGCATCCCCCTGCATTCCCCCTGCACTCCCCCTGCATTCTCCCTGCACTCCCCCTGTACTTCCCATGCATTCCCCCCTGCATTCCCTCTGCATTCCCCCTGCATTCCCTTCCATACTGGAGCTCCTTTCTGTTTAACCTGCCCTCATTTCGGGATCCTTCAGGGCTTCAGTTTGCTGCCTGCCCTTCTCACAGCGAAAGGGTGACAGCAAGGTTGCTAAGTTGTGGGCCTGCTGAGGATGCTGAGCTCTCCCGTGGAGCATGGGCCTCTGTGGGGAATCTCAGAACATCAATCCCATCCCCACTTTGCTGTGTCATGTCACAGAACCGTTAGAGCCCTTTTGTGTCATGTGACAGAAATTCAGGTCAAACAGGCTTCACTGAGGTGGGAATTGTGGGGTCCTGAAACTGACATCTTGGGTGGAAGTCTTCCAGTGTGGCTCCTCTTCCTCCATCAGTCTCCTGCTGTGCCTGTGTTTGGGCAGCACTGGCAGACAGGTCCCCTGGTGGTCACAAGGTGCCTGTAGCAGCCCCAGACGCTGTGTCCCCTCATTCAAGTCCAGCAGGGACAACCTGCCTCATTCCCATGAACCTCAATGTAGGTCTGATCATGTCTGACTGGTTCTGACTGGACCACGTACCAGAGTCCAGTCACTAAGGCAAGTGCGTGGCTTGGATCTGCGTGCATGGACAGAGCTAGAGTTGTAGGTTCCCTCTGGGAATGTATGGGTGTGGCTCTTCAGAGAGAAGTTTGGGGCAGGGAGGATGCTGGGCAGCGTAAATCAGCATATGAACCTCGAGGACTCTCTCTGGAGAAATGCCAATTCAATTAATTACCGAGCTTCTTTAAAGAGAATTAGGATTAAGTCTTGTAAAAGCACCTTTCCCCATGAAGAAAAGCTTTATGTAATGTCCCCAGTCTTCTCTGATATTTCTTTTCTATAAACATTTAAATAGACAAGGTCTTGGTCCGCCAGGCTCAGTTGGTTCTAAGTTGTCAAGTTCTAAGTATTTGACCTTCAGCTTCTTCCTGCAGGTGATTTGATAGGGGATTGGTCTTCAGAGTTCTAGAAAATAATGGCACGTAGCCATTATTAAAATATAGAAAATAGTGGCACATTCATATCTTTTCTTTCTTATGCTTTAAGGATAAGATAAAATAAAATATAGTAATGTATGTGTTTACTAGTATATATATTTGAGAATATACATGTTCTTTACATTGTCTACTCACTGAAACAAGTTAGTCCTCTGGAGGAGACCGTTACAGGGATTGTGGCAGTTCAGAGGCCGGGTGGGCCCCGGAGATGTGCAGTGTTTCCTGTCCGGTGCACGAGCCCAGGGCACTAGTCCCTACTCAGCAATGATAGCACTGAACATTGAAGCTGTTCCCCAGACGGTTCTGGAAGAGCAGGGAAGGGGCTGCTGTCTGTTAATTGATGCTCAGGGGAAGCGGCTCAGTCCTATGAGGAGTTAGGTGACCTTTTGGACTTAAACTGCTCTCTGACAGGCTTGTGATGGCTATTCCAACAATCCTAGACTCTTCCTCAGACTCGCTGATGGTAGAAGTTATGCCACCCATTCATGGCAGGCCAGATTCTTTGGATTTGTAATAAGCCCTGATGTCGTGGAAGCTCATGATGTAACGATGAGTTGGGTATTTCTGAATTAGTTGTATGAGAAAAAATTGTTTTAAAATTGAATAAAATTAAGCAAACTAGTTCAATTGAAACATTTTAATCCCTGCATTAACATACCTCTGTGTGTATATGATTGTGTGTCTGCGCATCTGTGTGTATAGGAGTATCTCTGTATATGTATCTGTGTGTTTGTGTGTTTTTGCTTGACTGTGTGCGTAGGAGTGTGTGTATATGTGTCTATGCTATATGTCTGTGTGTGTCTCTATGTGTAGGAATGTCCGTGTATATGTGTCTGTGTGTGTGTCTCTGTATGTGTGTGGGGGGACAGTGTCAGCCCTGTCTCTAACATAAAGAAGGATGTCAGAGTAGAACACAGCTGACCAGGTACGGTGCAAGCAGGTATTCATGTCCAGCGTGTCTCGAACCTCTCTGTGGGAAGCAATGTTACGATAGTTCCTGGACCTGGAAGAAAAATTGTTTTGTAATAATAGTTCTGGTAGCAGCAGCCTCCACTTATGAAATGTGTCTGTGCTAAGCACTGTACTGAGTATTAAGTTGCCTAATTCTGTTTGGATGACAAAACTGAGTGCTACATTTTACAGAAAAGGAAATGAACACTGATTGAGAAACATGCTCACCCTCAGTAGCTAGTCAGTGGGCAGTGGACATTTGACTCTCCCTTCCGCTCCTGCCCGCACAGCAGGGGCACCTGAAGCCCAGGCAGCTAACGTAGGTGGGTGGAGGGGCTCGTGTCCACAATGGACTGGTGGCTGCTGCAGTTCATGGGGCTCTCAATCCTGTCTGCAGAAGGCCGCTGCTCTTAGCTTCAGTCTATTCAGTATGCCTGGGGTGACTGAGTTTTCCAGTGTCTTCCACAAGGAGCTGGAAGTCCACATTCATACAGATCTTTTTGTTTAATATCGGTTGTAATGTTTTTGAAATGCTGCAAGGTGGGCCTCCACCCTGTGCTCTGAACCCTGCTGTGGAGTGGCCCATTTTGCTAATACATGCTATGCTGATTGATACCTGGTGTTACTGGGCCCGTCTGTGGCCCCCAGCACCTGAGCAGTCTGCGGTGAGCCCACTCCTCTAGCCCCCCGCCTTGCAGACAGCACCACCCTCCATGAGGCCCACACACAGTCTCCGGTCCACCCTCTTCCAGCCTGCATCCCTCCCCTTGGCTTGCATGCGCTTCCCCACTCACTCCTTCCTTTGGGAATTCTCATCTCAAATCACAATCTGCCTGTCTTCTTTTTCTTATCAATCCTCATTGTGAATATAAATCTTTGTTGCTGTCAGGGGGTGCTTATCACATTCCCCAGGGATTTCACTCATTTGTGTGGGGCCCTCTGTCCATAGATATTCAACGAATACCTAATGGAGTCACTGGGAATGGCAGAGGCAGCCCACTGGGAGTCTGGATGAGCAGAGGCCCACTGGGCATTCAGGGACAGCAGAAAGAAGCTGAACTGGAGGGCAGCAGGGCCCTGGGGACCCTGAAGCCTGCTTGAGGAATTCACGCTTTGTTCTGTTTGTGGCAGAACAAACAAATTGTAATTAGACCTGTATGCAGAGAGAAACTGCAGAATGTGGGATTATCGGAACACCATCAGCAAGCGCCCTGCCTTGGGACAGGTGCGAGGGGCGTCAGGTGCTGGGAGAGCAGAGCGCCAACCTTTCCCGGTCCACACCTTTCAACTCACAATGTTATCTTCTCTTTCTGTGAGAAGAAAAATCACTTTGCAATCCTGAAAAATGACTCTCTTTGAGCCACTCTACATAGAAATCCGAATTGAAAACAAATGAGATTTTCTAGTCACGTCTTCCGTTGTCTTGTGTATGAATGGTGACTGCGATGGACCACATGGCCCTGATACCGGAAGTTTAGTCTTTTGCAACATGAACATTATTAGTCTTAGGTCCAGGCTCCAACTCCAGCACTAATATTTACTTTTTGTTTGACATCAAGCTACTTGCTTAATCATCTTACATATCAGTTTTTTAATTCAGAACTGGAAATAATACCAGGAATTAACTCACTGGTTGACTTTATTTCCTTTTTAAAAAATTATTATTATGCAGTGAGAGGAGAGGAGGCAGATACAGATTCTTGCAAGTGTCCTTACTGGGATCCACCCAGCAAGCCCACTAGGGGGTGATGCTCTGCCCATCTGGGGTGTTGCTCCATTGCTCAGCAACCAAGCTTTTCTCAGCACCTGAGGTGGATGCCATGGAGCCATCCTCAGTGCTCAGGGCCAACTTGCTCCAATCAAGCCATGGTTGTGGGAGGGGAAGAGAGAGAGAGAAGCGGATGGGCACTTCTGTGTGCCCTGACCGGAATCGAACCTGGGACATCCACACACTGGCCAGTGCTCTACCACTGAACCAACCAGCCAGAGCCATGGTTGGCTTTAAAATTTGAATATAATAGTCTGTACAACAACTGATATAGAGGACACAGTAAATGTTAGCTCTTGTTACTGTCTCCAAACAGAAGCAGTGAGACAATGACTCAAGTTCACTATTCTTTTTAGAGTGAAAGACTCTGACTGTAGGCCAGGTGGAAGCCTTCCTCTAGCACTTTCATGAGTCACTTTATGAGGTTTTAAGGTGGTTAAGTTATGTACTTTATATTCTCCCTGCTAACTTGTTATGTTCCAACATTTTGGTCTTCCTGGCAATTTTAGAGTGGGTGCTTTAATATTATGTCCCTGGCTTTTAATGCCATTAAATTTTGAGTTTTCCTAATTTAGTAAATGTAAACTTTGATTTTGAACTTGGAAGGATTCCTAGTAGCAGCTGTTTCTAAGCCATTCAGCTGTAGAAGGTTCTGGAAAAGCAGCCTTTTCCCTGTAAGGCCACTCAGTGGCTGGAATGCCTCCAGCTAGGCCATTAAAACACCAATTCTAATCATTGGCAAGAAAGCCATCGGTCTTTGCCATTGTTATGCCTAGTTGCCATGTGACAGTTTTATATCCTGACTCCTAAGTGTGAGTAGGGAATTATTTGCAGTGTAACTTTCGTAAGTGTCTCTTTGGGAATCCCTGGAGGAAACCAGAAGCAGAAACAAATTTCTCTCGTTGGCCCACTGTCATTGGGGGAACCAGTACATTCATCATTAACTACCAAGGAAACACGGGCAGCATTTTCTGGTTGTACGATCGCAGTCCACAGAGCAGGTAGCTTAAATAACATCATCTGATGTGGTCCTGCTTTCCCCACGAACTAGAACAAAGACACCTGAAACCCGGGCTTGAAATCGCAGCATTTAGAATGACTACTTAGAACTTTTAGGAGATAAATTCAGTGCCTCATTATCCAGGATTGATTCTGTAGCTCTGAGCCTAAAGTGAGCTTATCTACCTAGGAAGTAGGAGGTACTGATCTGCCTAGGAAATCGAAGTTGAAGTGGTCTGTCCGCCTGGAGAGTTAAGGTGTGTTTTGTGTCCAGACAGGTACATTGTGGAATGAAATTTTGCTAGTTCTCCTGTAGGACTTGTATTAAAGCTAGATAGTTGCTGGGTTTTTTGTCCAGCGAAGATTTACCTTTCTTTTGTCTATAAATTCTTCCAAGTAATATGGCAGAGATTCATCCTGGGAAGATAGATAACCATGCTTCGGTATTAATCCAGCTTTTCCAATGTCATAGCAGTCTAATGAACATTCATACGAAATGCATATTGTCTGCTCTCCCGGCAAATTTCATGGGAAGATGGTATTTACATGCATTCTGAGTATCTATTACTCATAAAACAGGCATGTAGCCTACAGAATGGAAGACTTATTCTGGGGCAAAGTAGTTTAGAGGATTTTTAATTGGGGATTTTAGTCTTTCACCTTGTTTTTATTTTAAAAGTGGAGTAGATTGGGTAATAATGTCTTTGTTTATCTGGACTCACATATATTTGGCTTTTATTTATATCTGAATCATAGTGTACATCTAAGCAGATACTGTTCTGGTTAAAAATTAGGCTAATTTTTGAAAGTGGCCCTAAATCTCTAAACCCACTGTGGAGTGGACTCCAGAGGGGGACAGAAGCCCCGCACTGTGTCTGTATTGTGTCCTCGGAGTCCTTCCCCTGCTGTTAGCATTATCAGCCTCTAGGACCCTTTCCCAATAATGCTCCCCTTGTTACTGGGATCCACTGTCAGGAAAACCCTTTATAACCACAGTGCTTAAGTAGCTACCTGTCTCCCAAAGAAGTTAAACAGACTAAAAAGTGCAGAAATCATCATGTCTTAAGACTCTCTCTTTTACATTAGTCAGAAGCAGTCTTTTTTTTTTTTTTTCTGAAGCTAGAAACCAGGAGAGACAGTCAGACAGACTCCCGCATGCGCCCAACCGGGATCCACCTGGCACGCCCACCAGGGGGCGACGCTCTGCCCACCAGGGGGCGATGCTCTACCCCTCCGGGGCGTCGCTCTGCCGAGACCAGAGCCACTCTAGCGCCTGGGGCAGAGGCCAAGGAGCCATCCCCAGCGCCCGGGCCATCTTTGCTCCAATGGAGCCTCGACTGCAGGAGGGGAAGAGAGAGACAGAGAGGAAGGATAGGGGGAGGGGTGGAGAAGCAAATGGGCGCTTCTCCTGTGTGCCCTGGTCGGGAATCGAACCCGGGACTTCCACACGCCAGGCCGATGCTCTACCACTGAGCCAACCGGCCAGGGCCTCAGAAGCAGTCTTGATCCCTGGTTTGGAATAGCTAAACCGGAATCTTGGGCTCTGAAGATAACCAGTTGGGTCTTCAAAATGTAGAGTAAAATGCCGTGACATCTTCCAATATTAGATGTGCCCCATTCTATGTCCCCTTTTAAGTACAAACTGAGAATTTCACCTCGGAAAATATCTGGGAGTATGTGTGTAGCTGATCACTGCTGACTTACACAATAGAAAGTTTTGGGTTCACTGCTTTAAATTTTAAAAAGTTTGGAGGTTCTTGGTGCCTTTGATCACATAGCAAATGATCATCCAGATGTTGAATAGTTTCTGCCACTCCTGGTTTCTGTGCCCTGTCTTCTGCGTGTCCATTCTCAGATTATTCTGTAGTCCTCATTTTGTTTTCTTAGAAATACTATAGACTAAGTTTTCATCCAGGCATAGTCATAAGGATGGAAGGTATCAGGTTGATTCTAGATTGACTTCTGTTCTCTGAATCCCTGGGAAGAAGTCCTGTGACATAGTGGAGTTCTGCCTTCCTGGTCTCAGCCCCAGCCACCACACTGGGGAACTCAGACCCCATGCTGGAGGCCTGTCTCCCTTTCTGGCATCTCTTTATCTCAAACACACAGATGAATTTTACTGTCATATAAAAGAAGAGTTGCTTGCAGACTTTAAAACAAGAATCCCTGTTAAAAGTCTAACTAACAGGCTGCAGTTTACAAAACATAGCTGCTTTATTTAAAATATCCTCCATGTTGAATGTGGTTACTGTGACTTTCATTTCTGCACTGCCCCCTGGGTGGCTTGTTCCCATGTCCCCCGAGAAAGCTTGTAAAACAAGACAGAGTCAACACAGAAAAAGAGGCCCTCTTCCTCTCTCCAACTGGTGGGCCATGATTTTTGAGGTCTGAGAAAGAATTTCAGGAATTAATTTCCACATCAATGGAAAGATGCAGAAGCATAGGTACCTTGATTGTTATTTAGAAGCTTAGATGAATGAAAACCTGGGGAGTACAATATGATCGGATATTGTCACCATCAATTTGAGACCCAACTCTGCCTGTACAAAAGGGCACCATCTGATCCACCCTTCTTTCCTTTAGTGTTTGCTCTTTTTGTAGTTTTCACCATTAATCACTATTTCTGCTATTGCTCTGAGTCATTCTAGTTGCAATCAATTTATCTATGCTATCACCCTGAACCAAACTTTTTGTAGACTGCAAGTGGCAAAAAGCCATTGTAAATTCGAGGCTTAGCAAAAGGCTAAGTTCTCCCCCCTTCACCTCCATATTGGGAGGCTGAGTATTTGCACCCACTTCGCTTGCTTAAGTTGCTGGAAGCAATTTACATGCCCTTCCTCTTACTCTTTGTTTGTTCAGATGTTGGTTGATTTGGCTTATGCATGGGGTGGGGGTGGGGTGGGTGGGGAATTCCTGTCTATGCCTTGGGAGAGTTCTTGTTTTTGCCTCAGATATGTAACTTTGTATCAAGGAATTCCTTATTTGCATATGGCTATATAACAAAGCAAACTGGAGCTGTGGGGAGCTTCAGTATTGCCATCAGCATTGAAGAGGCCTCCCGATCCCATCCTTTTTTCTTAATGAGTCTGTTTTCTGAATTCCACTAATGAATCTGTTTTCTTAATTCCACACCGTTCTCACTCAAGAGCCAGAATTACAAGCCACACTGGTCCGCGGCACAAACTAGTCTGTAGGGATTAACCAGGGAGCAGGCTAATCGGAACCAGATGTGCAAGCATCACTCTGTTGCAGTTCTGAGTGTGGTCACTGCAGGTTTGGAATATTTCCATCTCCACTGATCTTTCACAGAAGGAAATCTCTTCTGAAACTTAGCACATTCACATTATATATGTATTAATGTGGGGAAAATTGGAAATCTTTGGCCTTAAGTTAGTAAAACAGAGTCTTCTTAGGTGATTATGTAGCTCAAAGCTGAAGAGAGGAGAATAAGGAGCAAATAGTCTGAAAAGAGATACAAATAAGACAGAGAGGCAGTCCTCCTGATTGGTAGCAAGACTCCTGTGCTTTTTATCATACATGATTTTTAGCATGGTTCTTGAGTGGCAAGCTGGTGTCTTGGGTCACAGTTCCAACATCAGGTCCCCAGAGAAGTATCTAACTAAGGGGGTGAGTCTCTGTCTACTGAGCAGTGTTTCCTGTAGCTCTGTCCCCTCCTGATAAAACAGGAAGCCCATCCTTCCAGGACAAGCAGGTTTTTAGATGAGGACACCTGTCACACAGCTCAGACCAGGAGTTTCGATAATACCATCATGCCTTAACTAGAAAACTTGGCTCTTGTAGAAAAGATTAATTAACAGGGAACTTAATGTACTGTTTGAACTTACCTTTATAAAATAAAGAGTGTTAGGTATGAATTGAGGGCAAAACACTCTTCCTCCATTCCTGACTTTAGAAACAACTAGAATCTATATGTTATTTATGAAGAGTATAGGGGTCATGTTGCCATTTAATATGAGAATAAGCAAAGTCAGGTCCTATAGCAGTAGAAAGAAATAAAAAGGTTAGGAATGGTTGTTGAGTGTCTCATATCTTGCAGGCACTATTTGGTGCTTTCCACACCTGATCCAATTTAATTCTCACAGCAAGCCTAGGGGGGACTTGCATGTTTTACAGGTGAGGATTTGAGGTAGGAGAACAGCATGCTTAGAGTCACAGGTAGTAAGTAGTAGAACAGTTCAAGCCTAGTTTCTGTTTAATTCTAGGGTTCATCGAAAAGATATTGAAAAGGAAAACAAACCCTTGATTTTTACATAGGATTTTTAAATGGCTTGTGTAAGAAAATCATGTTATTTTTCATTATTTTGCAATTGGCAACCTGCCAAGTAAGATACAGAAATTAAGCTGCAGTGTCACTGGCACTTCCTTTTGTGCCATGATTCCCAGCAGGAGGCACCAGCGGGAAGGGTGCTCTGACTGGGATGGTCCATGGGACACCTCACTGTCAATTCTCAGTGTATTTCTGTTGGCGATAGAGTGCACTATACACTTTCCAGATTTTCCTCAAAAGCACACATTTTCATCCCCCACCTGCCTGTCTATAGATGTCACCTACATTGCCTTCAGTAAAGTCAGATTATGATTTCGGTTTTAGTGAACTTCTGGGATTTTGCTGAGTTTTAGATTATTCTGAATCTGTATTAAAAAGGCTCTTTTAATTCTATTTAGCTATGAAATGACAGAATTCCAGTACTCAGTGGTCTGTCAAAGCAGAAAATTTTGAATATTGCCTTTATAAATCTGGTTGTTGTTTTTTTTTTTTGGTAGTAACAGATATTATTCTAGGAATATAAGCAAGAACCAAAATCACTGTTTATGGAACAATCATTCAAATAATAGGAGATTTTTAAGTTTTTAAACTCTATGCACTTAACCCACCTGATTTGTTTCTTAAACCTTGAATTTAACATGTGATTTTTCCTCAATTGTTCTTTCAAGGGGTGGGGGTGGTCTTGACTGAATGTATCATCATATAGTGATAAATTATGTCTTAAACCAATGTAGGGAAATCTGTGTGTTTATGTGGTATGTGTGTAGTGGAGATATTTTAAACACTGTTCCTGTAGAATATCTATTTGTATATTTATGAACAGAGCAGTAGGGAATTTGGAAAATGAAAGATCCAAAAGCTTGTCAGAGACTTATGAAATGTGAAATGAGAAGTCATATCATTACATTAGTATAGCGGCAGGTAACATAAGACCCAAATTCAAAATGGTTAAACAATAGCAAGGTTTGTTAGTTCAGAAAACAGGAAGTCCACAGGTATGATTCGTGCAAGGCTGGCTGGTTACCAAGAAACCAGTTTCTTTCATCTCCCAGCTCTGTGTCCTCGGGCTTCTGTGCTAAGGCTTGTCCCTCAAAGCGTCAGTGTGGTTACCGTGGCTCCAAGTGTTTCTAACATACATCACAGCTAGAGGCCGTAAGAAAGATAACCTCTTCACATTACTTTTTAAGAAGTAGAAATTCTTGCCCATGAACTCCCTGCTTCCTGGCTGACTCCCCTCTGCACCCAGGGGTCTCTGTGAATAGTGTTACCCCTGTCCCCAAGCCAGGCATGGTCCAGGTGCATGGAGTTACCTTGGAGGAGGTAGAAAGACCAGGTTTTATCCCAGGCACAAGGGAGCGGCCCAGGATCTCTTCTGAAGCACACAGTCTTAGATGACTGGGTAAAATTGGAGGCATGTCAGCAGGAATTCTGTTAGAAATTACTGTAGGGTAGACAGCCAACTTTGTCTCCTCAAGGTTACTGGCACCCCCTAGAAAAGCAGATGAGACATATGTCCTCATTTTTACATTCTAAGCCAAAGAGAAGTGCCAGGTTTGAGCCTGCTTGAAAGTTGTATCATTTTAAGTCCTATCAATCTCTAGGTGATTAAAGACAATGAACTATTTTGATATAGATTACAACTAATTTAGCAATGTCTTTTTTTCAATTACCCGAGACATTTCTTTTGCCTAATGTGTTGTTCCTTTGCTTTTGGGTGGGGGTGGGTACAAGGAGGGCATGTGGGGAGTGTTGGGGAACAGGGAGGTGGCAGAGGTGTTGGATGATCACCATCTTTTCCTAATTGATGTCTTGGAAATTGTCCAACCCACAATTTATTGTTTTCATAAAATATGAGTCTGGCTACTGCTGTACCACCACCTCATCCATTAAATATGTGAAACACTAAGATCGTCACCACTGGAACACCTACCTACCTACCCCATGCCACATGCACCCCTGGACATTGCAACTAGAATGTGTGTGTGCCCTTCTGCCATGGGTAGCTTTGCACAATTTCCAATGGCTGCCTGCTTCTTGCAACCTGTGTTAGGGATCCCTAGTGTCCCTATGCTATCTATAATAAATACATGACTTCCATACTTCTGGGTAACCAAAGATTTCATTTTTCTATCTTCAGAGACATACAGATCAGCTCCTCCAGCACCACCACATCTGAGAGCCCAGATCCTTCTTCTGGAGACCCTGCAGTCAGCGCCCTTCAACAACAGCTGTTACTCATGGTGGCGCGGAGGACCCAGCCAGAAATCCCACGGGTTCGTTCCAGCATTGCTGTGTATGAACGTTCCAGAGGCAGGGATCTTGAAACTTGTTTCCAGGCTGACTTACCTAACAGCATTAGTCAGGTCTTGCTCTGATGTTAGCATCACTGGGTTGTGAATTTGTGGCTGCTTGGAGGTCTCCTGAACAAACCTGAAAATAAACCAATTAGATAGCAGACTCCCTTCTGTTGGTGCCCGCAAGCCTGCCACAGGTGCAAGCGAGCCTTCCTTGCTCTTCCCAGTGCATTAGAAATTCATTGACATTGATCTTTGTAGCTGGTGGCACAAATGCCTCAAGAGCTCACTGAGTTAAGATGCTAGTATTTTCTCCCCCATTGTTTGGAAAATATCTAGGTTTTTATTAATTTCCTATGGCCTTATATATTAAGCAACCAGAGATTCTTTTTTATATATATATATAAATAAATTTTTATTAATTTTAATAGGGTGACATCAATAAATCAGGGTACATATATTCAAAGAAAACATTTCCAGGTTATCTTATCATTCAATTATGTTGCATACCCATCACCCAAAGTCAGATTGTCCTTTGTCACCTTCTATCTAGTTTTCTTTGTGCCCCCCCTTCCCCTCTCCCTCCTTCCCTCCCCCCCATAACCACCACACTCTTGTCCATGTCTCTTAGTCTCGTTTTTATGTCCCACCAATGTATGGAATCTTGCAGTTCTTGTTTTTTTCTGATTTACTTATTTCACTTCGTATAATGTTATCAAGATCCCACCATTTTGTTGTAAATTATCCAATGTCATCATTTCTTATGGCTGAATAGTATACCTTAGTGTATATGTGCCACATCTTCTTTATCCAGTCATATATATATATATATATATATATATATATATATATATAACTTTTTTTTTTTTTACAGTGATTAAAGCCTTTAAGCAAACTCTTGGCCAATACAACAAGAATCCATAAAAGAGTAGTGTCCTTAACAAGTTCACCAAGTCCAAGTTGGACCCAACACCATTCCAAATCCCTGCGAATGCAACCCAACCCCAGTTCAGTCCGTTAGGAGCTATCATAAGGAGCAGGAGTCCAGGAAAAGTCCACATCCAGGAAAAGTCTGCATGGCACTGGAATTGTTGTCACAATTCTATACTTTGTAGCTCACATCCAAGTCCCAGTGACCGCTGCTTCTAGCTGGTAATGATTCAGGTAGACTGGAAAAGCCATCTGTAGCATGTGTGGAGATGGAGCTTCTGTTCTCCTCTGCCTGGAGAGATGAGACCAGGGTGCTTTTCCCTGGAGCTCTGTGACTGTAGCATGGTAAAGCGAACCTTGGGATACACTAAGCTGGGTGGCAAAGGTAAATTCACAATAGAAGTAGGCAAAAGGGGGAGAGAGAGCTCTAAATTAGGAGTAGGTCCCAGCCTGATATATGAGTGGGGTATTGAGGTAGGAGGAATAAAGGAAACACTATATATTAAACAAAGGAGCAAAAAATAGGACTATCAACACCCACAATAGAGATCTTTGAGGGAAGAATAAAAAACCTGACTATTCAGGCAAGACATAGTTAAGTGGTCCTTGTGCAAATGAGATCAGTTTGCCTGCTTCTTGGAATAAATACCCTAGGCTCATGCACAGTGTTGTAGATGGGGCCGACGGCCCTGGGCACCTTCAGCCTTCAGTGGCAAACCCCAGCATTCTGGGCAAGGTTAGGTCATAGGTGGCTGGAGCAGGACTGGAAGAGACTGAACCCTCCCTTAGAGGAGCGAGGGGGAAGCCTACCTTCCAGTGTCCCTGTTTCCTCACAGTAGAGGCATGTAAGCCTGGCAGGCTTTAGCTCAATGACCTTCCTTTCCACTATTCAATCAGGACCCAGATGGATTCCTATGAGACCCCTTTGGGATGTTGGAGCCTTTAAGGGCATATCCTAAAAGCTGATAGTTCCCCTGATCTCTATTGGGCTTTTTCTGCCTCTTGGTACCTTAAAAGCCATGCTCAGAAGATCTCGCTGAGGGGTTTGAGGATCCCCATCCACCTATATAAACCTTTTCCGTATATCTGGAGCTATTTGGAAAAAGACAAAACAGTGTTATTAGCTGGATCAAATAAAAGAAGGTAGAAGTTTGCAGGAGAAGAAAATTTGGCATATCCTGTTCATCAGCATTCAAAAGAAATTTTAAAAAATTTAAGTAAAAAGCATGATATGGTAGACCCGTAGGAGTTCCAGGATATGACTCACCCCTTTTAAATTTTTTTAAATTGACTTTAAAATATTTACTGGGTATGCTTTAATAATACCTTGACTTAATGATTGTAAGAAATACCCATAATTTGAAAGGTTTGACAAAATACAGTAAATGCTTTTGCTACATATGCAGGAGCATTGTCAGTTTTAACCAGTTTAGGAAATCCAATAATAGAAAAATACATACAGACAATGAGCTATAACCTGCTTAGCAGCCTCCCCTGTTGTGGCAGAGGTTATATGTATATAAATCCAGAATAAGTATCTACCGTAACATGGACATAGGGCTGTTTGCCAAATGAAGGTATATGAGTAACCTCCATTTGCCAAAGTTGTCCTGGTAGGAGTCCTTGAGGGTTAACTCCTAATGAAGGGACAGATTGTAGTATAGGACCCCTTGGACAGGATTTACCAATCTGCTGTGCTGCTTCCCGAGAAAGTTGAAGCTGTTTACACAGGGCTGCAGCATTCTGCTGATGAATAGTATGAGACTGAATTTTTCGATCTGTCCAAATATTGGTTGCTCCAAATAATTTTCTTTCGGGTAGCTTGATCAACAAGGGCATTCCCTTGTGCTAAAGCTCCAGGGAGCATGGAGTGAGCTCGAGTATGTTCTATAAAACATGGAGCTCTATGGTGACATACAAGTCTTTGAAGAAGGAGGAACTGCTGAAATAGTTCATCCGCAGTTGTCCCTAAGACAGCAGTCTTTATAGTGGAAACATCATAAGTAAATATTTCCTGTCTGTATATAGATTAAAGGAGGAATATGGCAAATGCTGAAAAGCCATGATAATGGCATATAATTCTAGTCTTTGAGCTGATTTTAAGTTGATTGTTTCAGTATAAAGTTGTCCATTGATTTGCAAAAGCGATTTGCCATTTAGTGGAAGTTTCCCAGAGCCATTGTTGTGGATCCTTTGAAAAAAGGAACAACAATAATTTTGAGGCTTAAAACCTATAAGCTGTAAGGGTTGCCTATGCCCCTTGATAATCAAGGAGGCAACAAGATCAAAATACGGAAGTGTATTTCATGGGTTATTAGATGGTTCAATGTGCCCAAGCTGTAGCTGCCCTTGTACCAATCGAGCAGCTGCCCTAAGTTTCTCCTGAGAAAGGGGCCATTGGTCTACCCATACAAGATTATCTGATTTCCAAGTAATTGGGTCTGAATAGTGCATTATTGAGGTAGCAGGAGCTACCAAGGCCCCTATGCTAAATTTTGATATCCTAATCCACACCTTCTGGCATTGGGTGCCACTTCTATGGGGGTGGGAATTCCTCGCTGTTCTTTCCCTAGTCCCTAAGTGGGCAAAAATCCCCGATCAAGCATCTGAGTACTGACTAAACCATTAGGACTGACAAGCAACGCTCCCATATTTTTCAAAACATCTCTACCCCACAAATTAACTGGCCATCCAGGGAGCGCATAAGGCTTAAAAAAATCCAGAATGACCTTCTTAATCTTCCCAATGTAAAAAACTAGAACTTTGATAAAGGGATTTACTCTGCCCTATACTTTGTAATTCTGTGGCTACTGCATGAGTGGGCCAGGAAGGAGGCCAATGTAGCTTAGCAATAACAGATACATCAACTCCAGTATCTAAAAGTCCTTTAAATTTATGCCCTTGTATTGTTAGTTCCATTTCAGGGCGTTCCTGACCTATTTTTTTTACATCCAAGTGGCAAAATCAGAGGAACCAAATCGCTAATTTTCTTGGGGCCCCCTTTGCAGGATGTGGCCTGAGAAGCAGAATTAGCATCCTTATAGTATTCTTCTAACTGCCTGAATTAGCCGTGAGACAAATTCTTTTTTTGTGTGATGAATTTTAATGGGGTGACATTGATAAATCAGGGTACATATGTTCAGAGAAAATAGTTCTAGGTTATTTTGACATTTTCTTATGCTGCATTCCCATCACACGAAGTCCAATTGTCTTCTGTCACCTTCTAACTGGTTTTCTTTGTGCCCCTCCGCTCCCCCAACCCCCTCCCTCTCCTCTCCCAACCCCATAACCCCCACACTCCTGTCCATGTCTCTGCGACTCATTTTTAAGTCCCACCTATGTATGGAATCATATAGTTATTAGTTTTTTCTGATTTACTTATTTCGCTCAGTATAGTGTTATCAAGGTTCATCCATGTTGTTGTAAATGATCCGATGTTATCATTTCTTATGGCTGAGTAGTATTCCATAGTATATATGTACCAAAGCTTTTTAATCCACTCGTCCTCTGACGGACACTTGGGCTGTTTCCAGATCTTCGCTATTGTGAACAATGCTGCCATAAACATGGGGGTGCATTTCTTCTTTTCAAACAGTGCTATGGTGTTCTTGGGGTATATTCCTAACAGTGGGATAGCTGAGTCAAAAGGCAGCTCAATTTTTAATTTTTTGAGGAATCTCCATACTGTTTTCCACAGTGGCTGCACCAGTCTGCATTCCCACCAGCAGTGCAGGAGGGTTCCCTTTTCTCCACATCCTCGTCAGCACTTATTCTGTGTTGTTTTGTTGATGAGCGCCATTCTGACTGGTGTGAGGTGTTATCTCATTGTGGTTTTAATTTGCATTTCTCTAATGATTAGTGATGTTGAGCATTTTTTCATATGCCTATTGGCCATCTGTATATCCTCTTTGGAGAAGTGTCTATTCATTTCTTTTACCCATTTTTGGATTGGATTGTTTGTCTTCCTGGTAATAAGTTTTACAAGTTCTTTATAAATTTTGGTTATTACCCCCTTATCAGACGCATTGTCAAATATATTCTCCCATTTTGTAGTTTGTCTTTTTATTCTGTTCTTATTGTCTTTAGCTGTGCAGAAGCTTTTTAGTTTGACATAGTCCCATTTGTTTATCCTGTCTTTTATTTCACTTGCCTGTGGAGACAAATTGGCAAATATATTGCTGCAAGAGATGTCAGAGAGTTTACTGCCTATGTTTTCTTCTAAGATGCTTATGGTTTTACAGCTTACATTTAAGTCTTTTATCCATTTTGAGTTTATTTGTGTAAATGGTGTAAGTTGGTGGTCTGCCTGCATTTTTTTGCAGGTAGCTGTCCAATTTTCTCAACACCATTTGTTGAAGAGGCTGTCTTTACTCCATTGTATGCTCTTACCTCCTTTGTCAAATATCAGTTGTCCTTAAAGGTGTGGGTTTATTTCTGGGTTCTCAGTTCTGTTCCATTGATCTATTATATATACCTGTTCTTATGCCAGTACCAGGCTGTTTTGAGTACAATGGCCTTATAGTATAACTTGATATCTGGAAGTGTGATACCTCCCACTTTATTCTTCCTTTTCAAGATTGCTGAGGCTATTCATGTTCTCTTTTGGTTCCATATAAATTTTTAGAATATGTGTTCTATATCTTTGAAGTAAGTCATTGGTATTTTAATTGGTATTGCATTGAATTTATAGATTGCTTTGGGTAATATAGACATTTTAATGATGTTTATTCTTCCTTACCATGAGAACGGTAAATGCTTCCACTTGTTTGTGTCTTCCCTGATTTCTTTTATCAATGTTTTATAATTTTCCGAGTACAAGTCTTTAATCTCCCTGGTTAAATTTATTCCTAGGTACTTCATTTTTTTGGCAATCAGAGATTCTTAAATATACATGTTTGACTTGAGACATTTTGTTCTTGGAGGAAATGACATTACCCAAAAGTGGCTTAAAATATGAAGGCTTCTTCCAAGGTTTTACCAGGAAAGAACTCCCCAGTGTTCCTTCCTTTAGTCTGTATATCTTTGATGAGACACTGTGGGAGGCAGAGAATTCAAAACAAAGGGTAATGTGGAAAGTAAGACACACTCAGACATGAGCTAAGAGCTGTACCCTCACCCTGGGGCCTTAGGAGACAGAGCATGGACAGGGCTCCTCAGACCAGACCCACGCTGGGCTATATGCAAGGGTGGATCTCATTGGCACAGGCTGAGGGAAGTGGGTTAACATGGGACACTGTCTAGTGTGTTGAAGTTTCTTTATAGCTGTGTATACCTTCCCCCGGCAACATTTTGGTTTCTTTTACAGAATCTTGCTTATGAAAAAACAACACAGTTTTATATTTGTTTTTATGGTTGCTTAAACAAAATTTTCCAAAAGATGTTTGATAGTGTTGTGGGTTGACTCTTGGTCTCCTGTGAGGAACAAATGTCACGTTGTCTTCTAACTGATTGCACATCACCAAGTCATGATTCCTGCTGACTTGTCAGGAATGGGAGTTGGTAGGGAGGACTTCAAAGTGCCAATGAGGCATTAACTCAGCCTTTTCAGGCTTGAAGGCTTTCAGTGTGAGAAAGCATTTGGTTCATTTAAATAATGCATTTTAGGGCTGTTTCTTCCCTTGTATTCAGTCTCTCCTTTCTGTCCCCATTCTGGGGACACTGGAAGAGGAAACTTTCCTAGACCTAGTGGAGGTAGTAGGGCATCCTCTGGGCCCTGCATTGCTCAGATGCCTGGCACCTGCCTGGCCCGCAGGTGATGCCTCCAGAGGGGTAGTTGCTCTTGCCACTTGCTGTGCAGGTTGGCGGCTACTGACTCTGCCATTGGTTCCCTACTGTAAGAACCTTGCATTCTGAGGCCCCCTCCTCTCCACCAGTGCCTTTGGGTTCATGGGTCAGCTCTGTACCTCCATATGCTCCCATGACCCTGGACCCAGCTTCGTCCTCTAGACTCAGTGCCCTGTGCCCAGCCCCCACCTCAGATGCCCCTATAATCCCCCCCCACAAGCCATAGTGTGAGAGCCCTGAAGAATGTAAGTTTTATCTGCAAAACTTGCATTTCCACTGATGCAAGGAAAATGTTTGTGCATTGACTGAAGTTGCCCTGCAAGGGAGGTGATCCTAGGAGAGCTGGTCAACCTCTTTTATATTAGGCCGAGAAGAACGGGAGTCCAGCACAATGTAGGAAGCGTAAGCACCTAATGTGGGACCCCATGGAGGAGCACCCTAAACTGTCAGGATTAACTAAACATACTCTGTCATCACCAGCCCCACCTACTAAGGGTACTGCATGGGAAACCGTCTGCCTCAAATCTTTGTGTTTATTAAGGGGGTAGAAGTCTCTCTTAACACTTTATAACCACCAGATAAGCTTCATGTGGGCTTGCAGCCCTTATTTATAAGGCATGGTGGTCCAAACACTTTAAACAAAGAATTTAGTTTAAAATGCTACCAGAGGCCTGACCTGTGGTGGCGCAGTGGATAAAGCATTGACCTGGAAATGCTGAGGTCACCGGTTCGAAACCCTGGGCTTGCCTGGTCAAAGCACATATGGGAGTTGATGCTTCCTGCTCCTCCCCCCTTCTCTCTCTCTCTCTCTCTCTCTCTCTCCTCTCCCTCTTTCTCTCCTTTCTAAAATGAATAAATTAGAAAAAAATAAAATAAAAATAAAATGCTACCAGATGTTTCTAGCAGAGAGAGATAGGTCTATTCTAATGTAAAAGGACAGAGCTTTGCTATTGCTCTCAAAGAATTCATACTAATGAACCAAGGAAAATATGACTAAGTGAAAGTTCTAAAACATATCAGAAAACAAGCCACCATGAATTAAGAAAGAGCCAGCAAAGTCGATAGAAAGCAGAAATACTCTCAACAAATTTAGAAATTATGGGCCCTGGCAGGTTGCCTCAGTGGTAGAGCGTCAGCCCGGAGTGTGGGGTTTGATTCCCTGTCAGGGTATACAGTAGAAGCAACCATCTGCTTCTCCACCTCTGCCCCCTTTTTTTCTCTCTCTTTTCCCCTTCTGCAGCCATGGCTTGATTGGAGTGAGTTGACCCTGGGTCCTGAGGATGGCCCTATGGCCTCTGCCTTAGGCGCAAAGAAGAGCTCAGAGTCTATCTCTCTGTCTCCCCTCCTCTCACTGAATTAAAAAAAAAAAAGAAAGAAAAAAGGAATTTAGAAATTATATTGATCAGATTTAGAATATGGATTAAATATATATCTAATATTTTAAAGAAATAAGAGATTAAAAATATAAGAAGCAAAAGGCCATATAATGACTAAAGCAGATCTGAAAAAGCACCAAATTCTAGAAATAAAAAATATAATAATGAGGATCAAATTTTGGATAATTTAATAAGAAACAACACATAAAAAGTGGGGAACTGGTTCCTGACCAGGTGGTGGTACAGTGAATAGAGTATTGGGCTGGGATGCAGAGGACCCAGGTTTGAAACCCCAAGGTCTCCGGCTTGAGCACGGGTTCATTAGCTTGAGTGCAGGGTCACTGGCTTGAGTGTGGGATCATAGACATGACCCCATAGTCACTGGCTTAAGCCCAAGGCCGCTGGCATGAGCAAGGGGTCACTCAGTCTCCTATAGCTCCCTGATCAAGGCACATATGAGAAAGCAATCAATGAAGAACTGAGGAGCTACAATGAAGAATTGATGCTTTTTATCCCTCTCTCTTCCTGTCTGTCACTCTCTGTGTCTTTGTCACATAAAAAAAAAGAGGCCCTGGCTGGTTAGTTCAGTGGTAGAGCGTCGGCCTGGCGTGCGGGAGTCCCGGGTTTGATTCCCGGGCAGGGCACACAGGAGAAGTGCCCATCTGCTTCTCCACCCCTCCTCCTCTCCTTCCTCTCTGTCTCTCTCTTCCCCTCCTGCAGCCGAGGCTCCATTGGAGCAAAGTTTGCCTGGGCGCTGAGAATGGCTCTGTGGCCTCTGCCTCAGGCGCTAGATGGCTCTGATTGCGGCAGAGTGTCGCTCCAGAGGGGCAGAGCATGGCCCCCTGGTGGGCATGCTGGGTGGATCCTGGTCAGGCGCATGCGGAAGTCTGTCTGACTGCCTCCCCGTTTCCAACTTCAGAAAAACACACACACACACACACACACACAAAAGAGTAGGGAACTGATGAACTGGTAATGAGAACTGAAGAAATTATTTATCTTTTAATTTTATTTTTTATTAATCAATATAGTCAAAATGGAGAGACTTTTACCACTTTCTTCAAAGCTATATTAATATATTTTCACGACATTGAAAATTAGAATAGCCTTTTTGAGAAGCAACTTGACTATGGGTCAAAAGCCAAATAATTTATCTTCCATTGATCAGACAAATGAAATTTGTGGAATGTGTTATTTTAAAAAATATTTTTTGCCTAAACAGGCAGTGGTGTAGTAGATAGAGTATTGGGCTGGGACACAGAGGACCCAAATTTGAAACCCCAAGGTTGCCAGCTTGAGCGTGGGCTTATCTGGTTTGAGCAAGGCTCACCAGCTTGAGCCCAAGGTTGTTGGCTCAAGCAAGGGGTCACTCGCTCAACTGTTGCCCCCAGTCAAGGCACATATGAGAAAGCAATCAATGAACAACTAAGGTAGTGCAATGAAGAAATGTTGCTTTTCATCTCTCTCTCTTCTTGTCTGTCCTTATCCATATCTATTCCTCTCTCTATCTCTGTCACCCAAATATATATATATTTTTATTCTTGTTTTTTATTATTAAATTTATTTGGGTGACATTAGTTAGTAAAATCATATAGGTTTCAAGTACATTTTTATAATACATGATCTGTATATTGCATTGTGTGTTCACTACCCAAAGTCAAATCGTTTTCCGTCACTCTATATTTAGAAATGATTATTTGTGGCACAGAGAGACAAGAGAGAACAGAAGGAGTGTTAAGTGGCATGGAGTCAGGGTGAGAAGGACTGTCATACTTCTCATCAGAGTTTCAGAAGGAGATGCAGGAGAGAACGGGGTAGCAAATGTCATAAAATTTAAAGGCTAAGTTAACACATGTGTAGAAACAGTGGTGCTCTGGTAACCTGGTGAAGAAAGGATGAACATTCTAATAAGTGGCACTGGGTCTGACCAGGTGGTGGCGCAGTGGATAGAGTGTCGGACTGGGATGTGGAGGACCCAGGTTCGAGATTCCAAGGTCAGCAGCATGAGCGCGGGCTCATCTGTTTTGAGCAAGGCGCCGAAGCCTGAGCCCAAGGTCACTGGCTCAAGCAAGGGGTCACACATTCTGCTGTAGACCCCCAGTCAAGGCATATATGAGAAATCAGTCAATGAACAACTAAGGAGCTGCAATGAAGAGTTGATGTTTTTCATTTCTCTCCCTTCCTGTCTTTCTGTCCCTATCTGTCCTCTCTCTCTCTGTCTCTGCCACAAAAAAAAGAAAAAGAAAAAAAAAAGTGGTACTGGGACAACAGGTTTTTTAATGGGAAAGAAAATATACAAATATTCCTGTAGACTTATAAATGTGGAAGGCAAAACTGTAGAACTGTAAGAAAGATAATCAAATCAAATATCTTTATGACTGTGGTGTAGAAAACAATTGGATCAATAAAGGATAAAAAGTAAAAAAGTTTACACATTATAGGAAAAGATGGATAATTTATATTTCACTTAAAGAATGTCTATTTATCAGTAACACCATAAGAAAGTGAGAAAGACAAGCTATAAACTGGAAAAATATCTGTAATTCATATCATTAATATAGGTGTTCATATATACATAAATATATATACACACATGTACACATATGTATACATATCCTTATGTATACATATATACACATATATGCATATGTACACACATACACATATAGAAACTGATGAAAGACAAACAGGGGACCCAGTATAGAAAAGAAAGAAAGAAAGAAAGAAAGAAAGAAAGAAAGAAAGAAAGAAAGAAAGAAGAAAGAGAGAGAGAGAGAGAGAAAGAAAGAGGGAGGGAAGGAAGGAAGGAAGGAAGGAAGGAAGGAAGGAAGGAAGGAAGGAAGGAAGGAAGGAAGGAAGGAAGGAAGGAAGGAAGGAAGGATTCAGCTGTATAATGAATAAATAATGGCATATCCATATAATGGAATATTATACAATTGTGATAATGGATGTTCTAGTTACAAAACGGCATGTATGAGTCTCAGGAACATAATGTAGAATGGAGGAAAAGGAGCAAAAAGCAAGTTTTAAAAGGATGCATATGCTATGATCTCATATCTATGAAGTTCAGAATCATAAAATTAAACAACACAGAAGTGTTGGGTGGAAGCATAGTAAAACAGAAGGAAAAAAGGGAATGCTGAGCACAAGAACGAGGACAGCTGTGATCTCTGAAGTAGAAGGGAGGAGGGTGGGAGGAGGAGAGCCCACAGGGGACGGCTGTGCTCACCGTGATATCTTTTCCTTATAATGGGTGATGGCCACCCGAGTATTCATTGAATTGTTGTACTTACACCTTACACACATCTCAAAGGTGTGTGTGTGTGTATATATATATATATATATATATATATATATATATATATATATATTTACATCGACTCAATATTTAATAAAACTGTATTTTTAAAAAGCACGATACCTAGTGTTATTCAGTGGAGGGAACCCTGAATCCCAGGCTCTCGGGAAGAACACGGAGAGACCCATGCCTGATGGGAAGAATTTGTCCAGACACCGTATTTAAGAATACATGTTTTGAAGACAGCTAGAACAGAGGTCAATATTACATCCATTAAATTAAAAGAGAATAACTTGTAGTTTTCTGAGAAAGTTCACACATGAAACATTTTATTCGTCATCAATAATGAATAAATGAAGTAACTATTAATTGATCTTTACTTGCACGTACAGTCTTTGGAAATGCTGTAACAGGCAGTTTTAACTACTTCTTTTTGTTTTGTTTTGTTTTTTGTTTTTTTACGGAGACAGAGATAGAGTCAGAGAGAGGGATAGATAGGGACAGACAGACAGACAGACAGGAACAGAGAGAGATGAGAAACATCAATCATCAGTATTTTTGTTGTGGCACTTCAGTTCATTGATTGCTTTCTCATATGTGCCTTGACCGGGGGCCTTCAGCAGACCGAGTAACCCCTTGCTCGAGCCAACGACCTTGGGACCAAGCTGGTGAGCTTTGCTCAAACCAGATGAGGCTGCGCTCAAGCTGGCGACGTCAGAGTCTCGAACCTGGATCCTCCGCATCCCAGTCCGACGCTCTATTCACTATGCTACCGCCTGGTCAGGCACTTCTTTGTTTTAAATATGTATCAGGTGTCAAAAGAGATAAGTTTGATTTTCTCCTTTTTACATTTCTCTTCTCTCTGTCCTCCCTGTCCCTCCACCTGCCAGTCCCTGGGCTTCTCTTTGAGGTCCCTGTCCCCTCCACTTGCCAAGTGTGGCATCCAGCCCCTGTTTTGGGAGCACGGTGCTGGGCCCCGGCCTGCTGTCAGTGGTTTTGAGTGTGCATAACCATTGTGATGTCCACGGGGTGTTCTACAGACATCAGGGTGCCAGGGACTCAGTCTGCCAGCTTCTTCTTACTTTCCTGATCCCCCAGCCTCATGCCAGCTAAGTTACTCACTAAGTGCTTATTAGATGAATCAATGGAACCTATTTTTTTCAAAATTTATTTCTTCTACACTGGACTGGAGCCAATCACAGATGAATTTGGGATTTAAATGTTTTAAACTTGGACCTGAATTTCCCCACCTTTTTCTGTTTTATTGGTTTAGATTCTTTTTTCCTATAAATAGTTCAGTCTTTCTTTTTATATATATATATATATTTTTTTATTTATTCATTTTAGAGAGGAAAGGGAAAGACAGAGAGAGAGAGAGGAGAGAGACAGAGAGAGAGAGAAGGGGGGAGGAGCTGGAAGCATCAACTCCCATATGTGCCTTGACCAGGCAAGCCCAGGGTTTCGAACCGGCAACCTCAGCATTTCCAGGTCGACGCTTTATCCACTGCGCCACCACAGGTCAGGCAGTTCAGTCTTTCTTATATCAGGCTGCACCAATGACCCACATGTTGGCAATAAAAATCTTTTTACTCTTAGTACTTTAATTTTACTCTTAGTACTTAGTAATTTAAACATTTATCTCCACATTACATTAAATAGCGAACTTTTCACACAGTGAGTCATTTAAGATCTTTTGTTGAGTTCTGATTGTTCTTCCCATGTTAGTGTCTTGGCCTTAATTAACAATAGTGTTTTGATATGAGGAGTCACATAGCTTTAATGGGGCAATACAATGGAAGAGGATGTGTAGCTAAGCTAAGAAAGAGCCTTTTTGTCGACCGCTATCCTTTTCTTAGAGCACCCATTGTACAAAATACATTGATTTATGCTTCCGAATTTGAACATCTGCTTTTTGGACTTCCACATTAGGAGGTACGGTTATGGCAACAGTGTGTCAGTATGAAACCTTCTCTCTGTTGTTTCTCTTTGTGTCTGGCAGCATCGCAGCCAGGATCTGGAAGACTCGTCCTGTTCTTCAGCACAAGGAAAATTTAACCGAGCACAGTTTTACAAGTTTGTAATTTTCCCTGGCAAATGGATTAAAGTCTGGTATGATCGCCTTACCTTGCTGACATTACTTGATCGGTGAGTCACTGGGCTGGCAGGTATACGAGGAAACACACGAGGGGGCACAGCCGTGTGCGTGCACGTGCTAGTCAAAGGGAGACTGCTGCTGGCCCAGTTCTCGGGGACCTTTTCCAGAGGTGCTCAGTTGTGCTACAAAACTCAAGTCAAAGCAGTGAGATCCTGACAGTTGAAGAAACGATGATTTAGCAATTAAACCAGGAGAAATGAGAATTAGGTATGTGATTTAGATTTAAGGTCAGTTTTAGAGACAACCCGGTATGTTGGTCTGCTCCCACAGGGAGATCAGGGCCCGGCCTGCCCGAGCGTGAGCGCATGAGAGGTGAGAACAGGAAACGGAGTGATATCTAGCTCTGCTCTGTGGCATCTTTGACTCTGCCTCCACTCCTGGCTGGCACACACTAAGTGGAATGGTCATCCTTCCTTCAAACACTTTTACTCTTCCCCACCTCTTCCCATTGTTTCTCAGAATAAAATGTTATAGGTTGAAGGTGTGTTTCCTGGGTGGGAAGGGCAGGAGGGAGGACCAGGTTAGTTAAGGCACGATGGGAATAGGGTAGAGGACACTCCAGTTCTATTCCCCCCACCTTAAGAGACACAGAGGACAGGGCTGGGCGGTTCCGACTGGTTTGCTGCTTTGAAAATTCAAGATGCTGTTCCTAAGGCTTGCTGCCTGCCTTGCTGTCGTTGGTCCCCTGGTAACTCATTGTAAAGTCTTAAATAGTGTGATCACATGCTAAAAATAACTACATTCATGCAGAATTACAACAGTAAATTTCAGGACCCACATGTCAAGGACTGGGGTCATAATGGTTTTTCTAACAACACTCTCAAACCTAAGGGGTACACACTTAAGATGAACGTTTCATATTTAACAAAAATGATCCAAGATAATACATTTTGTCACGTGAGGCAGCTTTTCAAACATTAATTTTTTATTTTAAAAAGGAATTATTGAAAGTCGGAGTAGCTGGTATCGATGGTGGGGGGAAGGTGGTGTATGTTGGTGGTGGAGCTGTCTGGAAACTTTCTGCACTTTCTCTTCAGTTTTGCTGTGAATCTAAAATTGCTCTAAAAATAAACTATTAATTTTTAAAAATATTCATTAATGCCCACATGCCAGGAATGAAGTAACTGGTTGTCCCTCTCTAAAAATGATCTTACTTAATGAGAGAAACAAATAGTGTGTGAGCAAAACTTGATAAGGTAAGAAATATACTCAGAGTTCTTGTGAATGACCGTGTAAACTCCTGACCTGAGGTCCACGCCATTCTCCTAACTCCACGTCAGCCACCCCCTCCTGTGACCCCTCCCACACCCTCTTTTCCGCAGATGTCTTCCATTGCTGAAAGCGTAAACCTGGCCTCTCTCAGCCTTCTATGCCCTCCAACTCCCTTTGATGTTTCCAGACCATCTCTCCACTTGAACACATCTGCTTTCTCTTGTCAAACTGCCTTGCCTGTCTTGTGGCCTTCCCATCCTACTGAGGCTCTGTGATCTTTCTGTCAGCCCCTTTGTGTCAACACTCTACAAATCCCTTACTTGTCTCTCTGAAAACCCACGGACAATACCCACCCCTGGGTGAGCCCACCTTCGTTCCCCACACCACTATTTCTGATTCCCCTGGGAGAAGACCAGCCAATGAGACTGGTCGTGGCACATCTCAGCCAGACCCTCTGCACTGTCAGCTTTCTGGCTGGTGTTCTCCAGGCTCCTGAACCGGGCGCCACCTTCTGGCTATGGAGATTGTATGTGGAGACGAAAATCAGCTTCAGCCAGATGTTCATGCACTCCTTCCCCAATTAAAGAGCTAGTGACGGCTCTTTATGAAATAAAATGCGTTTCTCTGTTGCAGATGGAATAGGTAACTGCTTTCTCCAGTAAACACACTTTAGTGGCTAAGGAGACCCAGTGTGGCTGTATTTCATTTGTTTCAATAATAGAATATTGGGGTTAAAATTTTGTTTGTAAGACACAGGAGGAAAGAAGGAAGGAAGGAGAGAATGAAAAGAGAGAAAGAGAAAGAAAGAAAGAGAGAGAGAAAGAGAGAGAGGAAAGGAAAGGAAAGAAAAGAGAAAAGAAAAGGAAAGGAAAGAAAGAGAAAGGGAGGGAGGGAGGGAGGGAGGGAGGGAGGGAATGAATTAAACCTTAAAATATTGCCAACAGATATAAAGGCATTCTTAACATAATGACTACTGTCACTATCTGTCTTTTAGAAGTATGCAGGATCCCCTGTTTACAAACAGAAACACTTACCTTTTATGCCCTTGGTTTGGATCTGTTTTGCACAGAACTGAAGATGTCAAGGAAAATGTGCTGGCGGTCTCACTCATTGTCCTGGTGTCCCTGCTGGGATTTCTGACCTTGAACCAAGGCTTTTGCAAGGACATGTGGGTGCTCCTGTTCTGCCTTGTCATGGCTAGCTGCCAGTATTCCCTGCTAAAGGCAAGACCACATCTAATTCTTACCATCACTAGTGTATCCTTGAAATCATGAATGATAACAGTCACTTCTGATTTGTGTTCTAGAGTGTTCAGCCTGACCCCGCCTCGCCAATCCATGTAAGTGTCCAAGGAGACAAGTGGCTTGTCTTGTCTGCTTGTGTTGAGATAGGGAAAAGGACAAAGTCTATTTAAAAAGGAAAAAATATATATAAATATACATATATACTTAGTATACACATAGCAGCATTAAATAGAAATATTAACTCATGGTGGGCAGGTTCAGGCTGAGTCTGAGAGCTTGGTGTAGATGGTAGGGGATATCCAGGGTGGGGCAAAGAGTGTGTGGAGGGTCTTTTTTGTACCACTGAACTCAACGGCTAGAAAGACCATGCAGCCTTGTGTGCAAGCCTGTAGACTGTGGTCACACTGCCTGCCTTCGTTTCCTGGGTCCAATGCTTGAATGTTGGACCCTGAGTCAGATGTTTACTCTCCACGCTTCAGTTTCCCTATGTATAAATAAGGAAATAAAAATGTCAATGGGGATTAAGTAACTCACGTGATGTGCTTAAAACAGTGCCTGGCACATAGGAATTGTTTAATAAATGGTTGCTATCATTGATCATGTCATTCATGAAAGTACGAATCCTTCTTTTACCATTCTCTTCCTGTTCCACATTTTCAAGTGAGTTGTTACCTTTGACCCCATCGCTGGGCTGCTTTATAAGTGAGACTTTGGGCTCAGCAGCACTGATCTATTGGCACTCAGACATTCTTTGATGAAACCCACCCCCTTCCCGCTGACTCGGGTGTACCTTGTCTTATGGGACAGTCTGGCGCTGTCCCCACCAGTAACCTGGCCACATGCCTTTGTGCTGAGACTACTGCCTGGTGGACTTTCCAGCTCTTTGAAGAACTACCTCTCCTTTGTTATGGTGAGCTCCTGTGGGCCCCCTGCAAACCCTCCTGATGGAAGAAAGTGATCTTCCCTCTATTGTGCTTTTTAAAAATTCACACCCAGGATTTAGGACTGCTTTTAAGTCTGTGAGAGTTCATGTGTAGTTCATAGTAATTAAGGAAAGCTTATAATTGGATGATCACAAGGCACACATTGCTATGTTGTTCAGTTCTTCTGTTCCCCATAATTGGTTTACATATAATACATTTTCTTTTATCCCAGAGTCTGACTGTCAAGATAAGTAGGAGCAGCATAATTAGGATATTAAGATGTATTGTTGTGATTATTGTCAGAGATCTGGGTTAGACACTGTGAGCAGAGATGGGCGACTCGGGAAGGTTCTGCTCAAGCCCACCCTGGGTGCCCGGCCACCATCCTCTGGCTTCAGGAAATAAGCCCTCCTTTCTCGTGAGAGCACCTCGGTGTCACCGTTCTCTGGGTGACTTGGGGGAAGGGATGTTATATGCTATGAAACATTCATTTTTAGTGTATACTTTCAGGAGTAGTACAGAAAAGGCTAGTAATGGTGGGTGATGAGTGCAGCAGCATAACCCTGGGGGTTGGAAATGTCCGTTAGCAGGACCCCTGTGTCACCGCTCCAAGTTGGCGTCGCATTGTTTACATTGATCTGGGCTCTAGAGGACTAGCTCAAGCCACTATCCCTTTACTCAAGCAGGCATGCCATGGTGAGACCCTAAGAAGTGACTCCTCACTGTTATGAAGCCATCCTCAGCCTCTATGTTCATGGCTGTACTTCACTCACTTACACAGACTTCCAAGTGGAGCAGTACGTGGTTTGAGTTGGCATTTCTCTAACTGCCCTCAAGAGGAAGGAACATGTGGCAGTGATAATAGATTTCCTCTTGCAATCTGACGGGATTATGCAGGCCTTCTGAAGGCTGGTGGACCAACTGCAGTTTATAGATGAGACTACCTCGGAAAGGGATGGTCCGGAGAGAGCTGAGTCTGGTGGGGTGGTTCTCCAGCCTGCCCCCCTCCACAGCCCGGCTCAGCGTCCTGCGTCAGGGACTGCCAGGTGAACCAAGATGCTTTCCTGAACATTATTACTTTGTTCACCTGGAGGGTACTGTTAATAAGTCAGTCAATTCTTGCTCTTAGAGTGCAGGACTGACTTCTCTTCTTTGTTTCCTTCCAGGAGCACAGAAGTGGCAAATTTTGAGCAAGTTGTTAAAACCAGAAGATAACCAAATATAAATAAAAGTTTTAACACTATATATTTTCAATATAGATGTAGAATTCATAATGACAGGCCAATGACTATGGTAGTATGGACCCTGAGCATGGAAGCATATAACTGTAGAAAGAAAACAGTTCTAGAGAGCTCACAAAACAGGGTTGGGTGGATTCTGGAAGCAACCCAAGGATCAGAGGCAGGTGGTAGAGTGTTGGGCTGTAAGGATGCTACTTGGCTTACACAGGATTATACATAGGTCTAACCAACAGTAACCACTAAATGTAACTCAGAAAGCAGAATACAGGAGGCTGAGAGGGATTCCCTGCACAGAGCCAGATGGGGAGCCGTTCCCAGCACCTTTGTGTAAGGGGAACCTGGGAATCTGCCTGCAGCCCTGCATGTGTTGATGGTGGATACCTCAGAGCACACGTGAGAACCTCTGGAGTAACTGGAAGCACGCAGGTATTCTACTGGGATTCCTTAGTTTTACCTAATGTTGTTCTGTTCCGAAATTCCATTCAGAACACATTACCTTCAGTCATCCTGTTCCCTTAGGCTCAACTTGGCTGTGAGCTCAGACTTTCCTCGTTTTTGACCTTGACAGATTTAAAGAGTATTGAACAAGAATTTTGTTGTTTTTAATTTTTTTGTTTTTGTTTTATTTATGTTTATTTTATTGATTTTAGAAAGAGGGGAAAGGAGAGAAAGAGAGAGAGAGAGAGATAAGAACACCGATCTGTTCCTGTTTGTGTCCTGTCCAGGGATCTAACCTGCCACCTTTGCGCTTCCGGGTGGTGCTCTAGCCAACCTAGGTGTCTGGCCAGGGCTAGACAGGGATTTTGTAGACTGTCCCTAAGTTGGAACTTACCTAATGTTTGTGTCATAATAAGTATGGTGTTGAGGATTTGGGGAGGAAGACCACAGGGGTAAAGAGCCCTTTTCATCGCATCATATTGAGTATCAATATGACTTAACACTGTTGCTGTGGACCTTGACCCCCTGGTTAAGGTAGTGTTTATCAGCAGAATGACTTTGAATGACATAAAAACATTTCTTAATCCCCAGTCCTAGAATTAAGGTGGTCAACTTAGTTTTAGTGGATCTTAAACATTAAACAATACTTATGCCTTTAGTTGTGTATTTACTTGGCTCAAAAAAGTACTCTTTAAAGTCTGAGCCATTCCAAATTGCCTTTTATTTTTTATATACTAAATTTTTACCATTAAAAGGGGATAGAACTTAGGTCATCTCCTTCCAGTGTCTTTCTCTGTCAGTGGGAGAAATGAGGATGTGACATGGGTGCCAGCAGAGTGCACAATGCCCTGGATGTGCTCTGAGAAGTGCGTCTGTGTCCGTTTTGCTGCCCTGTGCTTGGCACCTGCACCTGCCTATTTGTCACTGTTCACACACCTGAAAATTAGGAAGTTGAACTTAAAATAAATCGTTCTGTAGAATTAAATTATAAACTGAGCTTATAGAAACTCATTTGTCTGTGTGTTTGGTTTTTTTGTTTGTTTGTTTGTTTTTTCTTTTTCTGAAGCTGTAACGGGGAGAGACAGTCAGACAGACTCCCGCATGCGCCCGACCGGGATCCACCCGGCACGCCCACCAGGGGCGACGCTCTGCCCACCAGGGGGCGATGCTCTGCCCCTCCGGGGCGTCGCTCTGCGGCGACCAGAGCCACTCTAGCGCCTGGGGCAGAGGCCAAGGAGCCACCCCAGCGCCCGGGCCATCTTTGCTCCAATGGAGCCTTGGCTGCGGGAGGGGAAGAGAGAGACAGAGAGGAAAGCGCGGTGGAGGGGTGGAGAAGCAAATGGGCGCTTCTCCTATGTGCCCTGGCCAGGAATCGAACCCTGGTCCCCCGCACGCCAGGCCGACGCTCTACCGCTGAGCCAACCGGCCAGGGCTTTTTTTTCATTTTTTAAGTAGCGTTTCAAATTTCTACCATGTTGAAATTTGGTAATAGCATCTTACTAGTCACCTTTTGAGAATTATTTGACCCTTTGTTTGCTGCTTGTCACCTATACTACTGCCTCCAAAATGTTTTGGACTTTCTTATATATACCCAATGTGAGTCACAGAATAATTGTTGTCTAGGGTTTTCCTGGGGTTCAGCTTTTTGTGAGGCAGAGGGTGGCCTCCCCAGCTTTCCTCCTTGTATTTCATATACAAGGGGAACCCACCTGGACACTGGAAAGTGTTCAGGGAGACTCCAAAAAGACAGGTGAACTCATTAATAGTCATCAAAAAATGACATTGAAGTAAACTAACCTACACCAGCCTAAGAAACTATAAAGACAGTGGCAGACCCTTACTATATTGATGGGTGTCCAGTGGAGGTAAACAGTGTCATAGGGGGCTGAACAGAACATGGGACCCTCCAGAGTCCTTTTAGGAAAACTCAACTCCCAAAGCTATTACTGATGCTTCCCCATACTCTGTATTTGCTTTTCTTGAGTAACACTCAAATATGTGTTTGAAGAGTGGGGAGTATGAGCAAGATTTTAGTGAAGTCAGGTTGAGCCCTCAGACATGGAAGGATTTGATTCCAAGTGTAGTCATGTCCCTGGTCATCCTGGGAATCAGTATGTAGTAGCCAGGTGTCCAGTGACTTGTGCCCCTTGCTCTGCTATACTGTCTGTGGGCAAATTTCTTAATGCTTATGCCTCTGTTTACTCTTGAAAAAATGAAAATGATAGTATGCCGGTGTTAGAGTGTACTGAGGCTTAGTCAAGTGAATCCATTTCAAGAAGGCAGAACATGGGAAAGGATGGGAACGTGAGCTGTTTCATACCCTCCATCAGAAGTAGCCAAACCTTGAATGTGGCTGGACAGGAACGTGTGTGAACTCGGATGGTGTGAGGCAGCTCTTGACCCCTGTGGACTGGGGAAGGTGAAGCAGGGAAGCTGGTCTGCAGAGCCTGACGCTGGCTCTTGCGGCCACCTGACCACAGGGTGGGGTGCATGGCCACGCTGTGGACAGCCCCCGTGCAGTCCCCTCTGAGGCCCAGCTGCACTCGTCACAAGTGTGAAACATTTTCAGCACACTTTTTTGAGAAAAGAGAAGGGCCCGGCCCCTTAGCCACATGCCCCAACACTCTTCATGGGGGTTTCTGGAGGCTTTGATAGATTCTCTGACCTCTCCCAGCCTGGACATGAAATTGTCAACGTGTCAATGTTGGCATGTGATGGAAGCCAAACACACATGTAGATCAGTCAGCTCTGTGAAACAGCCTCCAAAGCCCCCCAGCTGAAATCAGCAGTGTGCCCCAGTGTGTTTTAAGATTAAAAACAGTTGGGAAAGAGTTGAGTAAGGTTTAAAAGATTGTGATCAGACTTTGCCTGGAGGAGTGAGTGGAATTTTTCTATTAAAAAAATCAGTTCTGGGGGGAGTCTAATGATTGATTCATCTGTGAGGGAAAGATCAGGGGAGCAGGGAAAGTTTATTACTGAGTGTTCTTAGAAACTAAGGCAGATAAAGGTGACTTATATGCTATATATCAGCAATACTGTTGGGATTACAACAGGAAGTGAGGTGAAGTGTGAGTGTGGGGAGGGCAGGTTCTTTCTACGGGAGCCTCAGACTTTGTCTCATAAATCACAAATATGAAGACAGTGTCCCCACACCCAATAAATAAATTGTGACTTGGCAGATCCAAGATGATATTTCAATCGTGTTCAAGGCCAAAAACTTACAGTTCATAGAAACTATTTTTAACCTTTTTGTAGAAGGAAGAATCAGGACAAGTGGGAGGTAGCTATTTAATTATTGTTTTTGAAGTGTCTGTTTGAGAAACTGTCTCATATACTTGTGTATTTGTATACTGAATAGCTTTCTGTACCAACCAATGAACTTTGCTATTCATTTGATAATAAATGCATTGTTTTAACTTGGGCTTTAGTTTCAATTTTTAAAGGCAGAGAAAGTATTCCCACATCCATTAATCTATGACCTAGATGAATTCAAAAGGAAATTTCATAAGAGTGCAACTGTTCCTTGAAGACTGAGCCTGGACTCAGGGCCAAGCATTGCCAGCCCCCACGGACAGCTTGTTGCCTTCCTATTAAAAGATGGTCTCAGAATAGGGCTATTTCTATTATAGAAGCAGTGGCAATTTAAATTGCATTTCTAAATATAACATGTTCAAGGCAATGACTAAAAATTCACATCCAAAACCATATCGTTTTCATCTTTACTTTTTTATACTCAAAGTAGTTCATGGATTGCAAAGGTTATTCTCCCTTAACTAATTTTCCTCAGCCATATGAATTGTAGATCGATTTGTGAGATAGGAATCTTCCTTGGCTTTTGCCCTGGATAGTTGATGTTATATCTTTTTTCTTAATTTTTCTGTTTATATCTTTTTCTGTCCTTCCAAGGAGAAAAACAAAAACTGTTTCTACTTCTCATAATATTTTAAGTGCTAAGATGAGATGTGTAAGTTTTGGGTCCTTCTCAGAGCAAAGTATATAAATAGCAAGTTTTTTATTTAATCTATCTATCTATCTATCTATCTATCTATCTATCTATCTATCTATCTTAGTGAGAGAAGGGGAGGTAGAGACAGACCTGGATAAACCCAGCAAGCTCATTAAGGGTCTATGCTCTACCCATCTGGGGCCCTTGCTCCATTGCAACTGGAGGCATTTTTTAGAGTCTGAGGCACAGGCCATGAAACCATCATCAGTGTCCGGGGCAAACTCGCTCAAATCGAGCCATGGCTGCAGGAGGAGAAGAGAAAGAGAGAGAAGCAAGAGGGGGAGGGTTGGAAAAGTAGGTGGGTGCTTCTCCTGTGTGCCCTGGCCGGGAATCGAACCCCAGATATTCATACACCTGTGCAATGCTCTATCACTGAGCCACTGGCCAGAACGAGCAAGTTTTTTTTTTAATTATGTTATTCCACAGCACTCTACTAGGACATTTTCTGCGAGCTCTGTAGGCATAACTTGCACCTTCATTGTCTTGCTTTTAAGACATAAGGAAATATAGCCCTCAAATTACAATTCTCTTTCTCATTAATAGTGAAGCTCAAGGTAGACTATGTAGAGCAAATAATGCTTTAAATTAGTTTTTAATGTGAAATGAATGTTGCAAATTGAAGTTTCACTGTTGGGGAAGCATTGAATTGGATCTAGATAGTATCCAAAGATGGTAATTAAAATTTCAGGTAAATCTGTTGAGTCTGAGAAGTATAACATTCTTTTTGATAGTCTCATTCTTATTTGCCAGAATAAGCAAGTTTCTTTTCTTTTTCCAGTGTTTTGTGTGTATGAATTATGGTAGGGCAGGGAAGAGAATGAGTTTTATGGTATAAATTGTCTTACATGTGATAAATGACTCACTATGAGGATTTTGTTACTTAATCAAAATAAAAGGTGCCATTCTGAAATTGTGTTTATTTTCTAGGGACACAACCAAATCATCACATACAGCAGACCAGTCTACTTTTGTGTGCTGTGTGGCCTTATTTTGCTTCTGGATGCAGGGGCCAAAGCCAGGTACCTCCCCACCTACACTGTGTACGGCCTGAAGCTGTTCTCTCCAGGATCGCTGCAGTCAGCTAGGGACCTCCTGACAGGTGGGTTCATTTTGAGGATGAGTGCCAGAATGTAGAGGACAGAAGATCTGTCTTCACTTTATCTTCAGACTCCCTAATGGGAGACACTTCCCTACTTGGGTATGGGAGGAAGAGATGTGCGTTTTCCTCTTGGCCTGCCCACCTTCAGAAGACCATCTGGGGGCCAGAGCCCAGAGCATCCAACTGGGGATGGTTCTGAAGGGTTTTGACATCCATGACCGAGAACTCACACTGCTGTCATATCTGAAGACTGGCCTCTATGTGCCTGTTGTGGGGTGTCAGTGGGGCTCCCCAGAGTGGGGGTGGTTTTGCCATCTGGGTGGCAGCCACAGCCACAGCCCCAAGACACAGATTCTTGGTAACACCTGATCAGGCATGGTTCTCAGTCTGAGTAGAGTCCTAGACAGGCTGGTCACCCAGCCTTTCTCTGGTACACTTTGCTGGCCTTGAGGCCTAGTCGGTGTTTGACATAAATACTCCATTTAGGCCCTGGCCAGTTATCTCAACCAGTTAAGAGCATTGTCCTGAAATGACAAGGTTACGGGTTCATCCCGATCAGGGCACACACAGGAAGCAGCCAAAGAATGCACGACTGAGTGGAAAAACAAATGAATGTTTCCCTTCCCCTTCCCCTTCCCACTCCCCTCTTTCTCCCTTCCTCTCCCTGTATCTCTTTAAATAAATAAAAATAAGCCTTGGCTGGATAGCTTGGTTGGAGCATCCGCCCGCAGCGCGGAGGTCACCGGTTTGATTCCCCGACCAGGGCACATACAGGAGCAGCTCCATGTTCCTGTCTCTCTCTCTCTTCCTGCTTCTCTCTCTCAAAAAAAAAAAAAAACCCCATTTACACAAGTGAACTATATGTTGGGATGGCTTAGAGCCCTGACTCGAGCCAGATGGCTGGCTGTGTTAATGCCAGCCCTGCCACTGTACTGGTTGTGTGACCTTGAGCAAAATTCAACTGTAATATGGGGACAAAAATAGTACCACTTCAGAGCTTGTTGCCAGTTTTAAATGAGTTAGTATATTTAAGTATATAGAACAGTGCCTTGCACCAAGAATTCACTATTATTGTTATTAGTACACAGAGAGACTGCTCCATATTGGCCTGCAGGGCTCAGAATTCTTGTGATGACATCCGGAGATGTACACACACGTTAACTTAGATCACAGTGACCAAAGGAGTTGACAGAGAGCAGCCACCTGAGATGCCACCCCCTGCTCTGCTGCTTGCCGGCTGGCAGTCTTGCTTAGAGGAGATTGTGAAAACCACACTGAGCTTTCTCCAACCCGTGTGACACTCCCTGAATCACTCCAGTGGGACTTGGAGGACCCTGGATGTGGTATCAGTTCTCTGTGAGCTCCTTATCACTGGAAACTGTAGTAGACATTCCACATTCTGACTCTCCTTCCCAAGTACTAGCTCCCCGTTCCTGCTGCATCGATGGCCAAATATTCACTGCCCTCCACCTGCCTACCCAAACCCACCTTTGACTGCATCCTCAACACCTCGCTTCCTATCACAGCAAGTGAAGAGTAGAGCAGCTTCTGAGTCCCAGAGGGTTAGGCACCAGGTGTCAGAGAGTCTCTGAGCTCAATCAGGAATTAGACACTTGTTGGAAGGATACAAGAACTGACCTTGTGATTAGACTCCCAGGCAATAGTCTTCCCTCTGGCTGCAGAATATTTATTTCTACCCTGCTAATACTTTTCACTTTACTTTTTATATTACTTGAAGTTATGTTGGTTGGTACACACACACACACACACACACTCACACAACCCAAGAAAGACTTTCAGCCATTTTTACCTTCTCATAAATTAGCTCATCTCTCTTGCTGAGTAGTCAGAGCTGCTGGCCATGATGCCACACACTTGGGAGGACCAGCCTTTCCTTCCTGTTGGTGATCTTTCTGTCACCCCTGTTATCCGTGGTGTCTGGTTAGCACCATCAACCGGTCCATGGAAGAAGAAACGGCAGAGGAAGAGGGGTAGAAAGGGAGTGAGGAACACCCAGGGTCTGCTGAATGCAAGCCAGGGGCAGAAGGTGATGAGTCAAACGGAAACTGGACAGGTTGAGAAGACAAGAAACCCCTGTTATAGATAACGCTAGCAGAGGAACGCAGAGAACATCTGATAACAGAACAACAGAGAAGGAGGAAAGGGCTGGAGCGGCGAGCAGGAACTGGACAGGAGTCCATATAGGAAGAAAGACAGTGAATTAAGGAAAAGGAATCCTGAGGGAAATAGTCTTCATGACTTCTTCCTTTTATTTATATTTAGAATTCCTCTGTGCACATCTCTGTCAATATAAGGAAAATTCTCTTTTATCTCCAGAAGTGAGGTGGAAGACCTTTGTAGTCAGCTCTCATTTCCTGCACTCAGGCAGAGGCCGGTAACCTTTGGGCTGAGGTTTGATTACTTTCCATTTGGGCAACTTCAGCAAAAGCCTGGGAGCGAGGCTGGCTTTGAATTATCCTCTGGATGAGAAAGTCCAGGAGGTCTTAGTATTCTGTTTCAGAAGGAGGTGACAAAGCTAGTATGTCCTGAAGCCACAATGGCTACCTGGGTCTGGACATGGGACAAAGGACAGAGGGTGTCCACCCAAGAGAAGACACATTTGGGTGCTAGATATTAACACGATGGCTTCAGATCAAAGGCTATCAGATGGAAGGTTGAGGGATTTTGTTCTCTGCTGTTGTAACCGCAATAACTAGTCCCAATCAATGGCCAGTGGATTACAGCTCTCCACAAGGAAGACCTGTAAAATTGTTTAGAGCTGTCCAGCAGTAGCATGGGCTGTCCAGTGAAGCAGGGACTTCCCTGACATGGAAGAGAGGGAAGGTGAGACAGCCATCAGTTGTCAGAAGGTTATGTGCACTGGATGGGTTCTTGGTCAAGTGGCTTTTGTGGTCTTTTTCAGGTCTGAGAGTTTTTTGTTATATTTTTGTCATTAGGACCAAAATGTACTACCTACAATAATATAGTTCCAATAATGTAACCCTTGGAGATAGTAGAAGTTTTGTAAACAGTTATTGGGATGGGTCATTCCTCTGCACCCTAAGAACTCACATTTCTACATCATATAGAAAGACTTGTCCTCTGAGCTTAGTAGTTGATTTTGGGACAATTATTTTGTACACAGATATGGCACACTTGAGACACTGTGTATGCATTCACATCAACTGCATGGGTTTGGGTTTATTTCCATGTTATTTTAATTCTGCATGCTTTCTTCCCAAAGCTACAAGTATAGTACTGCATATTATTATTATTCACATTCAACAAAAGAAATGAGCAAGTTACAATATTTTTATTTATAGATTTTTTTCCTAGAAAATAAATGGAACCATACCAGAAGTTGCTGCATTTATGGTAATGAGTAGGGAAAATGAGAAGTAAGGAAGAAGTGAGGGAAAGTTATAGACCCTTTCAATGATATGCTAAGAAAAAGTTTTTGTTCACAGGGAAAATTGCCAACAACCACAGGGCCTTTATTTTTTTTTTAATCTTTTACTTTTGGAAAAAAGGACAAAATTTTCACAGCTTCAAATATAATTTTCCAACTGTCCCAAGGCAACAAGCTTTGCAGCTGCTTTTTATTTATGTGACCTGCAACCTTACAGGTATGACATGGGGCTCTACCTTTCTCCCATTCCACCTCCTGGCATTGGTGTTCCAGCCCCTGACATTGTGGGGCTCTCCAGCTGGGGCTCCCTGGTGACTGCTCCTCTTCCTCTGGCTTCAGTGGGGTTCATTCTGCGCCGCGGCCAGAACCTCCTCAGTCGGGGCTCCCAAGTTCTCATCACTTCACGCCTTCACTGAGTTCCAGTTCTTCTCTGCTCATCATTTTGGTTTCATTGACTAATGTATTTCTCACAGAGAACGTTCTATACCATGTTTTGCAGAACTGTCTGTAATTCTTTCCCACCTTTAGTATTGTATTATATCTCACCCATCCTTTTCCCTCTAGTTCTCTAATCTCACTGTGGTTTTGGTCACACACACAGCATTTGAGACAACGAACAAATGAAATCTCAATGCACCGTCCCTCTGTCCCTCTCCTGGCCAGGAAGGATGTAGCGTAGTACACAGTTTTCATGGCCAGGGTTTGAGTCCCAAAGTTAAGAAAAGAAAAACTGATCAATTACCTTGAAATTATATGGATTAAAATTTTGATACTCATAACTATATGTTCTATAATTAAATTTCTCTTTTTTATACCTTTTAATTCCATTTACAAAAACTGAAAAAAGAATTGTGTCTTATACAATTATGTCTAACAGATCAATATTTGTATCTTATTTCTGACTTTGAAAAGTGTATTATTCACAGATGTTCTAGATTTTTGCAATATACAGGATGGGGCAAAAGTAGGTTAGCATGTGAGTATGTGAAATAGAGTTTATTCTTACATCATTATTTATTAATTATTGTATTATTTTCCATATGAACAAGTATAAACCTACTGAGTCAGGTGCAGCTTAACGAAGCAATATACTCTGAAGAGTGTATTGTTAGGTGATTCCATTGTACGCACCTCAGCCAGATGGTAACCACCATCACCATGTGGTACTTTGTTAACCAAAATATTGTTATATGGCACGTGACTGTAGTTAACATCTTGCCACAGTACAATATATTTACTGCATGTATCAAAATACAACTCTAATACCAAGTGAAGGCCCATTTATTACAGCGACATTCATTACATCATGTTTTACTTGCACAGAGTTGGAACAGTTCCTTGGTCCTGTTGTAGAGGGATTAGTCCCATACAGACTTGAAACCCACAATTAGCAAGAGAAAGAGACACAAATCTCTCATTTCTGCAATTTCTGGTTTTTCAGCAATAACGATAACAGCCTCTTCTCTCTTCCCTCCCTATTCCCACTGTTGACTGTGGTCTGTGAGTAGTGTTGGGACATAGTTTCAGTATGTAGGCATATTGGGTTTGAAATAAAATTTCCTTAGTTTAATAAAGGATTAGCAGTATCAAACTTTGTGGACTTTCTACGCAATAAAATGAGTTGACCAGGAAGACACAGACATATTACACCATTACTAAGGTGAGTGTGATTCAGTGAATAAATTGAATTGAGAAAGAGAATGGTAGGTAAGTTGCTATAAAATGCAGCTATATTCCATTTTATTTTCTCAAACAAATCTCTGAAAGTTTGAATTACAGCACATGGGTGTTTTATCCAATTTCATGGTTATGGATTGGGAAAGTGGCAGGGCTACCTTTATCTACCAGGTGCCTGGTTCACCTGAGAAACAGGCCCTTCAGTGACCCACCATCAGTGTGTGAAGTTTTCTTAGTGAATCACCAGTCTACCTGTGGGGTCTGGAGTCATGGCTGAACTCTGAGTCTCCAGGTGACATTTGGAATGTTTAGGATTCTCAGCAACTCAAGGAGACAGGTTCACCAAGTGATTGTTGCACCCTCTCCCTTCCAGGTGGGGCCCCCTAACTGCTATCCTTAGGTTTAGCAGGTTCCTGCCATCTTCCCAGTCTGCTTTCCCCCTCCCTCATCTGTCTCAAGTCCATGTCGGCTCCTGTGAGCTGCAGACCAGGCTGCTGTCAGCATCTCGGAGGTCTCTGCGTGGTCCTGGGCCAGTCTGTGGCCTTTCCCTTTCCTTGGCCTCTGCCTCAGGAGCAGCTTCCTGTCCGCCCCCCCTCCCCAGCACATTTTCGGCTCAGCCATAGACTGTCCTTCAGTTTCCGGGATGGTGGGGTGGGCGGCAGTGGGAGGGGGTTTGGGAAGCCACCGAAGTGGGGACCTTAGCACGGCCCCCCCACACTCACTGTCACTTTTGTCCGTTCACTTTCAGTGTTTGTATATTGCTTCCCTGCAATCTCCCTCCTTGGGCTCTTCCCGCAGATTAACACTTTCTGCATTTATCTTTTGGAACAAATCGACATACTGTTTTTTGGAGGTTCTGGTAAGTCTTACGTTTTTCTCTTCCTATTATAAAGGGGTCTAAAGTTCCAATAAGGGCTAGTTAGCCTCCGGCTGGAATGAGAGCCGGGACAATTAGGTTTTCTTTGTCCTGGGCTCTTAAACTGCTTCCAGTGGGCGCGTCAAGTGATGGTGGGTCCATCTGGACTCCCTCAGCCAAACTGATAGGCTGCACCATGCTTGGTAAAGCCAAGCAAGGAAACAGGAAAGAGAAGAATCTTTGAGGTTTGGAATAGGTTTAAGGCGCTTCTGACCATTTTGGGGAAAACCATGTGTCTGCATATGTGTTAATAAGTGTTAGTGTGTGTATATGTACTTGAACATGTCTGAGAGTGTGTGAACATGAGCATGTGAATGTGACATTGCATGTGTGTGTTCTGTGAGTGTGCACCTGTGCAGACAGGCTGTCTGTGTCCCTACACCATTACTGTGACTCTTTGCTAAGCAGTTGAGACTCAGACGACAGCGAGTGACAGCACACCTAGAGCTTCTGTGGGCACTTTACAGATTGCTTCACACAAAAGCTGCCTCTTCTCTAAAAGGAAACATACATGCTGATCTCCTCTCTTGCTGTAAGGAGAAAATGACATCCTATTCATAAAGCGCCAGAGTGTAGTAGGTGATCAGTTATATCACCACACACACACACCCCTCACAGGGACGCTTGTCCTGTCTGTCCCTCTCTACCATTGTTGCTGTCACTCCGTCTCCCTATCTATCCGTATCTATATCCATAGCTCTATCTCAGTCTCTCCTCTTCCTTCTGTTCAAATCACTGCCCAGGACGTCTGTCCTGGCCAGCACCTTCAACTGTGAGCAAGGTCCCCCACCTGCACACTGATATATCAACATGGTCTTCTAAGAATGTGGTCAGGATTCTCACTAAGAGCTTTTCTCCTGAATCTAGAGTTAAGAGTAGGTCTCTTCCTCACACTGACATCGCCTGGTGCCTGTTCACTGATCCTATAGATTTAATTTTTGCCCTTCAGAAGGCATTTTGTGTTTGTACGCTACCACCCTCCTTGACGTCCTTGTACTTGCTGGTTGTGAGGGCTACCACCTAGAAAGGCACTGTTGCTGTTTGTGTTGCAGCTGTTTCTGGGATGACATCGGCCATTTCCAGTGTGGCTCGGAGTGCCACCGCCGCTGCTGCACTCCACATGCTATGCTTCAGCGCCGTGAAGGTAGGTGTGAGGATGGCTCCCCCTTCCTCCTCACTGTCGTTGTATCGATGAGTATGCCAAGTCAGCCGATGTTCTCTGCATTTGTAAGAGAGGTGGAGTCTGAGTGCTCTAGGGCCCAGTGGGTAGGCCTTCATGGTGTTAGAAGACACCTGATTTTCCCTGGCCACAAAGCCCACCTGGCCTGATGTCCCTCAATGGGTGTCTCTCTGGCACCATCAGTTAATGACACGAGGAGGACTCCTCTACCTGGTTGGCAGCAGGATGGTGAGTTTGCCTTTACTTCTTCCTCAAGTAGCACTCAAAGGACAGTGGAGTAGCATAAAGCCATAGGGACAGACAGCACAGGAAAGGCCGTGATAGCAATACAACTTGAACTCTAGCAAACAGGTGGACTAGAGGCTTGTCCAGACAGGAAAGCACAAACCTTGCTGTTGGCCAGGGAAGGCTAAAACGAGGTAAGCGTTACCTGTAGGAAAACAAAAAGGTGCATTAGGAAAGAAATGTAACTCAGTTACCTGCATGGCTCCACTGTGAATCATATTCAGTGTTTGTAATGATATGAATAATAGTCCTATCGATAATGGAAGAAGGGGGAAGGTGAAGTGTGTGTGTGTGTGTGTGTGTGAGAGAGAGAGAGAGAGAGAGAGAGAGAGAGAGAGAGTGTTGGAGAGGTCTTAGTCCTGTCTTTCATATTAAAAAGTAAGCAATTACTATCTGAAATGGAAAAAAGTGAAGAAAGAACATCACAAACATGTCTGAAGACCGGGAGGTGAGAGGGGGGAGAGAGTGGGTCCAGGCACCGTGTTGGGGGACTGGGCAGATGGGGGGCGGGCCAAGCACCTGCTGTCTGTTCTCAGGCTTCAGCTAGAAGGCTGGCTGTTTCCTGACTTTGTGGACACCATGCATTTAATGTTTGAAACCACCGGTATCTCATCATTCCAGGCTTTTTGTTTTGTTTTGTTTTTTCTGTTTTCCATTGATTTGAGAGAGAGAGAGAGAAGCATTAACTCGTTCCGCTTGTTCCATTTAGTTGTGCACTCAGTGAGTGCTCTTGTATGTGCCCTCACCAGGGATTGAACCCGTGACCTCACACATGGGGATGACTCTATACACTAAGCCTCCGAGCCATGGTCTTCCCAGGATATTCTTTGACAAACTACTATTGTCTCTGTTCAGTCCACAGACTTGTTTTCTTTTTGGGCTTCTGTGTGTTTGAAATTAGTACAGAGACAGCATTTTAAAATTAGGCCATTTATAAAATATGACATTCCAAGTTCTCTTAAATAATTTGAAGCTCTGGCAACATTGGGCCCGTATTCCCACATTCTCACTCGGTACAGACTGTGACTAATGAGTCACATCTCCCCACCTCACAGGTCCCAGTACACCCCGCCTGACCCACCTGCTGTATCTGTGTCACCTTTCTGCTCAGATGGACAGTAGATGTGTGACCCCTGACTTCTAGCCAAGTAGGAATCGAATTGCCTTCTGTCAGAACAATTTAAGGCATCCTGGTCAATGCTTCAGAATTACCTCAAGTCTAAAAAAAAGGAAAAGAAGAAAACGTAACTGAGCATGTTCCAATAATATGCTGCCAGTTCAGATATAATTTTTCCCAAGAAAATGTCTTATTGATGGAGTCAATTCTATCAGAAAGCTTCGTCACAGCCAGTAGAGAATGGAATAATGGGGACTGTGGTTATCTGAGTTTCACCCTCTTTGCTCCAACATCCCACCCATGATCTGACCAGAGGAAGCCTGCTGTCTCTGAGACAGTGGGGCTCCCCAAACACTGCCAGTGTGCAGGTGTGCAGCTACAGTACCTTGCCTACCAGCCCTGTGGCCACTTTGACTCCAGCCCTCCCACCTCTGACTTAGGTGATGTCAGCAGGGGGTCACTAGCAAGATCTTTTCCTGCTTGCTTCCTCAATACATCTCTCTCTCAAGTGCAGAGCGGGAGTTGGAGTCCTGTGTCAGACCTCAAAAGCTTCTTTCAGACTCATCCCACCTGTAAGATAAGACCTGCCATGAAGTCCTCAGATCCTGTGGCTTACGCACCAGTGCCTTCCTAGGTTCCCAGTGTGAATTTGCCTGTTCTCTTTGTGAATATTTACTGGACATGGAATGGGAGGGGAAAGCCAGTTTCCTGTCTTATGATTGCTGTTGGGATTAGAGCCTCACTCACCTTCACCTTCTTTGCAACCCTGAGTTGCTAACAGCATCTGATGTAAATACTTTTGGTTGATGCAAACTCTGTAACTGACAGAAGAGCTGGAAAGTTCACGTTTGCTGGTAGTAAGCTCGTGTTTATTTGTTTAGAAATGACTCGGCCAGGTACTAGAGAGAGGTGAAAGGAGAAAATGTCAGTTGTTTCTCTTTAGCTGTGTGGATAGGCAGAAAAGATCAAATCAGCCAGAGAAGGTAGTTACCAGTCTACCCTTCGAAAATTTTATCACTGGGCTAAGAACTTCACTGTAGAGAACACAGTTAAGCATGTGAAACCTTTTCATCCAAGTTAGGGATGAATGGCCACAGCAGGTGGAAAAGGCAGAAAGGAAATGAACCTATAGAAATGGTAAGAGAGAAGATTGGGTATCTGTGCAGGATTCATCAAATTAGACAATTTTGAATGCCAGGCTAGAAGGGTATAGTTTTGATCCACTGGGCATGTCTCCATGGCAGAAACTTACGTAAAAAGAAGGTATCAGCTCTAAGGTGTTGAGCTGTGGGAAATGGCTGGGAATTAGACTGTGGTCCTGAGACAAGTCTTTTGTGTAGACTTTGGAATGCTGGGTCCTGCGGGGGCAGAACGCTGCCCTTGCAAGCACTGGAAAGATTGTTTAAAGGAAAACAATTGATCCCAATGGCCTTTCTTTACATACCTGAAAGACATTGGTTAACTACCCTTCTATGTACCTGAACCCAGGCTCTGTTAATTTACCTAATGAGCAAAGAGACCAATAAATTCGATGAGGCTATAGTGATCCGGCTCTCAGTCCTAGAGGCTGGGAGTCCCCTGTACCCATCTTTCTCTGTATGTGGTGTCTTGTGTATGTCTTTTCTTCAATCCTGCAGCGCCTTCCTTTCATGCATGCCCACGGCTGAGCTGGTCTCGGCATTGAGTGCCATAGGTGAGCTGATGGCATCAGTGATGTTGAGAACATGCCTGACCAGGCAGTGTCACAGTGGATAGAGTGTCAATCTGGGACGCAGAAGACCCAGGTTTGAAATCCCAAGGTTGCTGGTTTGACTGCTGGCTCACCAGCTTGAGTGTGGGGTCACTGGTTGAGGGTGGGATCATAGACATGACCCCATGGTCACTGGCTTGAGCCCAAAGGTCACTAGTTTGAACCCAAAGGTCGCTGGCCTACTTGGTCAGCTGTAGCCCCCAGTCAAGGCACAGATGAGAAAGCAATCAATGAACAACTAAGGTGCCACAATGGAGAACTGATGCTTCTCTCTCCCTTCCTGTCTGTCTGTCTGTCTGTCTGTCTCTCTCTCTCTATCTATCTCTCTCTTTGTCTCTGGCACACACACAAAAATAGAAAACAAAGTGCCACTCCTAGGCCCTCGCTGGGAAGCTCAGTGAATAGAGCATTGTCCTGGCACATCAAAGTCATGGTTTGATCCCCGGTCAGGGCACATAAAAAAGCAATGAGTGCACAACTAAATAGAACAACTAAGTAGAACAACGAGTTGATGCTTCTCTCTTTCTCTTTCCCTCCCTCCCCCTCCCTTCCTCTATCTCTCAAATCCATGGGGGAAAAAAAAATTTTAAGTGTCACTACTAACTCATGGATAAGCTTCAACCTGAAATGCTAAGGTTGCCAATTCAAAACCCCAGATTAGGCAAATATGAAAAGCAGCTACTATGAATTGATGCTTCCTGCTCCTCCTCTCCCCCTTTTTCTCTCTCTCCTCTCTCGAAAATCAATTAAAAAATCTTTAAAATTGCCACTGACTTCCCACATTACTCCATGAGTGCTCAGACCAATGACTCAAATATTATCAAAAGTAATATATACTTCTGGGAAGATGAAATGATTTTTTTCTCACAAAATCCTTGTGGGGTTTTAGAAACCCTTGAAGAATCTGGTATTCAAGAAGACAAAGTTCGGGTTTCTTATCTAATGGCCAGATAGATGTTTTTCATTGCTCACCCCTCCAAGTCTGACTCTCATCTTTAGACCAGACATTGCTAGTTGATCATCATGTTCACTGAAGTCAGAGGGCCTCAGATGCCCAGACAGTACTACTGGTAGCTAGGCCCAACCAATCAGAGCTGGCCCACAAGATAAAATCTATTTCTTTATCCTGAGCAGAGACTTGTTTATTAACTTTCCTTTCTGTTTATGGCATGCTCTAGGTGTAAGTAACTTGAATCAGAGTAAGTAGATTCCATTCTGAGAGCACATTGCTAACTCTGTGATGGGAATGAGCATTCAGAGGCTCTGGAGTTTACTTAAGTGTTACAATATGCTTTTTTCCAGGTAGAACTGGGGTACTTGAAAAGGTTTATTACATCCCAGAGTGGTACTACTTCCCTTGCTCAGCATAGAACAAGCACCACTTGCGGGAAATAATGTGGTCTGTTATTATAGATTCTTAATGTTCTGTCTATATTTTGCAATGTCTTTTGGTAAAAATAGAGCCATTTGCATTTCTCCCTTCTCATTTGTAAATCCTGAGGTTCCTAATAGGCACAGATGGACTCTCCACTCTGAAATACAGTGCCTATTAAATGCTGTAAATGGGATGAGGTGAGCAATGCACAAGGGGTTCCTTAGGAAGAAGGGAAGGCTTGCAGTCTTCAGTCTGACACACTTACCTTAGCTATGATTCTGTTTCTTCCTTAGAGATGCTTTTGTTGATTTCATTTTGTGCTTACTCTTTGCAATGCTAGGATTGATTTTTTTCCTCTTATCTCTGCACTGTGATGGATGGATGGGCCCCCATGAACAATTTTAGCATGTCAGCTGCCTTGCCGGGGATGCTGTTCTATGAATCTTGATCTCTATTTATGTTCTTTATTTTTGTTATTCTCACTTGATAAAGACAGATTGTGGGACTGGAAGTTAATTTTGCTCTCTGGAATATTAATTAGGTGATAATTTGTTTCCTCTGATAATTTTGTATTCTCTTTGACGCGTCCAAGATGGTAGCAAGTAACATCTAAACGGACTTCCTCATTGACTTCATATTTAATAGTGATATTCAGAAACAACCAAATATTTGCTCCCTGGAGAACTGTCTCATTAGTTAATTAGTTGGGCTTTCTGTCTGTCTGTGACTTCCATATTTTATCATCCCTTACAAAGAGATTTATTGCTGGCAGGGGATCTAGAGGTTGAGGCACATTATTATAATTTAGTGTTTCCCAAGCTTTATTAACAACTGCTAGTGAGAGTTTTCCTGAGTTCTTCTAGGTACTGCAGGGTTGCAGCTCAAATAATGGCATCACCCCTGCATTCAGGATTTAAAATCTAATTACAGATGTAAAACAAACTTATTGCTCTAGGGTAGTCTTAGAACTGAGGTGGACCTTAGATGTCCTCTAGTTCAGTGGTCCCCAACCTTTTTTGGGCCACAGACCAATTTAATGTCAGAAAATATTTTCACGAACCGACCTTTAGAGTGGGATGGATAAATGTATCACGTGATTGAGACAAGCATCAAGAGTGAGTTTTAGACGGATGTAACAGAGGGAATCTGGTCATTTAAAAAAAATAAAACATAGTTCAGACTTAAATATGAATAAAATGGAAATAATTTAAGTTATTTATTCTTTCTCTGCAGACCGGTACCAAATGGCCCACAGACTGGTACCAGTCCATGGCCCGAGGGTTGGGGACCACTGCTCTAGTCCAACCCCTTCATTTGATTTTTGAAAATGAGGAAATAGGATCCGGAGAGATTAAGTGTCTTACTTAGCATCACACATCACAGGTCTCAGATCTTGTGTCTTTTCTTTCTTTCTTTTCTTCTTTCTTTCTTTTTTTTTTTTTTTTTTTCTGAAGCTGGAAACGGGGAGAGACAGTCAGACAGACTCCCGCATGCGCCTGACTGGGATCCACCCAGCACGCCCACCAGGGGGTGATGCTCTGCCCACCAGGGGGTGATGCTCTGCCCCTCCGGGGCATCGCTCTGTTAGGACCAGAGCCACTCTAGCGCCTGGGGCAGAGGCCAAGGAGCCATCCCCAGCGCCCGGGCCATCTTTGCTCCAATGGAGCCTCGGCTGCGGGAGGGGAAGAGAGAGACAGAGAGGAAGGAGAGGGGGAGGGGTGGAGAAGCAGATGGGCGCTTCTCCTGTGTGCCCTGGCCGGGAATCGAACCCGGGACTTCTGCACACCAGGCCGACGCTCTACCACTGAGCCAACCGGCCAAGGCCTCTTTCTTTTTTAATATAGTGAGAGGAGGGGAGGAAGAGACAAATTCCTGCATGTGCCCGATTGGATCCACTGGAAAGCCCACTAGGGGGCGATGCTCTGCCCATCGGGGGCCCTTGCTCTGGTTGCAACCAGAACCATTTTTTGCGCCTAAGGCAGAGGCCATGAAGCCATCCTCAGCACCCAGGCCAACCTACTCCATTCGAGCCATGGCTGCAGAAGGGGAGAAGACAAGAGAGAGAAAGAGAAGCAAGAGGGAAAGGGAGATGAAGCAGATGGTGTGCCCTGTCCAGGAATCAAATCTGGGACCTCCATATGCCAGGCCAATGCTCTACCACTGAGCCAACCAGCCAGAGCCTGGTGTGTTTTTAACCTTACTCAGTACCCTCGTCTCTCACATACTTGAAGTGTAAATAGATATTCTAGTCAGAAGCACAGTTCACAGGCAAATAAGATAGCTCCCAGATCTGTGGTACTTCACTTTAAAATGCTTCCCAAGTATGTTTTCCTTTGCCCTTTATTACAGTTTCATATAATACATAAAAAAAAAATGCCTGACCAGGGTGTGGCGCAGTGGATAGAGCGACGGACAGGGATGCAGAGGACTCAGGTTCGAGACCCCGAGGTCACCAGCTTGAGCACAGGCTCACCTGGTTTGAGCAAAGCTCACCAGCTTGAGCCCAAGGTTGCATCCTTGAGCGAGGGGTCACTTGATCTGCTGTAACCTCCCCCCCCCAGGTCAAGGCACATATGAGAAAGCAATCAATGAACAACTAAGGTGCCGCAACAAAGAGTTGATGCTTATTATCTCTCTCTCTTGCTGCCTGTCGGTCCCTATCTGTCCCTTTCTTTGTCTCTCTGTCTCTGTCACACACACAAAAAAAATCAAAATCTGTATTTCAGTGGTGAGTGTGAAGTACAGATGGACATGTGGCTAAAATACCTTGTTTTTTCAGTTATAAAATGTATTTAGGATACTTACCTGATATGAATTGTTGTCAGACGTAAGTGAAATTAAATTGGTAATGTATATGAAGTGTCTAGCTCAAGGGATCTCATGAAATGATGAGTGGGCAGAATTCTAAAGTCACTCTAAGACTCCTGTCCCCTGGTGTATCCATTCAACATAAATTCTGCTCCTTGTGTGTAGGCCAGACCTACAAGTATAACGGGATGTCACTTTTGTGATTAAGTTCCATTATCTGGCAAAGATGAAAGGATTTTGCTGATGCAATTAAGATCCCTAATCAGGTGACTAAGTTAATCAAAAGGGGTGGGACTGGGATGAATCTGACTGAATCAGACAAGCCCTTGAAGGAGACTGTCGAGGTCAGTGGCAGAAGAAGCAGTGAGTCCCCTCCCTTGCTGGCTCTGAAGACTGCCATATTGTGAACTTGAACTGCCCATGGAAAGGCCACTTGGCAAGGGTTTAGAGTAGCTGCTCAGAGTTGGAGTGGACCCCAGCAGATAGCAAACAGGAAGATGGGGACTTAAGGGCAAGGAACTGAATTCTGCCACCTCTAGTGTGCTTGGAAGACCTCTCAAAGTCTCAGGTAGGGTCACAGCCCTGGCCAACACTGAGATTCCAGCCTGGCAGGACCCTGAGCAGAGGTAGGTCATGCCGTGCCCGGACCCCTGACCCACAACCCTGTGAGATCATACCTTTCTGTTATTCAAGCTACCAAGTCAGTTGTAATTTTTACACTGCAATAAAAAAACTAATAGTACTGGTGACTATTATTAGCAAACGTAGTTGATGGTTATGATAGTGGTGCACATAATGGTGATAATGTTAATAGGAATAATTTTAAAAATAAAATCCAAGTTTTTGCTTGACCTGTGGTGGCGCAATGGATAAAACATCAACCTGGAACACTGAGGTCCCTGCTTCAAAACCCTGGGCTTGCCCAGTCAAGGCACTTATGAGAAGCAACTACTATGAGTTGATGCTTCCTGCTCCTCCCCACTGCCTCTCTTTCTCTCTCTCTCTCTCTCTCTCTCTCTCTCTCTCTCTCTCTCAAACCAATAGAATATTTTAAATAGAATATTTAAAAAAGTAAAAGAAAATAAAAATAAAATCCAAATTTTAATGTATTTTCATTATACTAGACTTCAATTCTATTTGATAACTAGAATCGTGTTTCTGTGCAAGGGAGTAGGCATTACAAGTCATTTAGCTGTGAACAGCTAGAGAGGAAGTCATCACAAGTGGGGGAGAAGGAATAGAGCAGCGGTTCTCAACCTGTGGGTCGCGACCCCGGCGGGGTCCAACGACCAAAACACAGGGGTCTCCTAAAGCCATTGGAAATACAAATTTATTATACAATACATTTTTAAATAAAATATGTATTTCTGATGGTTTTAGGCGACCCCTATGTTTTGGTTGTTCGACCCCCACCAGGGTTGCGACCCACAGGTTGAGAACTGCTGGAATAGAGGGTATGAGGCAGCTAGCGCTTTCTGTACAACTGATTTCTAAACCCAGTTGATGCTGGATTGTCATGATCTGTAAGTTTGAGTTGGATGACTTGACTTTGACAGTTGCTATTGACACTGGTTTGGGGAAAATAAACAAGAAGAGTAACAAAAGCCCAGTTGTTCAAAATATAAGTGGCAATTGTTGAGTGAAGTAAGATCTGGACTCAGGTTTTGGTCAAATCCAGGAGGTGTCATGAAATCAATATTGGGAGGAGTCATTGATGGTCCAGTTTGGACTGACAGATCGGGGGAGCGAGGGTGGGCAGAACAGAATGTTCTCAGCCTGGCGCATGGGCAGTGGGGATTCTTGTGCAGGGGATGGTTGCTTGTCCTAGCCAAGCCAGAAGGACTTCCTCTCTCTCCAAACTCCTGCGGATAAATTGTCCTTTTGGTGTTTGCTCACTACTTACTTCTTCTGTGTGTAATCAGTTCTACATGGAAAATACACATGCTCACTGTAATAATTAGTGAAGTAAAAATCTGTTTCATCACGTGTAAAATGAGGGAACTTCCCTGTAAGTTGTAGTACCTGCAGAGTGGTCAGTAAGCGATGAACTGGTCTTGTGAGTGTTGTTTGTGCATGTTTGTATCACTCCAATTTGACCATGAGATCCTCACTGTTCCAGGATGGGTTATACATGCTCCTTTTAATATCCTGTAAAAAGTCCAGGGTCTATTACGTCAAAGGTGTTCTTTAAAGTTTTGTGTTCAATGAAGCCCTGGCCGGTTGGCTCAGTGGTAGAGCGTCGGCCTGGCGTGCAGGAGTGCTAGGTTCGATTCCTGGCCAGGGCACACAGGAGAAGCGCCCATCTGCTTCTCCACCCCCCCCCCCCTCTCCTTCCTCTCTGTCTCTCTCTTCCCCTCCCACAGCCGAGGCTCCATTGGAGCAAAGATGGCCCGGGCGCTGAGGATGGCTCTATGGCCTCTGCCTCAGGCGCTAGAATGGCTCCTGTTGCGGCAGAGCAATGCCCTAGATGGGCATGCTGGTTGGATCCCTGTCGGGCGCATGCGGGAGTCTGTCTGACTGCCTCCCCCGTTTCCAATTCAGAAAAATACAAAAAAACCCAAAAAACTAAAGTTTTGTGTTCAATGAATACAGGTAACTGAGAAAAAGACTATGACAAGGAAAGTAAATGTCAATAGTTTTCCAAAAATATACATATTTATGTGTGTATATCTGTATTTATCTATGTCGATATAGAAAGGTTTGGATGAATGGTACCTGTCAGTCTCCCTTGCTAACTTCTGACCTCATTTTTCTCCAGGACCTGTTCCTAAAAGTAAACTATTTTCTTGAATCATAAACATAGGGTGTTTGTCACCAAAATGACAAAGAATATGAAATAAGAGATGTCTACTTTTAGTAAATGGAAAGGCTTATTTGTCATAATTGTTAAAGTGATTATCATTTATTTACTAAACACCTAATGACTACCTACTATGAATTGGACTGGGTGCTGAGCCCTAGGGTCCCCTGAGGATATCAGCGTCTGTGAGGGACAAGCACCAGGGGCTGGGCTAGTCCTGAGCATGCTCAGTGCATGCTCGCAAGTTCTGGTCATGTGATGACCCAGGCTCTCTGCAGATTACAAGCAGAGCACCCAGTGCAAGGACTAGGAGACATCTGACTCACTACATTTCTGGCACTTTAAGAACACAGAGCTCCTTGTACTTAAAGATGAGACTCATGTCAAAAATAAACCTAGAAATGAGAATTAGATGAGAGTCAAAGTGATAAGATCTAGTTCTTATTTTAGGAGGTGTGAAAACTTGGATTTCGGAAATGCCCTTATGTCTAATGGACTAAGAAACATTGATTCATTTTTTCTTAGAAAGTGTGTGAACCTGTTAAGAAGGGCACAGCAATGTGAGAATTTGGTGTGTTTACATTCATTTCATAACCAAACCAGCAGTTCATCCACAGATGCACAGATCCCATTGTTAGAGATGTCTAAAAGAAAAAAAAAAGATGTCTAAAGTTTCTAAGGGGGAGAAAAAGGATGCTGAAACTAAGATTCTCTTTAGAGAGTGCTTTTATTCAAAGCTGAACTTCCCTGTGCCTTCTCAAGAGAATCCCCAGATGCATTTGAAAGCTACCGCAGAATTGCAGGACGATTAGACACTTTTATTTCTACCCCTTAAAAATATTTCAGAACCTGTGGGAGCTTTACGAATCCAGCACTCATCAATCCCTATCATTTCTAATTCAGGCGCCCATGAGACAGTCTCAAAGCAATTAGGGATGTTAATCTTGAAGCTGAGTGTCTCCTGATATATACTTCATTATTGACGGGTGAGAGATTGTTTAAAACCAACTCCTTCTAATATATATATTACTTTTGTGCATCTGTGTGCATATGTGTGTATGGGAGTATAATAAATCAATTGTATATATAAAATAAAATGAACCCTTTCAGCAGTATGAATGTTCATGTATGTCCTCGTGCCTCCTGACCATCCAGATTATGATGGTACATGTGTAAGGCAACATTAAAAAAAAAGGCAATTGTATATTTTTCTTGTTTCCATAAATTGATTATCAAACAAATATGATTTTAAGTTAATAAAACTGGAACTAATTTTATTTTTTGAAAAAAAAACAACTCACTCCTGGGGGTCAGTGAGCATGAAAAAAACTCACTATTCAATGGGTTAAAGACTAATATGTTTATGTTTAAAATATGAAAGCTTGGTTTAATAACCCACTGCGAGTGTCAGGCAGTCTTATCCTCTTTCTGCTTCTCTCTGTAGCAACGGTGCTGTGGGAGCAACACGGCGACTCCTTCAGTAACAGCCAAGCGCTTTGGATGGTTTTCTCTCAAAAGCTCCCGTTAAATCTTTTGTTCTCTTCCTCCCCAAATGCCAGTTTTCCCTTCTTTATCCCCAAATAAAAATGAAAATAAAAACATCCTCAAATGCATCTTTTTTTCTTCCTCTGTCTTTGAGTCCTTCTAGAAGAAGCTTGGCTTTTGGGGGCTCCCAATGCCTTAGAAAGCCCTAGTGGGTCTCACTGTTGTTCTTCATGGTTGCCCTCTGTGAATGGGGCTAGAGGGGACTATAGGGTGGGGGCCAGGCCCTAGAGGCAGAAGCCAACTGAACAGAACAGCCCAGAGAGTAATTGCGAGAATAAGGAGAAAGGAATACAAAACGGGGCACCTGCACCCCAAATCTTAACTCTGTGAAATGATTCTGAGTGGTTTCTTTCTTGTTTAGTTGTGGGTGGAGGCGTGTAAATTGTGGAGCTGTTCAAATAGTAATATGTCATAAAAGTGTGAGAAAAGCTCTGAGCAAGAGTCTCTTCTTTCTCTTCCAGGGAGCTGAGATCTTAATTCTGCAAGAAAATATTGGTGTTTTAAAATAATTTGGGAAAAGAAATGCTCTTTTCCTAATTGTAACTTTATTGAATCATCAAGGTTTGAAAGCTCTTCCTGAAGTCACATTCAGATTCCACTGTTGATGTTGAAACCTGTTTCCTTCTGTTTGATCTTCAGAGTTTATGGCACCCAGCTGCCTTCCTTCCCAGGGCAGAAAGTTATGAGATGATAAGCCATACAGTTCATTTTCCTTCCATCTATTTTTTTCAAGCTTATTTTCCACTTTTTTTTATCTAGTTCTACAAACTTCATATCTCTTTAAGAGATGCACCATTAAAATTACACACAGCTGTGCCCGCCCTGTAGCATAACCAGGCTCAGGCTTGACACATCACGTCCTTTCATGACTTGGAGTACGCTCTCCCACATTCATTGATACTCACCTTGGCAACCCCACTCCTAACTTGGTTTTCCATGAAACTTCCCCTGGGCTCCTCCCAGATAACTTCTTCCTCTGGGCCATCACTATACCATGTGTTACAACAGACATCAAAACAGACAGTTATCTGCCGTGATGTCTCTAGCACTATTGAATCGGAGATGAACAGGTAAATGAAACAGACTATTAAACTGGAAATGTCCAATTTACAGTGGTTATTCCAAATATACCAACTCTTATTGTGTGAGAAGTGGGGAGATGCTCACATGTTTTGCACAGTTAGCAGTACAAACATTTGGGGTACTAGAGTCTATCTACAGTGCGGGAACTGTGGCTTGGTCCTAGTCTCAGCATTGTCTCAGCATCCTGAGTAAGTCTTTCCCACTCCTTGCAAGTAAGTGTCTTCTTCCTTGATCAGTAATTTCAAGGGATTATTAATTTCAATCTCAGCTTTGAGATTTCTTTCAAATCTAAAATAATCTTTCCTGACATGACATGGTTTTGCAGATTGTGGCATTTGGCACATGAAAGAAGAACTCATGTTGATATCCAAGAAGTCCTTCCTAGTCTTGCTTCCTTGAGAAACTGCCTTCTAATTTCTCTATGAATCACTGTATCTGTTTAAAAAAATAAACAAGATTAAGAACTTGGGGAGCTTGAGGGTGTTTTTAGTAGACAACCTAGAAAATCCAGGTTTACAACCTGTCAAAACTCAGGTCAGCCCAGGTTATTTCTTTAGAGGTTGGTGGTTGAGCTAGGACACAGGCAGACCAGCACCAGGACTATGCTCTGTGCCCCCTTCAGCCCTTCTTAGAGGAGCAAGTATGTCATTCTGGTATCTTTTTGCTTTGACATTGTTGAAGGAATAATTTATGCCTCCTATCCTGCCTCTGTGGCCAAACTGCCAGTCATTCATGCCTAACAGTTTATCCTGAAGCCATTGGTTATGCTTAAAAGAAATTACGTGTGGAAGAATGAATATAGACTTTTGCTGATATAGGACACACACCAGAAAGAATGCACAGGCTTAAAATAATAAATCAGAATTATCCCTAATAAGATAAGCCTGTTTAGTTTATGTAGCTCAGGATAATGATAACACTTCTTGGCAAAGTCAGAGTCATGATTTGTAAAGATTTCCTGTTTCCCTATTTTTTGTCTGTGGCATAGAAACAGCAGAATATATGGAATCTCAAAAAATTGTTCTTCTTTTGCCTCCTAGAGAGGGAGCATTCTTAAAGTTGATTCTGATTTTTTCAGGGAATGTGATTTTACTGAAATCCTTAGTCCCCTCCTTTGGCTGCTGTAATCTGAATGTTTGTTCCCCCCACCCCCAATTCATATGTTGACATCCTAACTGCAGAGGTGATGGTATTGGTGGGGGGAGCTTTGGGAGGTGATCAGGTAATGAGGATGTAGCCCTCGTAATTGGGATTTATGTTCTTGCCCCTTCCACTATGTAAGGACACTGTGAAAAGAAAGCCAGCCATCAGTGAACTGGACAATGGGGTCTCACCAGACACCGAATCTGTTGGCACTTTGATCTTGGATTTCCCAGCTTCCCACACTTTGAGCAGTAAACCCCTGCTATATATAAACTGCCCAGCCTGTGGTAGCTTATTACTGCAGCCCAGATGGACTGCAGCAATGTCTTAGTAAAGCATATAGTAGTAGCAAACATTTGTCAACCATTTCATACTGGCTATTCCACTAACTATTTATCACACAGTTTTTCATATAATACTTACAACAGGCCTATGGAGTATGACTTTTAAATTATCTTAGATAAGGAAATTGAGGCTTATTAGTTTGCCCAGTATCTTAGGGCAAGTACTCAGCAGAGGTGGGACTGAAGCCGGCAGTCCTAGCCAGAGCCATGCTTTCAACTACTGCTCTGCCCAAGGAAAAACCAACGTTCTGTGTGCTTGTGGCCACGGAAACACAATAGCCCATGTCGCTGTCCGTCTCCAGTGTACACTGTATCGTAAGGAGCCATCACTAGGACCCAGTGCACCTGCTATGGACATATTGAGTAAATGCCTTTCAGGGCCCAGCTTCCACACAGTGTCCAGAATCCATGGCAGTAATAGAGACGGGTCCCTGCTGCCACCCATGGAGGAGCAGGTATGAATCAGATAGTCACTCATGCAGATATGTAATCACAGGCCAAGATAGATGCTGGGAAGTAGGAGGAAGGTGACAGCATCACTATTCTAACTCCACTTGTTTATTTGGTATTTTTAACACCCACTCCCTTATCTAGCAATTGCTGTTTTAGTGGGTAAGGAGGGAGGGTCTCTCAATACTAAAGAGGTGAGCTATGCACTCGTATGTGCGGTGAAGAGAGTTAATCATGTAGAGAGTAAATGCAAGGAGAATTACGTAAGGGGTGCTGGGCAAATAAAAGTAGGTAAACAAGTATTTAAATATATTTAGCCTGGCTTCAATGTATTGTGTGTGAAGAGCATCCATCAAGGGTACTCTTTCAATTAATAAAAACGAACACTGACATACTATATAGTGTGTAAGACTGTCTGAGATCTTATTAAGTCATTAACGTAATTCTTCAAGAAAGGTGTTATTGTCACCTTTTTATAGATGAGGAAGCCAAACCATTGAGAAATTAAGAGTGCTGTCCATAGAATCATTCCTGTCAGGAAGTGATGAACCTGGAATCAGCTCCTACCAAGGCTTGCCCCATTGACCTTTTCTCTGTGTCATACAGTGGTTATTATTTCTAAGGTCGAAGTTACTTCTCATTGTGATTTTTTTCCCCCAGCATTTGCATTTTTATGGCTGCCAGAAAATTATAGATTAAAATCAGCAAACACAGAGGAATTAATGAAAGGAAATAGAATTTAGCATGTTTTTTTCTTTTGGATTTTTTTCTCTTTTCTTGTATTTTTGTACCAGCCAAGTCAGAAATAAAAGAGAGAAACCCTTGGTGGTGGCCAGGGCAGTGTGAGGGAGCATGTGTGAGGGTGTGTGAGGGTGGAGGTGAAGGTGGACAGCCCCACTGACCCACAGCACCTGCAGAACGTGCCCCCCCATACCTTTTCCAGAAGGCCCGCAGGGGAAAGACTGCGTTCTCCTGCATTTGTCTGTGTGGGCTCTACCAACACGCCTCTGCTTCCTGCTCTGTGAGCACCTGGCACCTGGCACCTCCCTGTCACATCACCATCCTGCCTTGTGTAACTACTACAGTATATGTGCTTCACAGGTGTGCTCCTTGGTGCCGGACACATAGCAGGGACCCAGTACATCCTCCTGGGGGGTCAGTGAGCCGGTACCAAGTAGGGGGATTTCTTATACTGGCCACTGAGGCATGGGTAGAAGTGGAATGGAACTGACAGGCCTTCATGTGACCATCGGGTGCCGGTACACCCACTGGCAAGAGTTATTAGAGGACACCATGTCTATCCAGGTAGACTTAGGGGACGCAAGCCTAAGGGTTCTGTAGAGAGCCACCCTGCCACTCTGCACCCAGCATTGCATGACCAGCTTTCTGCTGTCTTTTCTGCAGGAACCGTGGAGCACACAGCACATCCCTGCACTGTTCTCCGCCTTCTGTGGCCTCTTGGTCTCGCTCTCCTACCATCTAAGCAGGCAGAATAGCGACCCTTCTATGTTCCTGTGAGTAACACACACAAAGCTGTAACGCACCCATGCTGTAACACACACACACACACACACACACACACACACACACACACTGTGCATGGGTTCCTGCTGCCTTGCTCTCTTGCCAAGTTGGGCATGGCTGTTCAGTGCCAATGTGGTTGGACTCTTCCTAGCTGGTCCTGGGCGAAGGTAGGCGAAATTCAGGTTGACCAGAAACTCATGAGTTTCCAGTAAACGTTTCAGCTTTGCCCTGTGCTTTGGAGGAAAGTGACAATGCAGGGACCACGGAGGGCTGCAGCTGAGTGCTGCTCTGCCTCCCTGTGGGCGAGTTGTCTGAGAAGCTCCACCCTCAGCAAGGACCCTCTGTGCACCCACTAAGGGGCACTGCAGCCTTTATTCCAAGGGTCATGCTGGCGATACTGGGCTGGCACCTCTGAAAGAGAAGGCTTTGTTCTTTTGCTTTTTGTTCTCAGTACAACCAGCACCCTCTGGGTCTAAAGGGAAGTTTGCACCCAAGGTTTAATAATAATACTTAGTCATTGAAAATATGCTTTCTATCCTTACCTTAATTCAATTTTTAAATATTTTATAAACATGCACTTTGGAACTAGAAACCCTTCATTTCTAGTCTAGTGCCAGACTTCCATGTATCGGAGCATCAGTCACCATGTAATTTGTCCAGACTTGGGGAAGACTTTGATATAGATAGCCATGACTGTTTGAGGACCAGAGAGATCATAATTTTAGGCTGTCAGGTGCAGCAAATTGAAAGGCATGGAAAAATCAGGAAACATTAAATACAGTTATCACAACTTTTCATGTCAGGTACCTGACTGAAATGCTGAGTTCTGCTGAGCTCTGTTGTGAGGGTGAAACCTATGGGGCAGGTAAGAGCAAGTCCCCTGAGCTTCCTGAGCTGTTGGTAGGTGAGCACCTGCACCCCGAGGCACTCTATGCCTCAATTAGGATAGCATATGGAAATGCACACATCATCTTTGTGATCACTTGAAGACCTGCCTTTTTGTACTATTATTATGTAGTAGAGACTTGTTTTGTCATTGTGAGTGTAAAGCCTAAGGCAAGGTTGTTTACCTCAGACATTATAATAGGCACAAATTTAAACAAGTAAAACCTGTTTGTTTTTCCATTTCAGGTCCTTTATTCAATGCAGATTGTTTCCTAAATTTTTACATCAAAATCTGGAGGAGCTGGCCGCAGACCCCCTCCCCCAAAAGATGAAAGATTCTGTGGTGAGCCTTCGGTGTTGTATAACCCTTTGCTTGATGGGGCCTGGTTCGCAGTGGGGCTCCAGCTAGCCATGCTGGAGAATGACTAGTGCAGGAAGAGTGCCCTGTGTTGGCAGGAACCTGGCACGTGAACTGTGGAACCACCTGCCAGGGTGCACCTTTTAGATCCTCTTGAAGATGGCCGCTGTATGCAGGCCACAGGCACTGTGTAAGGTCAATAGTCGCAGCCATCATGGCCATTCATATGCAGGTTTCCATTAGATTTGGACAGAAGGCAAAGAGATAGTGGAGCCAAAAAATGGTGGGCTATTCCTTTATTAAAGTTTCACACTGGCTGACAAGCACCACACAGGGAAAACACTCCACTCTGGTTCCATAACCAAGAGAATCTTCTCCAGTTTTTCCTAGAATCAAAGGCCCCACCAATCTCAGCAGAGCTCCCAAAAGCCCCTCGGCTGCTCTGGTTCCCAATATGCACATCTTCTCCCTTCTCTCTCTCTTTCCCTCTGCAAAACACTGGCAAGACAATGGCCCTTCCCAAGCAGGAAGGTAATTTTCAATTTCACAGATCCCATACCTGGAGCTGCCCAGTGCCATTTTTTAAAAGTAAGCAAACTTAAAAAATACAAATTTTACAAACTCATTTGCCCAACACACTGCATTGGTCCTCAGTCGGTGACAGTCTGCCTTGATATTCCAGTGAACCGCATTCAGTCAGCTCTGCCCACTGCTGGTGTTGTAAAGTACCCATTCCACAATTCCACGGGTTTTATTAAAGGAGGAAATATATTAAATATGCCAGCTGCATATATCTTACACAGGGCAGCAGTCCCAAATCGTGTGTATCTATAATAGTCTAGGGGCTGGTAATATACCCTTAATTATACATGGGCAGGGAAAAAGCGTAACATCATGGCATAAGCTTATAAACTTTGTTTTCACCTATACAGGTTTGGGAAAAGGATGAAGGGGGAATGGGACACAATTCATTAGCAAGTTTATAACATTTGTCTGTAGGGTTCATAAAAACATTTCTACACATTAAAACTTACAAGGTAACACAATGGTAAAAATGTCACTCTACATATTAAAAGATATTCCTACATCTTCCAGTGTTCACCTGCCATTCCTTTGTTCAGAGATATATACATTACACGCTTTCAAGAGGGAAAGGGTAGTTTCCATGGGGACAAATGCCTGTAAATGGCCCATCAATATAAGGAAAGGTTTAATTTAATCTTTCTCTTCCTGCACCTGGCTAGCTATTCACTCGCTTCCTCACAGGTGTGGGGGGAGGTCAGAGAATCCAACTCTCCTTCCCCTCTGCATTTACAATACAATGCCATCAGCTATCCTGGTTTGATGCTAATTACACAAGTACAAAGATCATTTACAAAATTTCTCTGCATGCCTAGCTCAAATTAATAAAATGTTCTTTAAACTTCCTAAAATATTAATATTAATTCTATAACTTTTGATACCGTACAACATTGGCACCAAGCAGCAGGCAGGCCAGCATGAGTAGAAGCTTCCCAAACAAACACTCAGCCAAAGGGTATTACTGATGCACCCCACACTTCATCCTCTCCCCAGGTTCTTGCCTCAGCCTCCTGCTGAGCACAGAACACTCTTTCTAGGTTCTTTTGGTTCAGTGTTGCCATCTTCACGGCTCTTATGAGGAGCCCTGGAGCTCTAGATTTATGTCTAGGATATTGGAGAAGGGTGCATCCATACTTGGAGGAAGGGAGGGGAGAAAGGGAGGGAGGGCGGAAAGGAGGAAGGAGAAAGGGGAGCCCAAGCAATGAAGGGGTGATGCTGTTTCTTTATTCACCAAGAAAATACCATGGGGGCCATTACAAACATCCTTTGAGCAGGGATACCCTTTTTGGCATCAACTTCCAAACATTAATACTTGGAAAGCAATGCTTATTGGTTATGTAATCTGCCATTTACTTGAGCATGGACCTTGGAACAGTGTGATGTCTTTGAACCACACTTTTTCTATGTTTTTTAGAAATGACAGATGAAAGTAAAAGGGGTTAATGGTGTATAGGTGGCAGGCTTCTCCAGCCCCAGCCTTGTGTCATTGTCTTGGTCCCCACAGCATAGTAGGTGCTCAGTACATTACACTGAATGTAGATAAGTTAAATTGCTATCCACCATTTCAGGACAATGTGTGGGACTTAGAACCAACATGATAACATTTTTAAAAATTCATCTCAGTCCCTGTGCCTTTGAGCATGGTCACAATTCAAACTAAAGCATTGGGACTTATTTGTCATCACAAGGGAACCAAAACACTAATCATTTGCTGTGAATAAGAGCATGGTTCATCAATTCTAAAGGCAGGGACATGTTTAAAGGGGTAATAGGTGAAGCAGCCAGGGCTGTTGAGATGGCAGTTTATAAAGAAGGAAGACATTTGATATTCAAACATCCTGTGTTGAGAGACACTCAGGTACAAGGCCAAACCAGCATTCCCAGATCAAGATCCATGAAAGCTACTTAGTGGCCCAAAATCTACCCAAAAGTTTTTTCATGGATAGCTGAGAAAAACTATCTCCCCTAAATGTTCCTTCATTTCATGACTGATGAAGGTGCTTTCTGATTTATTATAGTAAAAATAATGTGTGGATTACAATGTAATGTGACAAGAAATTTGCCTGGCAGAAGCTTGATAGCACTTCATTAGTATAATGAGATGTGCTGAGGTAGGTGTTGCCTTTCTCAAACTCATATACTTTGAAATGCTTTGTACAAGGTAGAGCACATCCTTGTAGGAAATTTAATATGATGTATATTCTCTGAAGTCTTCTGGTCTAATTATAATATTTTAATGGGACTACCAGAGTCATATTGTACAGTTTGATGCATAATACTCTTTGTGTCATAGTATAAGTATAAACTTTCCTTCCTGTCTCTCTCTGATTCTGTTTCTCTGCATCTTTCTCTGGCTATCTTATTCTCTCCAGATAGTGAGAATGATTTTAACAAGTAGCATCGGAGATGAAGAAAACTATAGCAGTCTATTAAAATGTAAATGAAATTATGAATGAGTGGTGACAAGTAGATATAATCTGATTTGGGGGTAGGACAGCTAAGATTTATGAACTGCTATTTCTTCCTAATAAACTTATAGTTTTAATATAGTTCAAAACAATGCCAAAGGAATTTTATTTGTAAATGATTCTGAGGTTCATTTTAAAAAATAGCAGTTAATAGCTTTAAAAAATCAGAAAAATAAGAATAATAAATAGGAACTTAGCAGTTTGAGATATAATAGTATATTATGAAGACTGAGTAATAAAAAAAGAAAGATTCATTCAAGATTAGAGAATGAGATTAGTGAATCAGTAAAACACAGAATGAAAGATTATTTATGTGAATGTATTATGTAAAACTTAAACATCACAATCAGGAATTGACTATTCAGTGTGAGGTGTGGAGATAATTGCTTAGCAGTGGGCGGGAAAGGGACTTCCATGTGCTCATCCCTCACCAGACACCAGAGTGAGAGAAAGACAGGAAGAGGGAGCGCAAATGAGACTTTCTGTCTCTGATATTACTGCAGGCTGAATTATTACAACCAAACGTTCTGATGATTAAAAATTCTAAATAAAATATTAAAAAATTCTTACATGTGATGAAATATTGACAGAATAATAAGGAATCATCAGGTTACAATTTGAGTGAACAAGGAGACCTGGAAGAAGCAGAGTAGGAAGCTTTTAACTCAAGGGCTTCTGTCCAAGGGGACCTTGACCCTCAGCCTTCAGCTCTCAGACTGGAGGGAGGAGAAGGTACAGCCCAGGCCTGCCACAGTGAGGGTGCGGTGTCTAGTGCTATAGCCCTCCATGCTTCAGCTGGGGTACTCAGGGAGGGTAAACCAGAAGAAATCGGCTTCACACTGTATTAGGAGGATGCAAGCAAACTTGCCTCAGTGTTAAGCATCAAAACAACAAAATCCTCAAGGTGTTGTAGCTTTCCATGGGTTTACATCTAACTTATATTATCTGGATGGCACAAAACTCCTCAATTTACGAGTACAGGTAGTCCTCGGGTTACGACACAGTCCTGTTCCTATGGCACAGTACCATTCCTACAACAGTGATGTAACCTGAATTTTGGTGTAAGTCAAAACAAACTCTAGCCTAAGTCACTTTCCTATCCTAACACAGTTGTAAAATAATCTAAAACATAAAAACATATCTAAGCCACAGAAAAAGGAAAAGAACATAAATGTACTGGACACTGTGTCACATATTTTTCCTCCACTTACAACCAAACTAGTTTGCCCACATAGTCCATAAGTATGACACTAATGGTGTAAGCCAAAACAATCACATCTTAATTTTTTAAAGTTTTTATGGGAGTGAGCATCGTAAACTCAATATGTATAATATATTGAGACTGCTGTAACCTGAGGACCCCTGTATAGTTTAAAGTGGCCTCCTAACTGGAAACACCTCATGGCAGAAATCATTATGAATCCTCTATAGAGGACTCCTTCTTCCTAGGCCTCCACATATTCCCAAAGCCAATTTTCTAAGGGGAATAAGAAGCTTATGGTAGAAATTTAAAACTATATAAGGAACAAGGAGCCAGCAGAAACAGAGCTGCAAATACTGAAGGTATTGGAAACATCAGACACATATTTTAGAGCAACTATCTCTACTGTGTTTAAATAAATAAAAATCTTAAAGATGTATAGAGAGTAGAAAATGTTTAAAACAATCCAGCGTGTTTGAAAAATCAAGTAGGTCTTCTAAATAAAAACCAAACAAAAACAAAAAAGGAAGCAATTGTAGTTAAACAAACAAACAAATGCACATGGGAGATTAGACACCTCTTAGGAGAGAATTAGTGAACTGAAAGATAAAGACAGAAGAAAATATCCAGGCTTCATCACTCATAGACAAAAAAATAAAATAAAAAAGAAATATGGAAGAGCTAAAGAAATGAGAAGGACAGAGTAAGAGATCTAATATATATCTAATCAGAATTCCAGAAAACCAGGGAGAAATCAGAGCATTATCAACATTTGATGAAATAATATCTGAGAATTTGCCAAATTGATGAAAAACATTGATGTAGAAACTTAAAAATACCAGTGAATAACAAGTGGGGTAAATTAAAGAATAAATCACCCATGCTGGTCCAGCCGTGGTGATGCTGCAGTACACTGAAGACAAAGACCATCTTACAGCGGTTCAATAAAATGAACAGATCACATCCAAATGACTTGTAGGTACCTGAAGACAGTTGTTTGGTATACGTATTTAATATTCTGTAAAGAAAGGAACTGACAGGCTAGGGTCTATGTCCAGTAAAATATCTTTCAAGAAAGAGGGCACAATTGCCTGGCCTTGGTAACACAGTGAATAAAGCATCGACCTGGAATGCTGAGGTCGCAGATTCAAATCCTGAACTTGCCTGGTCAAGTTACGTACGACAAGCAACCAATAAATCACCAAAGTGAAGCAACGTTAGGATAGTTGACAAGTATCCTCCACAGAGAACATAAGTGTTTATGGTTGGACAACCATTTACAAGGGCATTTTTGGGTTGTGGACAAGCTGATTTTTTGAAGCAGTTGGTGGTTACTAGGGCGTTTACTTTTTAATTATTCTTTAAATTGTACATAATGTATTTTATGCACTTTTCAGGAAAGAGTATGAAATAAAATCAAATGTTTTGTTTATTCAGTTCTAGAGAGAGAATGATTCTCCAGACTTGAAATCTATAAAGCATAACCAAATAACACACACACAAGTTAGATCTGAATACATAAAAATTTTAAACTTCTGTATATAAAATAAAAGCAATAAAATTTGAATAATTTATTAAAATATTTTGTTGCAAAATTGACAAAAGCTAAATATGAAACTAATAATTTATGTAATTTAATTTTAAAACTATAAACAAATAATACATATATTAATATATATTTAATTTAGGAACCAAATATTTAGTATGTAAACATACAATATATATCTCTACTTTTTGTAAATAAAGAAATGTAAATTAAAATAGGATGGCAGGCCCTGGCCGGTTGGCTCAGTGGTAGAGCATCGGCCTGGTGTGCAGAAGTCCCGGGTTCGATTCCCGGCCAGGGCACACAGGAGAAGCGCCCATCTGCTTCTCCACCCCTCCCCCTCTCCTTCCTCTCTGTCTCTCTCTTTCCCTCCCGCAGCCGAGGCTCCATTGGAGCAAAGATGGCCCAGGTGCTGGGGATGGCTCCTTGGCCTCTGCCCCAGGTGCTAGAGTGGCTCTGGTTGCAGCAGAGCGATGCACTGGAGGGGCAGAGCATTGCCCCCTGGTGGGCAGAGCATCGCCCCCTGGCGGGCATGCCGGGTGGATCCCGGTCGGGAGCATGCGGGAGTCTGTCTGACTGTCTCTCCCGGTTTCTAGCTTCAGAAAAATACAAAAAATAAATAAATAAATAAATAAATAAATAAATAAATAAATAAATATAGGATGGCATTTTCATTTGACTCTATTAACAGGATAAATTAATGATACTGTTAACTGTGACAGGGTGAGATCTGTTAGACATTGTGTAAATCATTACAATCATTTGGAAAAGCATAATTTATCAAGGATCATAAAATATATATAACACTATGAAATAGTAAATCTATTTGTCAGTTTTTCTAAAGAATTAATTCAGAATATGAAAAAAGATTTAGGTGCTTAAAGAGAAATGATCAAGCATAATTCATCGTAGTAAGAAATGGACAGCAACCCATCATCCAGCAGTTGGGACATGTGCACTCACTGCAGCTCATTCGGCTCCCTTGCTACCTGAGCTTTAGGAGCGTCTACCATGGCACTGTTTGTATACATGTGTGTATATGTGGATGGCACAAGATGGCAAATTATTCAGCCATTAAATAACTATTCGTAAGTTTATACAATAATATATACATAATTATAAAATGCTTACAAAAGAAAGTACTGCTGGAAAAGGTAGAAATTATTTACATACCAGCAATAGGCATTTATAAAATATGCATAAAAACCCACACACACCTGATTACAACTAGAGGCATGGGTCAGCACTCACAAGCAAAACTACTGGCAAAGAAAACACACAAATGCAAATACTGCTGGTGTCAGGATGTAATGATTATGAATGATGTGTCCCCTTCTCTGTGTTCTAGAGTATGGCAGCATAATGACGTTAAATGGAAACGTTAATTAATTATAAAAATGGCAGAGACCCTCTAAATTTACATTTTGCTTAGATTTTTTTGTACTGTCATTTTTGTAAGATGTAGAATTGTATGATTTACTTGTAAGACAGGATATTTATTGAAATGAAACAAATTCTAAAACTCTTGTTTAAATAAGTAATTCACTGGAGTCATAGATTTTATAGCCTTCAAGCATGTAAAGGAAGAGGGAAGTAGAGCAGTTATTCTTTTGTATAATAAAACAGAAACTAAAGAAAAACCCACCCTCAGCAATGCACATGCAAACACCCCCTTTATTCTCTTCTGTTGTTCTAGATGTCTATTTTGTGCCAATAACTATCAGTACCTGATTATTGTATCTTTGTAATATGCCTTGAAATCAGATACTGTATGTTCTCCTTTTTTAAGTTGAATATATCTTTTAGAAACAGATGTATACATTTAAGTAAGCAAAAAAGTTATATAACAAGAAAACCAGTAAAAATGACCACCTTTTGATGTGTTAATAGCCACTTCTACTGGACACAGCAACAACCTCTGAGGTCCAGGTATCTTTCAAGGTCACTTTGAAAAAATGCTTTCAAGAATAAAATTTCTGGAGCAGATAGTAGCTACTTTTTGGTGGCTGTAAAAGAGGGAACCATTTTCAGTTTGTTTTGCTGATGTTACTTTCACCAATGTTAGACGTGTATTTTCATTAAATAGGACCAAGAATGAAGACCTGAATAATTACTATTTATTTTATAATTACATATATTTTGGTAAAGAATTCGTTCAAAACTTTGCCCATGTATAGCTGGGAAGAGGGGTCAGGGGAGTTGTTTGACTTATTTTGTAAAGTTCTATGTCCTTTGTTGCATAGATGTTTTGCAAATATTTTTTCACATCTTCGGCTTGCCTTTTTATTCTATAACACTGTCTTTTGAACAGCAAAAGTTTTAAATTTTCATGAAGTCCAACTTAATAATTTTTCTTTTATCATGCTAGCTTTTAGTGTCCTATTCAAGAAAGCTTTGCTAAAACCGAGGTCAATAAGATCTTTCCTTATGTTTTCTTTGAGAAATTTGATAGTTTACATTAAGTTTATGATGTGCATTAATTTTTGCATGGGATGTGAAATGTCAAGTTATTTTGGGTTTTTTTATAGATTGCTGTTTAGTTGTCCCAACAACAGTTGTTGATCAAAGTACCCTGTCCCTCATATAGAGCAAAGGTGTCCTTTCTCCTTGACACTTATTTAAAATCAGTTGACCATATATGTGTTGGTCTCTTCCTAGACCTTTTTTCTGTTCTTTCTTTTAGGTGAATCTTTTGTGCCTGTACCAACTATAGTACCTGTTTACTATAGTTTTGTAACAAGCCTTGAAATCAGACATTATAAAATGTCAAATCTGTCCTGCTCCAAAGAAATAATTAAATGTATAAGAAGTTTCTGTTTCGCATAACCAGGCAGTCTGCATGTTAAAATCAAAGCCACACTAAGGCTGCGATGAGATTATCAGATCGTGACCCCCCTTTATCAGACTGGGGGTCTTGCATCTGACTCTGTTTATGGAGAAGAACCTTACGCCTCTTACATGTGTAGAAAACCTCTTGTCTCTCCGTGGTGAACAGAAGTGGGCTAGCCTCGCATTTCCTTCTCCCCATCCTTGGCCTTAGTCTCTGTGCTATTCCCCACGTAGAAGGTAATGAAGGGCCCAGCCAGTGTGTGCCCTTGGGAATAAGCAGGTAGGTGATGTGCTGAATGGGAAGTAGTCCAGGACAGCCTGCTGACACAGAGTTGTTGAGAGAAACACAGAAGTGTAAACCTTACAGCTGGTTTTCTCTCCGCAGAAGGATGTCTTAAAGTCGGATCTCCTTATGTGTTCGGTGGCCACGGTTCTGTCGTTTGCAGTGAGTGCCAGCACTGTGTTCCTGTCCTTGCGAGTACGTATTCATCTGCCTAGTCCTCTTCCCACAGTGTAGCCCTGGGGACAGAGAGAGTAGTGGAGCCAGAGGAGGAAGCCGAGGGCCAGTGGGAGGTTTGAGGAGTATTCTGTGAGCTGTGAGGGGTATGTATGTCCTGGCGGAGGTTCAGTGCCCTGGCAGCTTTTGGGTCTATTTCACCCTTTCTCTTTACCCATCTGGGGAGGGGTGATGCCAGGCCTAACTTGTGGGCTCCTCCATGAGGCCACAGCAGAGATGGAGGACTTACCATAGCCCAAATGATATAGGGGTCACAGCATCAGATGACTAGAACCTAATTTTAGTTTAGAATAACTAAAATAGAGAAAACCAAGATGGGATATCTGGCTTAAGGTTGTTACAGACAGTTGCTTTTTCTATAGAAAAATTTTACATGTTCATGAATTGTTTCATTGACCAGAAGGCTATTACCTAATTTTGTTTTTTTTTTAACCTCTTCTTAAAAAAATAAGTAAGTCTCCTGTTGGGCAGAAACCCCTGACCTCGGACTGCCACAGGCTGACTCCTTGCCCTGTCTTGGTGGTTCTTGGTGATCTAAACACAGAACTGGGTCTTCTGCGATCTAGAAGAGATGTTCTAAGGCCTGAGACCAGAACTGAATTGTATCTGTCCTTGAACAGGAGAAAGGGGGGGACAGTTGTTGTTGTTGGCAGCCTGCCCCTGTCCTAACAATGTGCCCTCTGCTCTGTCAGCCGTTCCTGAGCATGGTGCTGTTTGTTGTGGCCGGCGCTGTGGGGTTTGTGACCCATTACCTGCTTCCTCAGCTGCGCAAGCACCATCCGTGGATGTGGCTGTCCCACCCTGTGCTTAAAAATAGGGAGTATCAGCAGCGAGAAGTGACAGGTTAGTGACATCCTCCTCAGAAGAGTAACATCATGCTGAGTGGAGTCCTAGGAGTATGCGTTACAATGTGAGTGTGCTCTAATGCCACAGAACTGTCCACTGAAACAGGTGCTGGTGGTAGATGTCACAATTATGTGAGTTTTGCTACAATCGAAAAGGGAGTGAGCATACCTTGGAGTATACAGATTGTTCCCAAACAAGAAAGATGACACAGGATCATTTAGAGGCATGGTTATAAAAATAATGATTGGTTGTTATTATTGAGGAAATTTTGATTTGTGTTATTCGGACCTAAAGATTACACTGTCCAGTTGACTTGGGGCCAACAAAAGCATCACTTTATCACCCTCCCATCATCCACAAAACTGTGGGGATGTGGCAAAGACTGACTTTTAACCGTCAGAACCCTTTAATTTTTAACTTGCTATGCTCACCTAGACCTAGACCTCTATTAACAGATCTAGCAATACCCAAGGCTGTCTCTGGCAGGATCATGTAACAGCCTTTAATTCTGACAAAGTCAGAGTGTCTAGATAAGAGACTTCTGGGGAATTTTTCTGCTGGGTCTCCCCTGGCTCTGTGATGGATCAGGTGCCCAAAGGACTGATTTATGCACATTTTCCAACACGTCAGAATTATTGGTGACAATTGATAGCTACAGTGTATAAATGGCTAATTTGGCACAGAGCTGTCTAGCCCACTGTAACTTCTCTGCTATGAGCGATTTATCTGGTCGTCTCTGTGTTCAGGCACAAGGGACATAAGTGGCACCAGGGTCTGCTAATTGATTGGCGGGAAGGGACTGGACTCAACCAGACTTGTAATCAGTAGACTAGTGTGGCCAAAGGGAAAGGGGTGGGAGGGTAGTAAAATGCAATGAAAAAAAGAATCACTTAAGATGTCATTAAAAAAAATAGTGGTTTTTTCAAGGAACAGCTCTGGGAGGGTATGAGGATCTGCCTTAATTTGAAGCAGCCAAACAGGGAAGCCGCACTGTTTAGTGGAAGAAAGTGGTATGATGCGTCTGCTGCCAGCTCAGGGTTTAGAAGGTACAGGAGGGTAACTCAGACTTGCTCTTCGTATATACAACAAAAGGTTCCTAAGGATCATGCTGCATAATACATGTTCTAAATCCTCTCAATTTCTGGTGTAACTTAGAAGCAAATTTGTCTCAGTATTAGGAACACTGAGGGAAGGTAGGCTCAGAGTAGGGACAATTTATAAAGGTTAGTTCATTTTGTAGTCCACTTGGAGAAAATGTCCCTCCGAATGGGTGCCTACTTGTGGACAGGAAGAAGGACTGATGAGCAGCAGAATTCCACAAAACTTCTGTGATGTGAAGGTCACATTTTCTTTTCGTTTGCCAAACCTTTAGAAAGACCCGTTTTGTTGAAATTAGCAGAATATTTGGGGTTTTGTTATTTTGGCATCATTGGTAACTAGTTGATGGGGATTTGATGTACTAATATGCTTTGATTCCGGAAACTGCCCAGCTTGCCCATGTCATCTCTGTCTGTCTTTACGCTTAGATACTTAAATGTCACGGGAGAGGAGAGAGAACTTATCTAAATGAGAGAAAGAAGAGTAAGACAGATCAGGCTGAGGCTTCCCTCACTGGGCCAGCTCAGAGTGTGGAATTCAACTTTGGGAGATAATATTGGGAAGTTTAAGTCTTGGGATTTATTTATTTACTTATTTATATTTTTAGTGTGGTGGTTTTCTTCCCTAAATCTAACAGAGAGCCCAATTGAAATTAGAACCTGTTAGCTATTTTAAACCTGCATGGCCCTTTCAGTAAGGATTCACGAATGAGTGGGGGCGAATGAGCATGCTGCCTCCTACTCTTCAAGGGCCACTGAGCAGGCGCAGGGGCTTCGGGCTGGCGGGGCTAGTGCAGATGTGCACGTCAGCACAATGTTGGGCAGAGGCTCTGTGATGTTTCTCTCTTGCCCACACTAGCTCTTGATAAGCTACCTGAAATATGGCCAAATATGGACAAATTAAACATGGAATAAAAACATATTGCATTTCACAATTACCTGTTTTAGAAGGAAAACTCTAATATTTAAAGTGTGCTGGCATGGACTTACTGAAGTGGGTGTAACCCATCTTGGTGTCATCTACTTCCAGGGTTTCCTTGCCACTTGAACCATACATAGAAACTCTTCATGGGAAAACTGCTCAAATCTTCTTTCTCCTGGACCATAAACATTACAACTGAGAAGAAGGTAGAGCAGGGCTGGGCAGTCTGTTGCTGTCCCTGGAATCCCCTGCTCCCACTGCTAACATCACTAACTGAAAACAATCCTAAAATTGGGCCAACGGCAGACATTTTAGTTTAACCAATTCATTTCCTTTCTTTTGACACCAACATAAATACACCTTATCCCATCCCAGACCCAACTAGGCGTTTCAACAATGATCGAGCTGAAAGAATAACATTCTTTCACTTAAAGTCCCATGCAGCAGTTAAATGGCCCATGCTAGTGATGGGAGCATGGCTGAGTTAGTCACATTAAATGGGTGTATAGGAAGTTGCTCCTTTTCTTTTTTTTTGCTCTATTTCCCATCAATCTTAGTGAATGATGCTGGAAATAGCCCAGTAGACAGTTTTATAAATAGCATTGGATTAGTCACGTCAGAACTCTCGAGACTAAATGTTCAAGGAACACTCGATTTTTAGAAAATGGAACAAATTTACTGTATTTCCCCATGTATAAGTTGCACCATTTTTTGAAAAATTTGGGGTAAAAAAACGGTGCATCTTATACAGTGGTTGTAGATTTTTTACTTGAATATTCTGCTTTTTCACACTTGTTTTTTACTCATTGTTCAAAATAGTGATTCATCTTCAGACACAGATGAGGACAAGCTAATGGATAGGAATTTTCACAGTGAGAAGAGTTGTATGAATTTTATGATGAATAAAACTTGAGTTCAATAACTTTATGTAATACCTTTCTTTTCAAATTTTAGGCCCCAAAATTAAGGTGTGTCTTATACATGAGAGCATCTTATACATGGAGAAGTATGGTATTTTCCTGAGTATAGTGATTCTAGACAAGTGACTCCATTGCTTCATCCCTGTTGTAAAAGGAGCAATTTTTTTTTTTTTTTGCATTTTTCTGAAGCTGGAAACAGGGAGAGACAGTCAGACAAACTCCCGCATGCGCCCGACCGGGATCCACCCGGCACGCCCACCATGGGGCGATGCTCTGCCCACCAGGGGGCGATGCTCTGGGCATCGCCATGTTGCGACCAGAGCCACTCTAGCACCTGAGGCAGAGGCCAAGGAGCCATCCCCAGCGCCCGGGCCATCTTTGCTCCAATGGAGCCTTGGCTGTGGGAAGGGAAGAGAGAGACAGAGAGGAAGGCACGGCGGAGGGGTGGAGAAGCAAATGGGCGCTTCTCCTGTGTGCCCTGGCCGGGAACCGAACCCGGGTCCTCCGCACGCTAGGCCGACGCTCTACCGCTGAGCCAACCGGCCGGGGCGCAATTTGTTTTATAGAAGAACTTTCCAAAGGAATTATGTTTTTTTTTCAAATTAAGCATTTTTTTTCTGGATAAATACCCAAAAGTAAGATTGCTGGTTTGTGTGTTATTCTTTTTTAAAATTAAATTTACTGGGCTGACATTAATTTTAAATATATAATTCTGTTAGTTTGAAAGGTAATAATGGAGTTAGGTCAAGTTTTTACATTGTCCTCCAAAGATAAATTTCCAAAATATTATCATTCTAGGCTCTTAAAAAGATAAGCAAGATAGAAATGATCGATTTGGTGACGACCCTTTGTCCATTAAAGTTGGACTTAAGGGGGTGAGAAGAGAATGAGATAAAGAGTAAGTGTAGAAGACTTCGAAGATGGCAATGGAGTAGGCGGATGTACTAACTTCCACCTCCCAGAACCAAAGTGGATTACAACCTAATTTTAAGAACCATCATCTGGAAAAACCAACTTTGGACTAAATTAAGAGGACTCTTCAACCAAGGAACACTGAAGAAGGCACACTGAGACTGGTAGGAAAAGCAGAAACATGGAGAGGGCTCCCCAGCTCCCCGGAGCGAACGGCAGCCGGGAGAGACTCACATGGCAGGAAGTGAGTTTCACAGAGAGGGGAGGGTCCTGAGTGCCAGAAACAAAGCCTCAGCCAGCCTACAGCCCCAGAGCCTAGAAGAGGTGTATGGACAGTATTTAGCTGGAAACAAGTCAAGATACTGTTTGTGAGAAAGAGACTGATTTCTCAGACCCAGGATTCTTCTTAAAGGGACTGCGTAGAAAACCTCTCTCAAAATCACTCACCCAGGGCTCCAGGGGGAAGGGGAGAGAGGAGAGGACTGGAGTAGCAGGAAGAGAGTGTAATCTAGGAGGCACAGAGAGAAACACTTTGAGAGACAGCCACCCTAACCCCTGGGACGAGCCACTCCCCAAATCTGAAGTGAATCTTTCCCTGGAAACAGCAATACCAGCAAAGGGAAACAGGACACCAGCCAAACAAGCTCTCCTGCAGTACTTAGAGCAGAGGAACTTAGAAGGAGGGAGCTTTCGGGACTATACTAGTGAGTCTTAGGGTCTGAGCTGCAGCGTACCCACCCACACAGCTGAGGCTTGCCCGAGGGTGGGCGGCAATGGAACACAGAAGTGCGGTTCTGTCGGCAAGGGTGGAAGCCAGCTGGCCACAACTGAGAGCCAGGTGTGAGCTCGGTCTTGCCCAGCTGGGGAGGTGGGGTCATACGAAAGTGGTAAAGCCTAGCTGCTGGCCGCCTGCAATCCAGTCTGTGAGGGAAGGGCAGGAGCCCTGGAAGGGGCGGAGACCTGCCCTTGAGTAGGGGTGCAGGAATGCAGCCTTGCCCCGCCTGCAGAACCTAAGCTTGTGGCCTGACTCAGGAGCCAGCTCCTCCTGCAGGGGGAGGCGAAAGCCCAGAATCAGGCAGAGACCCGCCACTGAGCAAAGGTGCTCACCCTTGCCCTCAGGGCTGAGCATAACCCCACCCATGGGGGCGGGGCGAAAGCCGAGGCTTGTACACTGGAGAACGTGATCTCCGCCACTCCCGTGAAGGAGAGGCGGAAACTACAGCAACAGCCCCAGTGGGCTGGCATTGGCAATGCCCATACCCGAATGCCCTAGGCAGCAGCAGCAGAGAGGGTGGCGGACCGGCAGACAGACCACACCTAGGGAACACAGAGGCCACATTCAGTGGAATCCACTGGCCAAGACCTTCTTTTACACAGACAAAATGAGAAGGCAGAGAAATGTAACACAAATGAATCAAGAGAAATCCCCAGAAAAGGACCTGAATGAGTCAGATATAAGCAAATTACCAGATGCAGAGTTTAAAATAATGATTGTTACTATGCTCAAATGTCTTAGAACAACAATAGATGGTCATTACGAACACCTAAGTAAAGAGATAGCAAATATAAAAAAGGACATTGAAATAATAAAAAAGAATCAATCAGAAATGACAAATACAATATCGGAAATGAAGAACACAGTGGAAGGAATTAAAAGCAGGATGGATGAAGCCGAGAATCAAATCAGTGAGATAGAGGACAAGATAAATGAAGGCACAGAAGCAGAGCAGAACAAAGAAAAGAGACTCAAAAAGTCTGAGGGAACTCTAAGAGATCTCTGTGACAACATGAAGAGAAATAACATCTGCATCATAGTGGTTCTGAAGAAGAAGAGAAAACAAGGGATAGAGACTTTGTTCAAATATATCATAGCTGAAAACTTCTCTAAATTAAGGCAGGAAAACATCTCACAAGTTGAAGAAGCACAGAGAACTCCATTAAAGAGAAACCCAAAGAAATCTACACTAAGACACATCATAATTAAAATACCAAAGCTAAGTGATAAAGAGAAAATATTAAAAGCTGCTAGAGATAAAAAGGCTATCACCTACACAGGAGCCCCCATAAGGATGACTTCCAACTTCTCAACAGAAACACTTGAGGCCAGAAGGGAATGGCAAGAAATATTCAAAGTAATACTGAACAAGAGCCTACAACCCAGACTACTTTATCCAGCAAGACTATCATTTAAAATTGAAGGAGAAATAAAAAGCTTTCCAGACAAAAAAAAACCCTCAAGAAATTCACTACAACCAAACCAAGGCTGCAAGAAATGCTAAAGTGCCTGTTGTAAACAGATCAAAGGGGAACAAAGAATATAGCAAAGGAGGAATACAGTCTTAAAGAATAAAATGGCAATAAACAACTACATACCAATAATAACCTTAAATGTAAATGGATTAAATGATCCGATCAAAAGACATAGGGTAGCTGCGTGGATAAGAAAACAGAACCCATACATATGCTGCTTACAACAGACACACCTCAGAACAAAATATGCACATAGACTGAAGATAAAAGGATGTAAAAATATTGCACGCAAATGGAAATGAAAAAAAAAAAAGCTGGGGTAACAATACTTATGTCAGACAAAATGGACTTTAAAACAAAGGCTATAGTAAGAGATAAAGAAGGTCACTACATAATGATAAAGGGCGCAATCCAACAGGAAGATATAACCGTTATAAATATCTACACGCCTTATATAGGAGCACTTAAATATATAAAGCAGACTTTGATGGATTTAAAGGGCAAGATCAACAGCAATATTATAATAGTAGGGGATTTCAAAACAAATGCATTAACAATGAGATCAAAGAAGAAATAAAAAAATTCTTAGAAACAAATGATAATGAGAATACATCAACTCAAAATTTATGGGACACAGCAAAAGCAGTCCTGAGAGGGAAATTCATAGCATTATACCTTAAGAAGCTAGAAAAAGCTCAAATAAACAACGTGACCCTGCATCTAAAAGAAGTAGAAAGAGAACAGCAAGTAAAGCCCAGAGGTAGTAGAAGGAAGGAAATAATAAAGATCAGAGTGGAAATAAATGACATAGAAGCTAAAGAAACAATACAGAGGATCAATGAAAGCAGGAGCTGGTTCTTTGAAAAGGTAAACAAAATCGATGAACCTTTAACCAGACTTACCAAGAAAAAAAGGGAGAGGACTCAAATAAATAAAATTAGAAATGAGAGTGGAAAAATAACAAGAGAAATACAAAATATTGTAAGAAAATACTATGAAGAACTGTATGCCAAAAAAATTAGACAACCTAGATGAAATGGACAAATTCCTTGAAGCATATAATCTTTTAAAAATTAATCTAGAAGAATCAGAAAACAGACCAACTACAACGAATGAGATCGAAACAGTTATCAAAAAACTCCCAAAAAACAAAAGTCGTAGGCCTGATGGCTTCATGAGTGAATTCTACCAAATATTCAAAGAAGAACTAACTCCTATCCTTCTCAAGCTATTTCAAAAAATTCAAGAGGAAGGAAGACTTCCAAGCTTCTTTTATGAGGCAAGTATAATTCTGATTCCAAAACCAGGCAAAGACAACACAAAGAAAGAAAATTATAGGCCAATATCCCTGATGAATTTAGATGCTAAAATCCTCAACAAAATAGTAGCAAACCAGATCCAGCAATATATGAAAAAAATCATACACCATGATCAAGTGGGATTTATTCTTGGGAGGCAAGGCTGGTACAATATTTGCAAATCAATCAGTGTGATTCATCACATAAACAAAAGGAAGGAGAAAAACCACATGATGATATCAATAGATGCAGAAAAAGCATTTGATAAACCAGTACCCATTCATGATCAAAACTCTCAGCAAAGTGGGATTACAGGGAACATACCTCAACATGATAATGGCCATCTATGACAAACACACAGACAACACCGTAATCAATGGGCAAAAATTAAAAGCAATCCCCTTAAGATCAGGAACAAGGCAGGGGTGCCCCCTTTCACCACTCTTATTTAACATAGTCCTGGAAGTCCTAGCCACAGCAATCAGACAAGAAGAAGAAATAAAAGGCATTCAAGTAGGAAAAGAAGTAAAAGTATCATTATTTGCAGATGATATGATATTGTATATAGAAAACCCTAAAGTCTCAGTCAAACAACTACTATACCTGATAAATGAATTCAGCAAGGTGGCAGGATATAAAATTAATACTCAGAAATCAGAGGCATTTTTATACACTAACAATGAACTGTCAGAAAGAGAAATTAAGGAAGCAATCCTCTTCACCATTGCAATAAAAAAGATAAAGTACCTAGGAATAAATTTAACCAGGGAGATTAAAGACTTATACTTGGAAAATTATAAAACGTTGATAAAAGAAATCAAGGAAGATACAAACAAGTGAAAGCATATACCGTTCTCATGGTTAGGAAGAATAAACATCATTAAAATGTGTATATTACCCAAAGCAATTTATAAATTCAATGCAATACCAATTAAAATACCAATGACATACTTCAAAGATATAGAACACATATTCCAAAAATTTATATGGAACCAAAAAAGAACACGAATAGCCTCAGCAATCTTGAAAAGGAAGAATAAAGTGGGAGATATCACACTTCCAGATATCAAGTTATACTACAAGGCCATTGTACTCAAAACAGCCTGGTACTGGCATGAGAACAGGCATATAGATCAATGGAACAGAACAGAGAACCCAGAAGTAAACCCACAGCTTTATGGACAATTGATATTTGACAAAGGAGGTAAGAGCATAAAATGGAGTCAAGACAGCCTCTTCAACAAATGATGTTGGGAAAATTGGATAGCTATCTTCAAAAAATGAAACTAGACCATCAACTTACACCATTCACAAAAATAAACTTCAAATGGTTAAAAGACTTAAATGTAAGCCGTGAAATCATAAGCATCTTAGAAGAAAATATAGGCGTAAACTCTCTGACATCTCACGCAGCAATATATTTGCTGATTTATCTCCACGGGCAAGTGAAATAAAAGACAGGATAAACAAATGGGACTATATCGAACTAAAGAGCTTTTGCGCAGCTAATGACAATAAGAACAGAATAAAAAGACAAACTACACAATGGGATAACATATTTGACAATGCGTCTGATAAGGGGTAATAACCAAAATTTATAAAGAACTTGTAAAACTTATTACCAGGAAGACAAACAATCCAATCAAAAAATGGGCAAAAGTAATAAATAGATACGTCTCCAAAGAGGACATACAGATGGCCAATAGGCATATGAAAAAATGCTCAATATCACTAATCATTAGAGAAATGCAAATTAAAACCACAATGAGATATCACCTCACACCAGTCAGAATGGTGCTCATTAACAAAACAACACAGAATAAGTGCTGGCGAGGATGTGGAGAAAAGGGAACCCTCCTGCACTGCTGGTGGGAATGCAGACTGGTGCAGCCACTGTGGAAAACAATATGGAGATTCCTCAAAAAATTAAAAATCGAACTGCCTTTTGACCCAGCTATCCCACTTTTAGGAATATACCCCAAGAACACCATAGCACTGCTTCCAAAGAAGAAATGCACCCCCATGTTTAAGACAGCATTTTTCACAGTAGAAAAGATCTGGAAACAGCCCAAGTGTCCATCAGTGACCGAGTGGATTAAAAGCTTTAGGACATATGTATGTGTGTGTGTGTGTGTGTGTGTGTGTGTGTGTGTATACACACACACACACACACACACACACACACACTATGGAATACTACCCAGCCATAAGAAATGATGATGTCGGATCATTTACAACAACATGGATGGACCTTGATAACATTATACTGAGCGTAATAAGTAAATCAGAAAAAAACTAAGAACTATATGATTCCATACATAGGTGGGACATAAAAATGAGACTCAGAGACATGGAGAAGAGTGTGGGGGTTACGGGGTGGGGGAGAGGAGAGAGGGGATTGGGGGAGGAGGACTGGGGCACAAAGAAAACCAGTTAGAAGGTGACGGAACACAATTGGACTTTGAGTGATGGGAATGCATCATAATCAAATTTCAAAATAACCTAGAGATGTTTTCTTTGAACATATGTACCCTGATTTATCAATGTCACCCCATTAAAATTAATAAAAAAAAGAGTAAGTGTATTGTTGGCTTTTATTGTTCACTAATTCATTCACTCAGAAAAAGCTTATGTATATATTAATCACTAAAAAGAATAATTACTGAGTTTCTACATGAAGCCACACCTGTGAACCTATCAATTCACAATTGCTTTTAATTTTTCCCCATAGATAGGCTAAGATGTACTTCTGTCATAAAGAATGTCTGACCTTGTAAGTGAACCCATGGCTGTACTGGACAGAGGAGCCATCACCACTGTGCCTATGGTGAGGAATCAGCACTCTGTTCAGCCTTGAAGGAGACACAAAGAAGTAGAAGGCCCAGACCTTACTTATGTGAGGGGCTTACAATTAATTGCATGTTTATTGGTTAAGCTTTTCTAATTGGTTGGATATACACATAAACCAGAAAATACATGGGGTTGTGTAATTTTTTTTTTTTTACTATTCAATGAAAAGAGGGGAGACAGAGAGATTCCCTCATGCGCCCTAACTGAGATCCACCCAGCAAGCCCACTAGGGGGCGATGCTTTGCCCATCTGGAGCATTGCTTGGCAGCTGAGCTCTTCTCAGTGCCTGAGGCAGAGAGGCCCTGGAGGCTTCCTCAATGACCAAAACAACTAGCTACAATTGAACCATGGCTGCAGGAGGGGAAGAGAGAGAGAAGTAAGGGGGCGTGGAGAAGCAGATAGTCACTTCTCCTGTGTGCCCTGACTGGTAATTGAACTCACGCATGAGGGAATCTCTCTGTCTCCTCTCTTTTCACTGAATAGTAAAAAAAACTTACACAACCCCATGTATTTTCTGGTTTATGTGTATATCCAACCAATTAGAAAAGCTTAACCAATAAACATGCAATTAATTGTAAGCCCCTCACATAAGTAAGGTCTGGGCCTTCTACTTCACAACATCCACATGCCAGGCTGACGCTCTACCACTGAGTAACCAGCCAGGGTTGGGATTGTGTATTTTAATGTTGACTTAATGTCTGGTACTTAGTAGGTGTTCAATAATATTAGTTGAATGTACTAATGAATGCTTAGTGCTTTGTAACTTCACCAGAGGAAGAGTTTCCTGTAGGCTGCCATGAGGTAAAGGACAGTTTGAAGGACCAGAGTGCGATGTGCTTAGTGACAAACCTACAAACAGGCTCATTCCTCTGTGCTGAGAAAGCTTAAGCTTTAATTTTTAAATTACATTTTTCATTAGAATAAATGGATAAAAGATTATACACATAAAAATATGATTTGAAAAATCTCTTTTAAATTATAATTTTAAAAATTTGCTTGTAAAACTAATTCACTGATGAGTCATAATGTTATAATTCTTAAATGAGATTTACTTTGCTTTTTAACAAATCTTGCCTGTCAGTTTGCAGATAGCCTGGTGTCTGCCTGTGAGAGATGGTGCTTTTTCTAGTGTATTTCTCATTTATATTAAAGTAATACATAGTGTTAAAAATCAAATGAAACAAGTTGTAATAAAAAGCAACAGCCCTTTTTCAACATCTAGCCATTTCTGATTCCTCCTCTCCAGAAAATACTACTTTCTACTCTTTAGATATATCTTCCAGTATTTACAATTCTTGCAAATAATGTGCATGTTCTGCTCTTTCTTGAGATTTTGGATTTGCCTATCTACTGACTTCCTGTTATGAAAGATACAGTGTTATCTTTCTTATCTTTCTTTATACATTAACACTTTCGCTTCCTCCTTGCTCCCACTATAGTTTTTAGTTTTTGTTGAATACATACTCAGTATTTTTTTTTCACTTATAAGCGATTGTAATCATTTCTTTTTTCCTTTTGTTTTTAAATCAAGTGAGAGGCAGGGACGCAGAGAGACAGACTCCCACATGCACTACAACTGGAATCCACCTGGCAACCCCTGTCTGGGGCTGATGCTCTGCCCATCTGTGGCAGCTGCTCCATTGCTCAGCAACTGTGCTATTTTAGCACCTGAGACAAGGCCATGGAGCCATCCTCAGCACCCTGGGTCAACTTACTCATTCAAGCCATGGCTGCAGGGGTGACAAGAGAAAGAGAAAGGACAGGGGTGGGGTAGAGAAGCAGATGGTCACTTCTCCTGTGTGCCCAACTGGGAATTGAACCCTGGACCTCCACATGCTGGGCCAATGCTCTACCACTGAGTCAACCATCCATGGCCTGTATTCATTTCTAATGGCATAGTATACCATCATTACATTGCATTTCTTGTTATTTCTGCTTTTGAATTTGCTCACTTGTCTAATAGCTATGTAAAACACCTCTCAGTTCAGTTTTCCATACAAGAAACCTGTGAAACAATCTCTGAGCTCCACCCCAGCCTCCTTTGGGGGACTTCACTTGTTCCGTGTTTACTTCCTCATTTTGAAGGAAGCCTATCCTTCAGTCAACCCCAAAAATGGTGCATGTGAAGGACACTTTTGAGACTTTGGCTACGTCAAAGCATTTTAATTCACTTTGCACTTGATGGGTAGTTTGTAATGGGTAGCCTGTGATAATATAAGTGTTTCTTCTGGAATTCTAAGGGAAGGGTCCGCTGTCTTTTAGCTTCCTCTGCTGCTATTGAAAAGTCAGACGTCTTTCTGATTCCCCATACTTTGTATATGACCTGGCTTTTTCCTGCAGGAAGCGTCTGGAAAGGTTAGGAAGGAATTAAAGTGTCATTACCCACAGAACTCTGGAACAATCTGGGTGAGCTCAAATCCTGGCTTTGCCATGCTGGTTGTGCTTAACCGTTGTGATCCAGTTTTCTCATTATAATTGGCAGTTCCTATTACAGGATTGTTGGGGAATGAAATTAATCAAGATAATAAATGTAGAGGATTTGGCACCCTCCTTGCCCGGTAGAATGCGCTCAGTAAGTGCATTCTCCTCCTCTTCCCCAGGGTTCAGAAATTCAGTCATTTTGTGCTTCCCTTTGTGCCCCATTGCACCCGTTGTGCGAGTTGGCTTGTAGCCCATTATAATCTGGATGTATATGTCTTGTAGTTATGAAATTTTTGGTCAATAGTTGATAATGCTTTTTGCATGATCTAGTTTACAGAATTTCTATAGTGATGAAATCAAGCTGGATAATATATACAGAAATCTTTTGAAATGTAAGTCTGATTTTTAGAACATAAAGGCTGTGCTGAAGTCTTTGAGAGGTCTTGTTTGTGTGTGTGTGTGTGTGTGTGTGTGTGTGTGTGATGAGGAGATGGCAGGGTTCTGGGGAGACGAACGTATTTCTTACCCCCCTTTTCCCCCCATAAAGTGTTGTTAGCTTCAGGGGGCAATTAGAGCTCTAGAAAACCCTCTAAAGTCTCTTTAATTGAAAGTGACTAAAATAGTTTGAAGCATGATCTGAACCAGTACTAGTGAGCTATGTACTGGGGGTCTCATTTGCTCTGGTGCTTCTGTAAGAACGTATGTTCTGAATGCCAAAGAAGAGCTGAGAGCTGATGTGTCAGAAAACAGCCTGTCAGTTGGAAGTCTGCCTTTTAATTTTCCATCTGCTATTATTTTCAAGAACATTTTCTTCTTCTTCTTTCTTTCCCTTTCTGCCTGACTCTGCTCCTCCTGCACTTTACCCTCTGGCTGGTCTAGTCACCGTGTGGCCCACTAGGAAGCTTATCTTTCTGTGTGAGTCCCCAAAGGCTGGAGGGACTGCTGGGATTGGTAGTGACAACAGGTTCACACTGCACCAGGGGGAAAAAAAAGGTGGAATCCAGTTACCTGTGCTTGAGGGGGAGCAAGATGGACAGGGACAGCAGAAGCACCTGTCAGCATTAAATGGGGCGGGGGCGATAAGGCTCAAGACAGAGCTCAGGAGTGTGGTGCCTACCTCAGACTCTAGCCCTCCAGCCAGTCATGGGGTATTATATTAACTCACGTGCAGACTTGGGCTCTCTTTGCTGCCTATAAACCCAAAACAGTATGGAAATAAAAGAAATTGTCAGTTGTTGGAGAAGTGTAAAATACCCTAAAAATCAGGACGTCTCGCAATGCAGCTGGTGATATAGGCAGGTGCCATAGCAGCAGCTAGGGCTGTGTGCACCTGTGTGTCCGAGAAGGGCTGGGGAAGCCTTTGGGAGCAATGATGTCCATTCTAGGCCCACTGTGATGAGTCCTGACTTAGTCTCCCTGATGCACATCTTTTGAGATCTTATCTAAAGTAGCCTAATCCTCATAGGTCAAGTCAAGCTTTATGATAGGATAAAAAATGGAGATGCCTGATAGAAAAATCAAAATGGTGTTTTAAAATAATCTTGTGGCTTAAATAATGCACAGATTACATCTTCCTTGGGAGAAGAGCTCTGAAGTGGTGAATTTGACATTCATCAAGCATCTGCTGCATAGGAAATGCTGTGCTCGGTGTGAGGGGTGCCAGAACCGCAGCACGGACCTGGCTCTTGGCAGTATGGCTGTCCTGTCAAGAAGGTTCTCCCTTCATGTGCCTGTAGGGAGAACTTTGGAAAGTTTCTCCTAACCTTCTTCATGTGAAAGTTATAAAATGATTTTACTACTGTTTTCAATTTTACACACTATGATTTGGAATCAGTTGAGGAACTCCATCAGGAGGAAAAAGCACATTATTGCACTGATTCTCCCAAAAGCGTCTCCATCCCTCCGAGAGACATCAGGGGTGCTCTTGTAATCCCACTGAATTCATGAAAAACTCAGTGGGATTGTTCTTGGAAAAACGAGCTTTTAAACATTTCTTTTTAATTTTTATTTTATAATTTATTGTGTTGCTATGGTTTCAAGTGTCCTACTCAATATCACTCCCGGCCCCATGCAAAGTTTCTTTCCACCCTCATTTCACCCCCTTTGGCTCCTCCCCCTACCTTCATCACCCCCTTTTCTCTGGGAATTATTACCCTGTTGTCTGTATCTATGTGTTATGTATATATAATTTAGCTAATCCCTTCACCTTCTTTGATCCCATCTCTTCTTCTCCCTTTCCTCTGACAGCTGTCCCTCTGTTTTCTGCGACCCTACCTCTGTTTCTATTTTGTTCCTCAGTTTATTGTGTGCATTGAATTACACATTGTTGTGTATATTTATCAAAGCCTTTTTGTATACTTGTTCACTGATGGACACTTGGGCTATTTCCAGATTATGGCTATAGTCAATGAACCTGGGGTGCAAATCTTCTTTTGAATTAGTATTTTGGGATTCTTAGGATATATTGCTAGAATTGGGATAACTGGGTCATAAGGCAATTCTATTTTTAATATTTTGAGGAAACATCATACTGTTGTTTTCCACAGTGGCTGCACGAATCTGCATTCCCACCAGCAGCAGTGCAGGAGGGTGCCCTTTTCTCCACACTCTTGTCAACACTTGTTTGTTGATTTGTTAATGAAACCCATTCTGGCAGGTGTGAGGTAATATTTCATTGTGGTTTTAATTTGCATTTCTCTAGTGATTAGTGACATTGAGCATTTTTCCATATGCTTATTGGCTCTTTCTATGTCTTCTTTGGAGAAGTATCTATTAAGGTCATTAACCCATTTTTAATTGTATTGTTTACCTTATTGGTGTTGAGTTTTAGAAGTTCTTTATAAATATTGGTTATTAACACCTTATCAGAGGTATTGGCAAGTATCTTCTACCACTGAGTAGGTTGTCTTTTTATTTTGTTAATGGTGTCTTTTGCTGTGCAAAAGTTTTAATTTGATATAGTCATATTTATTTCATTTGAGAAGATACTGGCAAAAATGTTGTTTGAAGAGATGTCTAAGAGTCTACTGCCTCTGTTTTCTTCTAGGATTTTTATGGTTTTGCAGCTTACATCTAAGTCTTTTATCCATTCTGAGTTTATTTTTGTGAATGGTGTATGTTGGTTGTCTAGTTTCTTTTTTGTGTGTATGCCTGTCCAATTTTTCTCCAATACCATTTATTGAAGAGACTGTCTTTATTCCATTGTATATTGTTGCCTCCCTTGTCAAATATTAATTGACCATAAAGGCATGGGTTTGTTTCTGGGTTCTCTATTCTGTTCCATTGATGTGTATGCCTGTTCTTATGCCAGTACCAGGCTGTTTTGAGTATAATGACCTTGTAATATAACTTGATATCAGGAAGTATGATACCTCCCAGTTTGTTCTTCATTTTCAAGATTGCTGAGGCTATTTAGGTTCTTTGGTTCTAGATAAGTTTTTTAAATATTCTCGATCTGTGAAGTATGCCATTAGTATTTTAATAGGAATTGCATTGAATCTGTAGGTTGCTTTGAGTAATATGGATATTTCAATGATGTTAGTTCTTCCTATCAGTGAACATGGTATATGCTTCCACTTGTTTGTATCTTCCTCAATTTCTTTTTTAAATGTCTTCTAATCTTCCAAATAGAAGTCTCTTACCTCCTTGGTTAAATTTGCTCCTAGGTACTTTATTTGTTTTTATCACAATAGTGATGGGATTGTTCCCTTAATTTTTCATTCTGACAGTTTATTCTTGCTCTGTAAAAATGCCACTGATTTCTGAATGTTAATTTTATGTCCTGCAACTTTGCCAAATTTATCAGGTCCAGTAGTTTTTTGGCTGAGACTTTAGGGTTTTCTATATACAGTATCATGTCATCAGCAAATAGTGACAGTTTTACTTCTTTTTAAATTTGGATGCCTTTTATTTCTTCTTCTTGTCTTATTTCTGTAGCTACAACTTCCAGTTCTATGTTGAATTAGAGAGATGAAAGGGACAGTGATGTCACCTGCATATACTGAGTGGCTCCTAAGGAAAGGATTCAATGCTAACTGCCAAATGTGATGGAGAAAGACCACCCTGGTTCCTGGCTGGAGTGGAGAGATGGACAGTCAGAACACAGATAATTGTGTATGTACAGTGTTTGAAGGTCAGTGCAGGAAAAGTATAGGGCAGGAGTAAGTATAAACAGGTCTACACTTGGATTTGGTGGAGGGAAAGGGCTTTTTTGAGGAGGTGCCATTTACTTTGAGACCTGAAGGTAAAGAAGGAGTTAGCCCTCAAAATGGGGAGAGTGGATCCCAGATGTAAGGAAGCCATATGCACCCTCTGCATTGGGTAGTGGGTACAGAAAGGTCATGAGAACCCTGGGTTCACCTAAACAAGATTATAGAACTTTGAGTGACAGGACAACGTGATGTGCTTTACATTTAAGGATGATTACTTACCCTCAACTCAGGCTACTGGTTTGGGAAGTAGAATCTATTTCTAGAGGATAAACAGTGACATGTGCCCGTGTCGGTACTAGGGACTTTACACTCAGTAAGGAAAAGGACAGTGAGAAGTGCTCACAGGAAGAAGCAACTGCCCATGAATGGAGCTTCTCCCAGAAGGAGGAATGGAATCCATTCCTCAGAGTCTCTCAGTCTCAGACGCCTTGGGACAGGTCCAGTGTAACTGCACTGCATCCACATGGAAACATTTGTGATATGTTTAGCCCTATAAGAAAGGGAGCCTTGTATCCTTGTTGCTTAAATCGTAATTCAAGATTCAAATTCAAGAAATCACCTTCCTAAAGATAAAAACGTCCTGAGGATTTGGGGTTAACTTTTCATTATTGAGAAGGACTTAGTTTGGTAACATAAACTTCTAAAGAAAACCCAACCTTGAAAAGCCTTTGAGATTTAAAGTATTTAATCGTAATAAGTCATATTTAAATTTGTAAATGGCATAGTTAGTCTGTATTTTTTCTCAGGGGCCTAATATTCTAGGAAAAGGAATTATAATAATGCTGAAGTGATGACATTTTATGTTCTCTTTGCATATTTGGGACATTACAGAAAGGCAATTATAAAATATCTCAAAGATTTTCTTTAACTTTGTATGAATATTATTTTTTCCTTTTCCCTTTTGAAAGAGACAGAGAGACAGAGAGAGGGACAGACAGGGACAGACAGGCTGGAAGGGAGAGAGATGAGAAGCACCAGCTCCCTGTTGTGGCACCCTAGTTTCTCATTGTTTGCTCTCCCATATGCACACCAACCGCAGACCGAGTAACCCCTTGCTCAAGCCAGCAACCTTAGGTCCAAGCTGGTGAGCCTTGCTCAAACCAGATGAGCCTGTACTCAAGCCACCAGCCCCAGGGCCTTGAACCTGGGTCCCTTTCGTCCCAGTCTAATGCTCCATCCACTGTGCCACCACCTGGTCAGGAAACTCTGGTGACTTAAGAAACACATTTATCATGTTATCACATTTGTATGGTTTGCTTTTTATTAGCTTTTAAGGGTTATTCCATAAAAAAAGATTAGTTGAAATCTTTTGGATTTCAGGATTCTGTACTCACACATTATTCATCTTTTCCATTTGTTTCCTCTCAACTCCCAAATAAGAACATTCAGTACAAGTTCGATTTATCTGTTAAATGTTTTCTACAATCTGGACATTGTTACATTTCATTGGAATAAAATACTGAACTGTTAAAAAGATTATAGAGATATATAAGAATTAATATGACAATTAATTTTCTTTCAGTATACAAATGAGTAGAACCTGCAGCCAAAAGTTTAGAGTTGGTGATCTCTGTGATTTGCTCTCTCTGTTCACTCCTAGATATTTATTTTAACTCCCTTTCCACATCTTTCTCTGCCCCGCTTTGGGTGGTTGTTGTGCTGAACACCAGGGAGCCCAGGCCTTGGAGTGGGTCTTTACTTAATGTTTTCCCTTAATACACAGTGTGCACCTTGTGCTTGCTGGTGTGTGCGCTCTCCTCACAGCTAGACGTTCAGAACCAGAGAGAGGCATGTGGGTGCTTCTACATCACATGTACACATCCACGGCTGTCATCTGCATTGTCCTGTGGCACTACAGTAGTGAACCAGCGCTGAATTATGCATGCAGCCCTGCTCCCAGCTCAGCCACCTTTGTGACTTTGACCAAGGGAGCTAGAAAAGAAATAGTAAAGGTTTTAGTAACTTATGAATAGATCAGTTTCTAATTTTCTATAAATTCTTTTACTCCTTCAGAAGTCCAGCATAGACCTCCTTCATAGCTATCATCTTGATTATTAAGACTTCCTAGAGCCTAAATATCTTAACCACACGCCTTAAAGTTGTGTCTGTAGTCTAGCTTTACACACACACACACACACACACACCACTTAAAGTCTCACTGAACAAGTACTTTCAAATATTTAGAAAGACATGGATGGTGAGTTCAGAGTTTATTAGTGATTTCTATGTTATCTGAAATTCATTGCTGTATGTGTTCCTGGGATGGGTGAACTGAAATTCTATGGCTGATTTATATCTGTTATCATTATCCACAGTAAATCCTTGTAGACTCAAGTAGGAGCTGTGTCCCTGCAGTTGAATCAGCCTTATACCCATTCACTGGAAAATGTCTTCTCGAATTAAATGTAATGAGTGTTGGAAAGTCTATTGCACACCCTACCTCCATGGTACCCAGGGTCGCTATGGTTATGAGCCACTCCAATGTTTCTTTTTAATTCAAGTGTTTTTCTATCAGCACCACAGGGTGAGGTTGGCATATATTTCTCCTTCAATTTTAAATGATAGCTTTGCTGAATAAACTAGTCTTGGTTGTAAGTTCTTGTTCTGCATTACTTTGAATATTTCTTGCCATTCCCTTCTGGCCTCAAGTGTTTCTGTTGAGTAACAGAGGATCAATGAAACCAGGAGCTGGTTCTTTGAAAAGGTAAACAAGACTGATGAACCTTTAACTAGACTCACCAAGAAAAAGAGAGAGAAGACTCAAATAAATAAAATTAGAAATGAGAGTGGTGAAATAACAACTGACACAACAGAAATACAAAATATTGTAAGAAAATACTATGAAGAACTGTATGCCAAAAAACTAGACAACCTAGATGAAATGGACAAATTCCTTGAAACATATCATCATTTAAAAAATCAATCTAGAAGAATCAGAAAACCTAAACAGACAGATTACAAAAAAATGAGATCAAAACAACTATCAAAAAACTTCCAACAAACAAAACTCCTGGACCTCATGGCTCACAAGTGAACTCTACCAGATATTGAAAGAAGAACTAACTCCTATCCTTCTCAAGCTATTTCAAAAAATTCAAGAAGAAGGAAGACTTCCAAGCTCCTTTTATGAGGCGAGCATAATTCTGATTCCAAAACCAGGCAAAGACAACACAAAGAAAGAAAATTATAGGCCAATATCCCTGAAGAATTTAGATGCTAAAATCCTCAAAAAAATAGTAGCAAACTGGATCCAGCAGTATATGAAAAAAATCATACACCATGATCAAATGAGATTCATTCTGAGGAGGCAAGGCTGGTACAATATTTGCAAATCAATCAATGTGATTCATCACATAAACAAAAGGAAGGAGAAAAACCATGATAATTTCAATAGATGCAGAAAAAGCACTTGATAAAATCCAGCACCCATTCATGATCAAAACTCTCAGCAAAGTGGGAATACAGGGAACATACCTCAACATGAAAATGGCCATCTATGACAAACCCAGAGCCAGCATCATACTCAATGGGCAAAAATTAAAAGCAATCCTCTTAAGATCAGGAACAAGGGAAGGGTGCACCCTTTTACCACTCTTATTCAACATAGTCCTGGAAGTACTAGCCACAGCAGTCAGACAAGAAAAAGAAATAAAAGGCATCCAAATTGTAAAAGAAGTAAGACTATCATTATTTGCAGATGATAGATATTGTATATAGAAAACCCTAAAGTCTCAGTCAAACAACTACTGTACCTGATAAATGAATTCAGTAAGGTGGCAGGATATAAAATTAATACTAAAAAATCAGAGGCATTTTTATACACCAACAGTGAACTGTCAGAGAAATTAAAGATACAATCCCCTTCACTATTGCAACCCAAAAAATAAAGTATGTAGGAGTAAATTTAACCAAGGAGATTAAAGACTTGTACTCGGAAAATTATAAAACATTGATAAAAGAAATCAAGGAAGACACAAACAAGTGGAAGCATATACCATGCTCATGGTTAGGAAGAATAAACATCATTAAAATGTCTATATTACCCAAAGCAATTTATAAACTTAATGCAATACCAATTAAAATACCAATGACATACTTCAAAGATATAGAACACATATTCCAAAAATTTATTTGGAACCAAAAGAGAACACGAATAGCTTCAGCAATCTTGAAAAGGAAAAATAAAGCAGGAGGTATCACACTTCCCGATATCAAGTTATACTACAGCAGCCTGGTACTGGCATAAGAACAGGCATATAGATCAATAGAACAGAACAGATAACCCAGAAATAAACCCACAGCTTTATGGAAAACTGATATTTTACAAAGGAGGTAGGAGCATACAGTGGAGTAAAGACAGCCTCTTTAATAAATGGTGTTAGGAAAATTGGACATCTACCTGGAAAACAATGAAACTAGACCACCAACTTACACCATTTACACAAATAAACTCAAAATGGATAAAAGACTTAAATGTAAGCCGTGAATCCATAAGCATCTTAGAAGAAAACATAGGCAGTAAGCTCTCCGAAATCTCTCACAGCAATATATTTGCCAATTTGTCTCCATGGGCAAGTGAAATAAAAGACTGGATAAAAAAATGGGACTATGTCAAACTAAAAAGCTTTTGCGCAGCTAATGACAATAAGAACAGAATAAAAAGACAAACAACACAATGGGAGAACATATTCAACAATACATCTGATAAGGGGTTAATAACCAAAATTTATAAAGAACTTGTAAAGGCCCTGGCCGATTGGCTCAGTGGTAGAGCGTAGGCCTGGCGTGCAGAAGTCCCGGGTTCGATTCCCGGCCAGGGCACACAGGAGAAGCGCCCATCTGCTACTCCACCCTCCCCCTTTCCTTTCTCTCTGTCTCTCTCTTCCCCTCCCGCAGCCGAGGCTCCATTGGAGCAAAGATGGCCCGGGCGCTGGGGATGGCTCCTTGGCCTCTGCCCCAGGCGCTAGAGTGGCTCTGGTCACAACACAGCGGCACCCCGGAGGAGCAGAGCATTGCCCCCTGGTGGGCAGAGCGTCGCCCCCTGGTGGGCGTGCCGGGTGGATCCTGGTCGGGCGCATGCGGGAGTCTGTCTGACTGTCTCTCCTCGTTTCCAGCTTCAGAAAAATACAAAAAAAAAAAAAAAAAAAGAACTTGTAAAACTGAATACCAGGAAGACAAACAATCCAATATAAAATGGGCAAAAGAAATGAATAGACACTTCTCCAAAGAAGACATACAGTTGGACAATAGGCATATGAAAAAATGTTCAACATTACTAATCATTAGAGAAATGCAAATTAAAACCACAATTAGATATCACCTCACACTAGTCAGAATGGCGCTCATCAACAAAATAACACAGAATAAGTGCTGACGAGGATGTGGAGAAAAGGGAACCCTCCTGCACTGTCTGTGGGAATGCAGACTGGTGCAGCCACTGTGGAAAACAGTATGGAGATTCCTCAAAAAAGTAAAAATCGAACTGCCTTTTGACTTAGCTATCCCACTTTTAGGAATATACCCCAAGAACACCATAGCACTGTCCCAAAAGGAGAAATGCACCCCCATGTTTATGGCAGCATTGTTCACAATAGCGGAGATCTGGAAACTGCCCAAGTGTCCATCAGTGGAAGAGTGTATTATAAAGCTTTGGTACATATACAGTGTGTCTGTAACGTCATGGTGCACTTTTGACTGGTCACAGGAAAGCAACAAAAGACGATAGAAATGTGAAATCTGCACCAAATAAAAGGAAAACCCTCCCAGTTTCTGTAGGATGAAGTGGCAGTATGTGCACATGTGCAGATGATGACGTAACACCATGTATAAAGCGGAGCAGCCCACGGCCATGCCAGTTGAGATGTGGACGGTACAGAGGAAAGTTCAGTGTGTTCTGTGGCTCGCTAAATTCGAATCTATGACCAAAGTGCAACGTGAATATCGGCGCAGTTATAACGAAGTACCATGATATTAATCACTTAAAACAGAATCACAAACGTGATTCACTCTTTTACACCAGACATCCTTACCCGTGTGTGGCAAGAACTTCACTATTGTTTGGATGTGTGTAGGGCAACAAATGGAGCCCACATCGAACTGCACTGAATAGGTATGAAACTGGGAGAGTTTTCCTTTTATTTGGTGCAGATTTCACATTTCTGTCGTCTTTTGTTGCTTCTCTGTGACCGGTCAAAGTGCACCATGACTTAACAGACACACTGTATGCTATGGAATACTGCTCAGCCATAAGAAATGATGACATCGGATCATTTATAATAACATAGATGGACCTTTATAACATTATACTGAGTGAAATAAGTAAATCAGAAAAAACTAAGAGCTATATGATTCCATACATAGATGGGACATAAAAATGACACTCAGAGACATAGACAAGAATGTGATGGTAGTGGGGGGTGCGGAAAGAGAGGGAGGAGGTTAGGGGAGGGGCTTGGCACAAAGAAAACCAGATAGAAGGTGACAGAAGACAGTTTGACTTTGGGTGAGGGGTATGCAACATAATCAAATGTCAAAATAATCTGGAGATGTTTTCTCTGAACATATGTACCCCGATTTATCTATGTCACCCCATTAAAATTAATTTTAAAAATGCAAAAAATAAAATAAAAGTGACTGACCTGTATTTTTATTTTCCCTGTCTCTCTTTTTATTTTTTTTTAAGGGGCAAATATTTTCTTCTGCATCCAGGGCCTTAACTGACATTAATTGTCTCTGATTCAGAGCTCAGTCCTGAGTGCACAGGCTCGGTCTCCATGGTGCTTCTTTGTCGGGAAGTCACAGGAGAATGTAATACATTCATAGTGTTGGGGTTGGGAGTCAGCTTTCTCTCATTTACATATGGTGCCCAGAAAATTGATTTGGATTTAAAGACTAAAATGACAAAGAGAAGACTCCAGAAACTAGTTCCAGCCTCACAAGTGACCCCAGGCTTCAGAGAAGATGGGTTCATGGATTTTTCCCCCAATACTTCATCCTTCACTTTCATCACTCACTTTGAGATGCTCTGATATAATGAGGATGTCATCACACTGTTCCCAATAACAATTATATATGAAAAAATCAGCTGACTTGATGGACTGAGGTACTGGTCCATATCTCTCTATGTTAATGTTTAGGAACTGCATAGAAGCAAAGCTAAGAATTGCTTTCTGGAAGGAACATTGGTATAGCATGTTTAGCATCAGGAGTTCTGAACCAGCAGCTTTTGAATTAAAGAGGAGATGTTACTTATTATCACATGTACTTAAAGACAAATGATTTGATCAGTGGCTGTTCTAAATGGTTTTTGTGTTTCTTTCAGATGTGGCCCATTTAATGTGGTTTGAAAGACTCTATTTTTGGCTTCAGTGTTTTGAAAAATATATCTTATACCCAGCGATAATTCTGAATGCCCTCACTATAGATGCATTTTTAATAAGCAACTCCCGAAGACTCAGGACCCAGTAAGTAGCCAATGGTTTATTCTCCTAATGACGTGGCTCACAACAATTTCAAAACACCGTGAATTTTCTCTAACGTGGCCGCAGCAGAAGTCAACTTCCATGGTGGTCTTTTCTCATACTTGGTAGAACAGACAGTTATTTGTATGGTGACTGGGGTGCAAGTGCAGTTAAAGATGCTTGAAGTGATGGTGTGAATAAATGTCACCATGATTTGAAAACCATCCTGCAGACTTAGTCAGGGAACCCCAATAAAATGTCAAAGCCCAGTGTTAGCCCGGGGTACCTGAGGTTCCTGTCTCGTGTCATTTCATTCAGCAAATCTTCACTCATCTGCTCTCTGCATGTATCAGAAGCATCACAATTAGAAAGCAGAGCACAGAACTTCATGTCATAAGGAGACCTGTGCTTTTGCAAAGCATTACAATGTACAGTTGAGTTATTTGTTTCATATATTTAAATTAACTGTAATTTACAAATGAAAATCTGGATAATTTGTGGGTTTGTCTTTCTGACAAAAGGTTCAAGTTTCTGGTCAAATAAGTTGTTAGAGTAGGAGATTGTGAAAGAGATTCTTCTCTAGATTTGCTGATTAGTCACGTTGCTTAAACAATACGTGCCCAAGTCAACCCTGATATATAATCCCAAGCTGACATATTCAAACCTGCTCTTCCTTTCACGATGAGGTGAGGACAGATACATGAATGTTTGCCAGAGATTGAGCATGCTAAACTCAGAGGCATTTAAATATTGTGCTTTGAGCAAATTCATGGGTACACAAGGCAGACACTAAAGAAATGACCCTTTAACCTTCCTGACCCTCCCTTCCTTCTAGTCCAGACCTTGTTCAGTGAGGCCAGAGCAGTGTGGTACTTAAAACTCTAGACTTTGGGTCCAGGGATGAAAATTTGTCTCACTGGATAAAGGAGGCAGACAATGGAACTGTAGACCTCTTCTATAGTTTGAATGGAGCCCAATCCAAGGGCCACTAACATCAAGAACTTGAAATCCTTCTGCTTGTGGAAGATGTTTCCAGTGTGGTACAACCCTGGCTGACCCCAGGATGAGGGCTCTCAGTCAGAACCAAAGTAGCAAAGAAGGTGCCAGTTCTGCCTGGGTATCGAGCTAAAGGATTTCAAGTTCTCCCTCTCCAGCATCAAGGCTTAGACTGTGAGCTAAACCTACACGTTGAGACCAAGCAATTGTGGCTGTTGGCAGAGGATGGAGGCTAAGGTTGAGAATCAGACAGATCCAAATAAACAGTTCAGAGAGAGTCCAGTTCAAAGTAATCTTACTGTCTAATCCCTGTAATTTTTTCCCAGACACTAAAGACAGAAAGTATCACCTTACCTATGTGCTTCCCAGTATTCTCAACTTCAAATGACACCTACAGAATTATTTTTCTCAAGGGTCCAAAGCTGACAATTCCTTTATATTATTGAGGCATCCATCTGAAGACTTAAAAACTAAGTCTCCCAACATTTCCAGCACCCTTCTAGACCAGCTAGTCGCAAACAGGACAATGGGAGGCCATATAGCTGTCTCACCTGGAGACCTGTTTTGAACTATGGTAAGCCTCCTCATTGAGAACTATACCAGATAGTCAGATAGTGAATTCTTTAATACGGGCACTTTCTTATTCAACTTTCCATACCAACCCCCTAGTAAGTGGTGATAGATAAGTAGATGGATGCCTCACTGAGTGAACTGTGATACCTTATTAGGTATTTATGTTTCCCATATTGACCTAAATGGATGCTTTGCAGCTGTCCCAGGCCATTGTTCCCTTACTGTTACATAAGCCTTTATAAAACCTTCAGCTAAGCCTACGACAGTCAGGAACTGAAACCATCGCCATTACAGTACTATAAAGGCAATAAAATCAGTCCTTCAGGTCTACTGTAGTCTTAACCAGCTATTGTAATTAAACATAACATGAATGCTGTCTATTGTAACCATAGGCACAGAAAACAAAGTTCAGAGTTAACCTTCATCTAGATTTGGCCTGAATAGCCAGAGATCACCCATCTCCCCTGAAAACCAAATATCCCTAGTCTTGAGACACTTGTCCCTGGAGTTCCTGCAAAGCCCCTGGCTATCCCATAGGGATTTTTGTACCCTGGGTGGTTGTCAAGGACAACTGGACCCGAAGTCAGGCTTTTGTACTGTATTTTCATTGCAAGGATAGTTGCCCACTGGGAAAGGAAGGTGGGTTATGGAGCAATGGTCAAGCCTTACCCCAGGAACACTAAGTGCTTTATGTGAAGTTACATAAAAGCATTCCCATTCCCCCCAAACCTACATGTAATCCAAGGCTAGTGTTTCTCAGAAGGGCCTCAGGCAAACTGAGGATATTGGGGGAAGAGTGGGAACAATCTCAGCCCTAGGTCTGAGGATCTACAAAGTGTTAGCTCACAGCAAATGTAATTGCCAACATTAGGTCTCTTTGAAGAAAACATGACAGTTTTGTACCTAAAAGGTGCAAATACTTTGAAAGCACTTTTTAAATGCCCTCATCCTGGGATATAAGGTCCAGAGCCCAGGATCCCTCTAGGCTCAGGGAAATTAAAGCATGGCCCTAGTTTTGTATATTTAGCCAGAAAAAAAAAAAATTCCCTCCTTCAAGTTCCACCACTGTCAGCACAGCATTCCCACCTGCCTTTCTTTACAGTTTCCAAATTGCATGTTATAATTGAGGGAAGGGGTTTGGCTTAAATGTGCAAAGCCTCCTGCAGAAAGGCAGAGCCCTCAAGCAGGGACATGCTCATTAGGCTGTCCTGAGATGTTGCCATTGACCATCTGGTCTCACAGGACGTAGGTTGTTTGCTGCTGACCTCATGACCTGGTGGACTTCACACAGAACATATGCTTGCTCCTCCCTACACCTGTACTAATCAGACTTCCTGAACAGGAGTGTTCAGGGTTCAGTCCTCAAAGCCAAGTCCTGGTCTTAGCCGATTGCTTTGGTCAGCTCTGTAACTGAAAAGGTCTATACCAGGGAGGGAAACAATGATAGGATTTTCAGCAGCAAGAAAGGGAGACCAGGAAGCTTATGCTTACTGGGATGACAATTATGCTGAAAAACACTGGAGGTTAGTATGTAAGAGTAAAAATGGCTTTATTAAGGCCCTGGCCGGTTGGCTCAGCGGTAGAGCGTCGGCCTGGCGTGCGGAGGACCCGGATTCGATTCCCGGCCAGGGCACATAGGAGAAGCGCCCATTTGCTTCTCCACCCCCCCCCCTTCCTCTCTGTCTTTTTCTTCCCCTCCCGCAGCCAAGGCTCCATTGGAACAAAGATGGCCCGGGCGCTGAGGATGGCTCCTTGGCCTCTGCCCCAGGCGCTAGAGTGGCTCCGGTCTCGGCAGAGTGATGCTCCGGAGGGGCAGAGCATCGCCCCCTGGTGGGCAGAGCGTTGCCCCTGGTGGGCGTGCTGGGTGGATCCCAGTCGGGCGCATGCGGGAGTCTGTCTGACTGTCTCTCCTCGTTTCCAGCTTCAGAAAAATACAAAAAAAAATGGCTTTATTAAGAAAATGGGCTTTCTCCCCCACTTTTCAGAATTTAATATTGACTATTATTAGTATACAGCACTGCTTCGGTGAAATTCTTTGATAATGAGAAGGCACGTACTGGGCAGTGTGCTCTGGTCGCTCACTTGTCTTTCAGTTTTCTGTGGAATCGACCACTGTCATTGGTCTTCAGATAAGTTCCAGGGGGCTCTGTGTCCTTTAGAAGAACAGGGAACAATCAGAAGCAAGTGGTGGAAGGGAACCTCCTGTAACTGCAGAGTGTGTGCCCAAAGGGCCCTGGGGGCTCAGTTTTATTCCGGCTTCACCCCATGAACACACAGACAAGTGACCAGCTCTGAGACTCAGCTTATGGCTCTGGCAAGTGAGAATACTTCATAGGTCCCTCCAATTTGGCATTTGGTATTTACTAAGTGCGGAATTTGCAGTAAATGCTCAAGAAATGTTAGTTATTGTCACTTGCCTCTTGGCCTGTGCTTTGTCATTGATGACTTGTCTTTCCTTCCTTCCCTACAGCTGGGACGTTTTTCTGATGATCGTAGCAGGCATGAAGCTACTGCGAACCTCCTTCTGCAACCCAGTTCGCCAGTTCGTTCTCCTGGGCTTCACCGTCATCTTCTTCCACGTTGACTACAAAGATCTTTCCGAGAGTTTCCTACTGGATTTCTTCGTGATGTCCATTTTGTTTAGCAAGGCAAGTTAAAGAGCTCTTTTCTTCATTTTAAAGGTGTGTTTCTTATTTAATGGTATAAGAGTTTTAAACTTTAAAAAAAAAATTTTCCTATTGATTTGAGAGCGAAAGGGAAGGGAGAGAGAGAGAGAGAGAGAGAGAGAGAGAGAGAGAGAGAGAAAGGCATCAACTCATTGTTCCACCTAGTTGTTCTGTCTAGTTGTGCACTCATTGGTTGCTTCTTATATGTGCCCTGACTGGGGATCGAACCTGTGACCTTGGTGGGCTAAGTTTACACTATCCACTGAGCGGCCTGTCCAGGACAAGAGTTTCAAACTTTTAAAAAGATATATATAGCATTAAATTAAATTGAATTCCATATGCATGTTACACACCTGCTGCTGTTTCAAAAACATTCCCATGGAATATAAATATGCCATGTTATTTGCCAAAAATCACTAATTAATATAAATTAGCTGTTCATGTTGCTTGGAATTTTAGGCTGTGTCTCTGCTGACAATCTCTTCACAGAGCCTTTCTAGATCTCAAATACTCTGAATTAAAGATTAGCAACCAGACATTAAAATTTAATTTTTTTTCTTTATTTGTGTGTTTATTTATCACTCAGCAAGCATTCGACCTTTTGAGGTTTTTAGCAGACATGGACAGGAACTGGGCAAACTCCCAGTGCGTCAGCTGACTGACACCCACTCCTTTCATCCCAGCTTCTTCACATGCTGGCTTTTCTGCCCCGCCATGGACTCAACCAACCCGACTTCCCCTTTCAGTTCATACGTTTTTGTATTTTAAGAGGTTTTCTTTATCCCGCTGAACTTCATTTTTTTTAATCTCTTTAAAAATCAGTTCTGTAATTTTTCTCTTTATTGCTTATCCTTTTCTTCTACTGGCTTTTCCTCTGCTTGTTTTGGGGAACAGAAATTGAAAACTCTCATATTATTGGGAAAAGCAACCGGTACATCACTGACAGCACCCCATCATTGCAATGATGCAATAACTCCGATTAGACACAGGTTTTTTCAGCTGTCTGAATCTCTCCTTGTGTCACTTGTCATTTGTTCCTTACCCTTCTTTCTGTGGCCTGCCTCTCTGTCCACAGCTGATTCTGGAACACTAGCCATGCCCACAAACCTGTGTTCTCTGTCTGAGTGCTTTTTGGTCTTGTTAGACTCATCTCATTTTCTGATAGTTCAGGTTACACACAGGCTTACATCCTTGATGATGTGTAATTTCCCGTTATCTCACGTAATCAATGTGAAATTATCTTATGATCTTTAAAGTACTTACAAGGTTATTATAGACAACTTTACTGTTCACAGTGGTAAGAGCTTATTATCAGATGCAGAGTGTTGGGATGGGTTGAATTTCTGACTCGGCCATTACGTATATTTTGACATGGTAATATTGATATTCTTTTCTGGACCTGTTTCTTTAACCCCTTGAGTAGTGAGGTTTTTTTCAAAAAATGAAATTAGTTCCATTACAGTTTTATTAACTTAAAATCATGTTTGTTTGATAACCAATTTATGGAAACAAGAACTTACATTTGCCTTTTTTTAATGTTGCCTTATACATTCTTAAAATAAAAATTTTTGTATGATCGTACTCTGGATGGTCAGGAGGCATGAGAACATACGTGAACTTTCGTATTACTCAAAGGGTTAAAATAGAAAATAATGATGCCAGTCTCACCAGGAATGTTTCATGGATTGATTAATATAACTATTAAAGAAGTCTTTAAGTAGACCGTGCTTTACAAATATAGGGCAGATTCTTTTAAAGCCATTGTATGTAAAGAAAGAAGTCATATACTGTTAGTATATGAAGGCTAGTTTCCACCCTGATCGGTCTAATTAAGTCTGACCCTGTACAGTAAGAAGTCCCAGGGACCAGCAGTGCAGCAGGAGCAGGGAGGGGCTTGCTGGAAAAGTCTTAAGAGTGTGGCTTCTAAATGAACCCACTCCTGCTGCAGGAACAGTGGTGTGCGTTCGCAGGAGCACAGGGCCTGTCCCCACTGAGCTGCCTGGTGGTTAGCTGAGAAAGACCACCACTGAAAACACGTGGCCAACTACACATCTGGAAAAAGGCTTGCTGGGAAAACAAAGATGTTATGGTAGCTTTTGTTCCTTCTCATTCACAAGGACACAGTGTGTCCTGTGCATAATGAGCGGTGTGGGACCTATCGGGAGAGAGTCTCAAATTAAATCCATGGAAATGTCTTTGTTGCTGGCATTGGACTTCCAACCACCATAATCGTTTTGAAGCACCAATGAAAAGACTAGAGATTTCAGACAGAACCATAGTAGCAATGTTCTTATTTCTTCTGATTGAAGGAACATTAGCACATATAATTTGAATAGTCTTCTTTTTGGCTTGAGATAATAGCTGTGTTTAAAAGCAAAAAAAAAAAAAAAAAGCAAGTAAGACAAAAGCTAGAAAAATCAGCATACTGAATAGTGAGTCATCCTGATGCACCCTCGCTCCTAATGCCTGTTCCCTCTGGTTCCTGACACGGCAGGGGTACATTTTCTGGAATGAGAAACAAGATCTGATTTCTTGACAAAAAATATATATGGTTAAATAAAGAGACAGCATTGGAGATCTTCTGGAAAGAAAGCTGGTGGGACTGACTCAGTTACAGACGTGCCGGCAGTGAGGATGCCCACAGTCAGTGCTTCCTGCAAAGACCCTGCCTGCAAATGCCAGTGGACACTTTCTCTTCATTCTCCTCATCTTAGTAAATCTTATAATAAACTGTATTTATGTATTTCCTAGAGACCTTCTAGAAATCTCCGATGTTGGTCTTGCAACCAGATCTGCTCTTTAAGGTCATTCATTGTACAATATGAATTGTTATTTGTTCAGTAGAGAGTTCAGTCTTACTTACAGCAGGTTCTCTTATCTGACCATTGCAGGCATCCCTGAGGCTTGCCCCAGCCTTGCTGCTGTTCTGCAAAATAGCGTCATTGTTAGTTAGCCTGGCAGCCCTCCTCACAGAAGGCTGAAGATGAATGAAAGTCCTTAGCAGGGTGTCCAGTTTCCTTGAAAGAAAGGAGCTGCATGAATACAGGACTTGTTATTATAAGTCAGTTGCTCCTCATCCTTCAGGCTTTGTGGATAGAAAGGGGGGGGACGACAGTGGGAGAGCCATGATCTACAGAAGATCAGAGTTCCAGAAGGCAGTGAACAGAGTAGGTGGCCTCCAGGGGGCACTGCCTGTGTGTTCCCCTCTGCCTCCCTGAATCTCCTAGTGCCCCCTAAGGTCTGGTAGGGAAATGTTGGCTGGTCTCTTCAGTCTACCAGACCCAGTGAAAATGGAAGTAATGAGTTCCAGGACCAGAGCCTAAGGGGAATGATTTCATGTTGCCCATGTGTCAACATAGAAGGTGGGACATTCCTGGTGGATAATCCAAGGCTCGTGGGGGCACAGCCCATCCTGAAGTGTGACCCCAACCACACACCCCAGCTTCTTTGAGAAATCAGGCTATTCTCCATATCCCTCATTCTTTCTATCATTCTCCTTACTGTCTTATGTCCTGTTAGGCATTCTTCTCTTTCAAGAACTAATTACTATAATTAATTTGTGACATTTCTTGTATGCCTTAGTCTTTGGGGGATAGTAAGACATGCTCCAAGTGAAGACATCTAGTAGCAAGGAATATTTGACTGTGACAGGAACAAAAGTGATGAAGGGTCTTTCATGCTCTTCCACTGGTTCTAAAGAAGTTCTTAAAAACCATCTTGTCTGGCCTGACCATCCATCAAGGATGACAGCATTAAGGAACAGGCAGGGGGGGGGAGATCCAGCTAAAGGGACTGAGAAGTGGCCTGTGAAACAAGACAGAGCATACTGTAACAGTCAGCAAGGACATGGTTCCAAGAGGAAGTGGTCAACACTGCCAGAGGCTTCACGGAGACCAAAACCAAAAAACCAGAAGTGAGCACTTGATTTAGCAATGGGAAAGTCATGGGGGAGATTGCTAGTGCCGTAGGGCTGGTGCTGTTCCAGTCAGTCCTTGGGGCCAGGGATGCTGTGCTAGTCCTGCTTTGTGCCCTGTGCCTGCTGCAGGGCGCCTGGTGCAGCGAGCTCTCAGCACCTGCTTGGGGTGACTGAGTCTCTTCACTGACCACAGGCCGGTGTATTTAATGTGGCTGTTTGAGGGAGCTTTGTAATATGCTGTTCAGTGGAGCCATCTTTAAGAGAAAACTCCGCAGTGACAACCACTTTAAGGCTGTTAATCTTTTATTGACTTAGAGGAGGTGAATGGCTTTAGCTATGACATTCTCATTATGTATAAAAGATTTAATCCACTGTCCTTGCCAGGAATAAACATGCTAAATATGTGTGATATGAAGAATCAGCTTAAAGTGTTTACTAAGTGCCCCCATCTCTAGATTTAGATGCAGGCCATGATACTTAACACGAGAAGGGAGTTCTTAAATGTTGCCAGCCAGGACATCGTGGACAACAAATGTTATTCTCTCTCCTTGGCATGGCTTCTCTCCGCCTCCTCTGAGACTGTGGAAGTAATATTGGCACCCTCCTGTCTCAGGGGGCCACTATGTGGGCTTACTCTCACTATCCTGAAATAAGAGGGGGCAGTAGCAGCCCCATACCATCTTTCTAGCAGAAGAACGTTGAACGCTGCTCCACTTTCCATTTCAGTTTGTTTTTGGCTTGCTTTCCCTGACTGAGGTGAATAATGGACTTGTCAGATTTACTGATCTTTTCTCACAATTCTGGAATCCTCACAATGTCCTGTCAACTAGAGAAGACTAGGTCCTATAATAACATCAATTCAGTAGGTAAAAAATAACTTACCAGCCTTAAGTGTTTATTGGGTTGTGGAGCTCACCAAGAAGTTTTAAAGCAAATATAAATGTCAGTTAATCTGAAACTTATTAGATGGGTTGTTTTAAAGTGTCTCCTGTGTGAGATAAGCAGGGAGAGTTACAGTGCTTTGTTATTGAGTTGTCAATGTTTGGGAGATGCTATGGCCAACAAGAAGTAAGGAGACTTACGGTATCTCATCACACAGTGTGCAGAATTTGATTCAGCAGTTATAACTTAGTGACTGCTAACTGTCACTGCTGATACTTACTAAGCTGTCTAAGGGACAGAAATGCTTCTGGAAAAATGCCCTGTTAAAGTTTAGTCTGACAGGGAGACGGGAAAGTTACAGATAGCAGAGTTAAGTTACCTAGTCAGACACTTGATTGCTCTCTTGGCTCTGTGGTCAGAGAGAAACCTTTGGAAATATACAGGTATCTTGTCAGTTTTACTACCTCCATGGGCTGCCATTTTGGTCCTAGAATCACACCTTTCCCCTGAATTACTGAAATAGTCTCCAAGGCCCCTGTTTCCCCTTTCACTACCCTACAGCCCAGTCTTAACAGAGTGGCCAGAAGGAGAGTTTTTTTTTTTAAATAAACTTATTTTGAAATAATTTTAGAATAATACAGAAAATTTGGAGATAGTACAGAGTTTCCATACATCCCAGACTCAGTTGCTTCTGTTAACATTTTAGATTAGTATAATACATTTGTCACAATGAATGGACTGAAATTGATGGTATTATTAACTAAACTCTATACTTAATTTAGATTTCCTGAGCTTTATAATTGTGTGTGTGTGTGTGTGTGTGTGTGTGTGTGTGTGTGTGTGTGTGTGTGTTTTCAGTCCTGCTTAGTGTTCTCTGAGTTCTCTGGATTTGTATTTTGGTGTCTCACTAATTTTGCAAGTTCTCATCTATGATTACTTCAGATATTTCCTCCACTCCACTCTCTCCTTCTTCCTCTGGTATCAAAATTGTGCACATGTTACATCTTGTAATATTGTCTCACAATTCCTGGATGTTCTGTTTTTTTGTTTTGGTGGGTCACTTCACAGTGCAGTTAGGGAAATTTTTATTGACATATCTTCTCCTTGACCATGTCCAGTCTACTGATGAGCCCATTAAAGGCAGTCTTTATTCTGTCATAGTGTTTCTAACTTCTAGTTTTTCTTTTAAAACAAAAACCAGATCTTGTTCCTGCTCAGAGCCTGAAATGGCTCCCCACTTCCTCTGGAGTAAGAGCCAGCATCCTCGCACTGGCCCACAGACCAGCACCTGCTGCTTCCCCATTACTGCACTGGCCTCCTCTCTGGTCTCCCCTGCTCAGCCAGCTGTCCTGGCAGGCATTCCACTGTGGGACATACTCTCACTCTTGAGCCCTTGCTCTGGCCATTGCCTGTTGGGGACCAAAAAATCAACAGGATTTTTAGAGTTTGGATTTCTGAGGAACAGAGGTGTGGGAAACTGGCTGCTGCCCAACCCCCCACTTCACTTGTTCTGTGAAGGTGTAAAAGGCTAAGCCCTTCCCCACACCTCCATGTATTTGCTCATTCTACCCCAGTATTCCCCGGAGAGACTGGAGACATTTCTTCTTTGTGTAAAGTTGGTGTGTTTAAATATTGGTGGGGTTTTTTTGCACTTGGTAGAATTCTTGACTTCCCTTAGAAACTGTAATCAGAAAAGTCATTGAGTTGCTAATGTCCCACTTTGCCCTGTAATAAAGGAGGATGCGGTATCTGGGGGCGGCCATGTTTTTTTCTCTGCTAGGGCAGTAATTTCTGATAGCAGTAATTGCAAAGGCATCCCGAACCCATCTTTTATATTCGTCAATTCTTTAAGTCTATTTTTTTTAATTCTATACCGTTCCCACTCAGGACCTGAATATACTCGTCGCGGCTGGCCCGTGACTGTTGCCTCTGCCTACACATGTTCTCTCCCAGACATCCCCTGGGCTCTTTGCATCGGCTCCTCCAGCTTCGCTCAGATCCCGCTTTCTCAGCCAGACCCTGTTTCATGTTACACTTGGCCCAACCCCCACCCGCCCCCCTTCCGAACCTTTAACACCGCTCCATTTTCACCATTTTGCATTCATCATCATCTAACGTACTCTGTCACTGACTTGTTAATACTTTTCTTGTTTATACTTGTTTATACTTTATGTCTCTCCCACAGGATTGCATGTTCTATGTGGGCAAAGATCAGTGCCCGTTTTCTTCAGTGATAATCCCAATTTCCAAAACAAGGTCAAGCACACAGTAGGAACACAGCAAACCTCTGGAACATTGAATGTTGCTCATTTATGCTGACTATTCAGCAGTTTGTCCAAAGTCACTTACAGCTAGACTTCAACTCGGTCCTATTCCCAGTCTGCTCAATCGCAGGGATAGTGAATGGTTTGCAGAGGTTCACAAAGCCCCCGTGGGAACATACTGAGCCTCCAGGGTCCTTAGGAATACGTGATTCCTTGTTGCCACCAAGGGTGGTGCAGGAGAAGAATTTTGCAAGTTGAGTAACAAAGGACACAGTCTACTGCGTCTGTTCCTAAGAAAATTGGAAACTCCTTAAGTGGTAGGTCCATGGGTATGCTTAGTTATTTCCTACTCACAAGTTCTAACAAAATGCAGGGTCATAGTGATTCCTCCGCATGCATTAATTGAATTCATTTGCTAGCACACAGATGGAAAAACTGGTTTCTGAAAGATAAAGTCTTAGTTTGGATGTGGTGGCTAGATGACATCTTATTTAGGGAGGTGATGATTCACAGTGCAGGGGCAGGGGCATGTGGGAGGAGAGATGCTGTAGAGAGCATGTAGGTCACTTAGATGACCCTCCTTGAGCCTTCATGGTGTGTGTTTGGATTTCCTCGACTTCCTATAAATCTTGTTTCGCTGCCTGGTCGCCGCCTGCTGTCCTGTTCTCAGTGGGGAAGTTAACATATGGCTGGCAGAGCTGGCTGCTTTTCTGTGACCACGGGGCTCTGTGCTCTGTCGTCAGCCAGGCACCCCCCTGCAAAACTGAGAGGGGTGGAGCACAGCCAGCTCCTAGCTGTAGATTATCTACCCCAATGGCGACAAGCTGAAACCACAACCATGACTCCACTCTTCACCCAGTTGTGTAACTGCTGGGAAGTGTTTGAGCAGCCCTGAACATCCTTTAGTCAAGATTTATAGCGCAACATATTCACTTTCTTGTCTTCCACTCCACTGTGCACCACCCACACACCAGGGAGGTGTGTTTCCCTTAATTCAACCACACAAGTTGTGATAAGGTGCCAAGGAATTGCAAAAATTGTTAACTTTAGTATTTTAAAAGGAAGAGTCAGACCCCCTTACCCCTCCTTTCTGATGAGGAAAAAACCCTAGAGAAAGAGATTAAAGGGGCAAAAGTTAGTTAGTAGTTAATCATAATTTAACTGTAGTTCTCTGGAAAGACTGGGGCCACTTGCTAGATAGCAAAGAAGATAAAACTTACCTGAAAACTTCCTATTCCCCTTTTTTAAGAGCCTTTAGGAGACAATGTTTACATATCTTAATTAAAAATTCCTACACTGATTCTAACTCTTCCTCCCCTCCTGGAGTCTTGAGGGTGACACATACCTCTAGACAAAGGGATCACAAGCCCACTCCCCTTGCCTGAAAAACTTGTATTCTTTAACATTTTATATGCTTTCTAATAATCATCCCTTCTGAAATTCTTTATATGTATAAAACTTGAACACTAAACAAGCGGAGACTAGCTTACTAGGTTTCCTAATAAGTAGCCCCAACACTTTTAGCACAGGTAATTTCATTTAGCTTCTCTCCTTATCCTAAGCTAACCATTTCATTTCCCACTCTTGTGGTGACAGGGACGGGTACACTAGAAGGTCCAGGAATGTCTTTGCCGGGTATGTAAAACAGTTATCACTACTGTGTTATCTTGTGGTCTTGATGTGTGAGAATGCTTTTTCCTTTTAATAGATCCTATAGCTAAATGTTGTAAGCTTGTTAGTAATTGACTATTGTACATGCTCCCCCTCCTTAGCCACCCCAACCAGTACTTGATTTTGTATAAAAGCAGGCTGAGAACTGTATGAGGGCCTACATGATTGCGGACTGTGCCCATGTAGCTAGCCGGTTAGTTAATAAACTCCTCAAAATTTCTTCTGTAACCTGCCTGGTGTTTCAATGTAACCCACAGATTACAGTACCTTATAACAAAGTTACTGTAATTCATCTCCTCGGAAGGAGTGTGGGCTGAGATGGATGCTGGCAGCCCCTCTGCCTCTCCACCTTCAATGTTAGGATCAGCTCCCCCCCCCCAAATTTGAGACATCAAGCCTGGCATGCAATTCATCTTTATTTTCCTCTTTATTCTCATGCCCAAGTATACTATAATACAGACATGGATTTAGTCATGGTGTTCATAGATCTCCATAGTCAAATGTGTCCTTGCTAACACATCCACAAGATATTTATGGGCATCCATTTTTTTTTAAGTCTCCACCTTTCTCTGTTGAAGGAGGCTGCTAACTGGCTGCACACTGCAGCCCCCCCCCCCCAGGGCCCTAGTGATAGGCCTTCATTAAGGCCCCAAATTGAAGGCCCACTGCTCAGGGATCTTCCCAGAAACGGGAAAGTATTGTGTGTTTGAGACACAGAAAAGCTACTTATGTGGCTTCAGAGAATTCAGCCGAGGGGTCAAGTCTAGATTCTCTCTCTTTTTTTTTTTTTTTTTGTATTTTTTTGAAGCTGGAAATGGGGAGAGACAGTCAGACAGACTCCCGCATGCGCCCGACCGGGATCCACCCGGCACGCCCACCAAGGGCGACGCTCTGCCCACCAGGGGGCGATGCTCTGCCCATCCTGGGCGTCGCCATGTTGCGACCAGAGCCACTCTAGCGCCTGGGGCAGAGGCCACAGAGCCATCCCCAGCACCCGGGCCATCTTTGCTCCAATGGAGCCTTGGCTGCGGGAGGGGAAGAGAGAGACAGAGAGGAAGGCACAGCAGAGGGGTGGAGAAGCAAATGGGCGCTTCTCCTATGTGCCCTGGCCGGGAATCGAACCCAGGTCCTCCGCACGCTAGGCCGACGCTCTACCACTGAGCCAACCGGCCAGGGCTAGATTCTCTTTACTGAAAGAATTGTAAAAACCTTTCACTAGGAGTGCCCTCATTCAGATGTTTTCCAAAGGGAGAGCTGGATTTGTTCAGGAGCCGGCACTGCTTTCCTTACAGTGCCGACCACAGCAGTTGTCGTTCTTTACTGGTTGGAGGTCTCATGTTCTGCAAGATGTTTATAGAGGAGCCTGCAGATAGCAGACTGTGTTCTTTACCAGATGCTCATATTTAAGACAGGGTTTCGTGGTCACTGATATTCCCTTTCTTTCTTTCCTTGAGCTATCAGTTTTGGGAGAACTGTGGTGTTTTTGCCTCAGTTGAAGGAAGGTTGTTTATGAGATTAAGCTGGCTACTATGTAAGTTTAAACTGTCCAGGGAAGAAGAGGGCAAATCCCTCTTTTATCAGGAAAACCAGTGGCATGTAAGTGAGAATTGGGAAGTAACAAGAAAAAATTCACTGAACCCATGCCCACTATAGCCGTGAATGATATCCCTTGAGTGGAAAAGACACCTGAGTCTTTCATTCGCTCATTGTCTCACTTTCTGAAAAAACACTACTGAACTTACATGCACCACATGCTTATACCACTTATCTGTCAGAAAGTAAGGGCACATCTACAAGTAACACCTAGTGCCTATGACCATACACTGCAGTGCGGACATGGGGAAGAAAGACCTAAAAAAAACCTTTTAAACCAGTGTCATAAGTGCAGAAGGTAAAATAACCTATATTTAATAAACATTTACTATATACTGAGTCCTAAGCTAAAAAATTACATGTATTATTTCATTTAATCTTCACAATAAACTTCTGAAATTGGGACAATTACCACAGCTGCCTGCAGGTGATAAATCTCAGCTAATGAGAGACAGAGCTGAGGGATAAGAACCCAGGTCTGTGTGACTCCAAAACACATCCTGTTACCAGAATGCTGTACCACTGTCTGGGTGATGTGAAGTTATAAGCCGAATATTGTGGGGGCCTCCAGAGGCAGCAGCTAATTGGGGCAGTGGGGGAAGAGTAGCAGGGAAGACTTTGAACTACTCTTTAATTCTACTTTATGTCTTCTTTTGACTTATTATTACACATGCCTCTTTTTTTAGTCACTGCTGTTAACATTCAAATATAAAACTGTAATCAGAATGACCTTCAAATAATATTATACAATTTCATGTGTGGTAAGAAGTTTCCGCAGTTTCCTCCCTTCCATCCATTGTGGCACTATCACACATTTTGTTTTTACACCTATACATTGTTACTATTTTTGCTTTAGATTAAAATTGCTCTTTTAGAGCTATTGAAAATAAAAACATTTTTATTTTATTGTCATTTATTTCACTTATGATGCTCTCTTTCTGTACATCCAACTTTCTAACTTATAGCATATTTCTTGTCCCTAAAGAACTTGCTTAAACAAGTCTATGTGTAGGTCTTTTGACAGTGAATTATCAGTTTTATTTGTTGAAGAAAGTATTCGCTTTCATTTTTGAAAGATATATTCCCTGGGCATAGAATAGTATGTTGACAGCCCCCACCCCCACCCCTGCTTTAGTACTTTAAAACATTATGCCCTTATTTTTCTTATGAAAGCTTTCTGTAATTTCTACTTACGTTTTTCGCTGTATAATGTGTCTTTTTCTTTTTTGGCTGCCTTCATAATTTTCTCTTTACCTTTTTTTTCTAGTAGTGTGATTATGATGGGCCTAGTTGTTGTACAGAACTTGTCATATTCATTTGTTTGCTTGTTTTGGTATTTGTCACCTTTGATGTTATCTGATCTGAAATCTGTGGCTTGGTGTCAGTCATTATTTTGGAAATTTCCTAGTTATTACCTCTTCAAATACTTCTTTGGCCTGTTCTCTTTCTCTTATCTTTCTGAGGTTCAAAACATGCACACATGAGTACCCTATTGTTCTACAGCTCTTGGATACTCTAATGTCTTCTTTTTTCAATTCACTGAGATTTATTTTTGTGTTTCACTTTAGGTTGTTTCTCTTGACCTATCTTCAAGGTCATTGGTTCTCTCCGTGACTGTGTTAGTGTGGTGACCTACTGAAAGCATTCTGTATCTGTTACTGTATTTTCCTTTTTTATCATTTTCATTTGAGTCTTTCTTTTAGTTGCCATCTTCCTGCTGAAATCTCCCATCTAATCTTCTTTTCCATTACAGCCTTTAATATAATTAATGTGTCATTTCTAGGTCTTGTTCTGATTATTGCTTTGTCTTTTAGGAGTATATTTTTTCTTGATTTTTCATAGCCTCATAACTTTTTGTTCAAAGCTGGTCATCTTATAGAGTACTACAGAGAATAAAGTAACTGGAGTTCATGCAAGGGACTGAGCATGCCTTTCCACCGTTGGATTTTTAATGCAAGAATATGAGTTAATCTAGTTGGGAAGTTGGCCAGGTTGGAGTTTTGTTGTTGCTCTGGTTTCCTCAGGGCACCGCAGGCAGGCTTCCAAACTCCCAGAGGGAAGCCTGTGTTTAGGTTGTGAGTCGGTTTGCCAGAGCAGTGTCTGCTCCGTCCTCAGCTATAAGTCTGCATTCTCCTGTCTGTCGCTATAGCTGTGGGTTCAGTAGGTGCTTCTTCCGCTTGTTCAGGAGTAGGGTCTAGTTGTTGTCATTCTTTTCCCCCAGAGGCAGTGTGTCTTCACAAATGCCCTAAAGAGCAGAGTTGGTGCACCTTTCCTCCCCAGACTAAAATTTGTGCTTCCAAGGAGAGATCGGAGAACAGGTCTGACAGAGCTTGCTGCCGACCCCCAGGTGTGCTGCTTTTCTTCCTGCAGGCCTGTACCGCTTCATACGTTTTCTTAGGGTTCCCTTCAGTCTTCTCCATGAGCAGCTAATGGAGTTCATGAAGAAGGGACTTGCAATTCCTATGGTCCCAGGAGCATCACAGTGTCCCACTAACCCACATTTGGCTGTCACAGTTCATCAACTCTTTTGGCCAAACTCTGCCTACCAGGGTCTGGTTGCATCCACCCCAGGCAAGTGATTACTTACTGTTTCCTCTCTCTCTCTCTCTGAAGGTGTCAGTCTCTTCTTCAGTTGTGGGCTAGGACACCACCTAGTTGTGGACTAGGACATCACCTAGTTCTCCAATGGATTGAAAATGCAAATCATTAGTTTGAAGTGTGTCTGGGTTGCTTTTTATTTTAAGAGTGGGTGGAATGCTCTTTTCAGCTCTGTGTGTCCCAAAGAATGGGCCAGAAGCCCTTTGGACTACTTTTTAATTTTACATGGACTATTCTGATGCACATGACAAAAACGCAAAACGATGGTTCCCACTTGGAACACAGCCATAGCCGGATCAAACAGTGGTGGTGGGTCTCTTCCTTTTGTACTTCTCCCCTGCTTGCTGTTGCTTGAGTCTGCTTGGCTTGTTCCCATGCACCTTTTCTTCATACAAGGAACAAGATGGCTGCCAGAAGCCCCCCTTCCCACAGCAACCATGGTGGAAGTAACTCCTGCGCCTATCTTCTGTAACTGGGGCTCTGCTTACTCCTCTGTCACTCACCATGTACCAAGGACACTAGTAGACTATGGCTGGCCCAGTATGGACCACGTGCCCACCCCAGTGGTCAAGGTCAGGGCATGTGCTGTATTAACAGCTCCTGCAATGGCTTTGTATGACCTCTTATATAAGTGTGACATTTTCTTCAGCTATGCTTTTAAATTTATTTTTACAACCTAGATGTCTGTTAGCAGTGAGTGACTCAATAGATTGTCTATCCAACCAATGGAGTATTATGCAGCTATTTAGATGTGAGGTAGGGCAATATATACCAAAGTTAAAGATGTCTATAAGATAAGAAGTAGGAAAACTAAGTTTCGGAACAGTATATAATGCTAATTCAATTTAAATAAAAAGGATACACATATGCACATGTATTACACATATATATATGTATAGAAAATTCTGGAAAGGAGACCTCCTCAACCAACCATTAACTGTGGCTGGTACTAGAAGTTAGTTCTAAATGGAGTGAGTAACAAGACCTTTTACTTTACAATTCTGAACTACTTGGTATTTTTAAAGTGAGATTGTATTATTATATTTGTATCAAAATACCATACATTTTGAAAGTTTAGATGCTTCAAGTAGAAAGTTTCCATTATATGAAACATCACTATATTAATCACTTTATTTGTATGTGTACTAGTTGATTAAATATTTTCACATAAACTCCCAGAAGAGAACATAAGTTAGATATCCAGTAGATGTGTGGGAGATGGGACGAACGGGTGGCCATGCAAAAAAGACTGCCTCATGGCTATGTATATGAGCATTATTTGTGTCTCTTATTAAAATGCTGTGTGAGTAAAAGCAGCATGTGCCTTGCTAGGAGACTTAGGAACTTAGCCTCCCTTCCAAAGGCAGTGTTGACCACCTATAGGATTTCAGTGAACCTTTGAGAGGAAGGAAACTCCCAGAAACAGAATCCAGAAAGCTGCCTTTTCTCCACAGAGAATAAAAGTCTAAATAAAATCCAAAACGATGAGAAACCTGGATTGCATATAGAATAGTTGGGTGAAGGTTAGAATAAGGAATTGAAAAAAAGGCAGAGTGTACGCATAAACTATATTATTTTCACCACTTCCTTCCAAGGTCATTTTGGGCAGGATGCTTCAAGAACAAAGGTAACAAACACCCTCTCACCAGTTTTTTTCATCACCTGATTCTCGTCTGTCAGAGTCCGCCCTTACCTCCTCCCTCAGCAGCTCACTCACCTACCCACAACGAGAAATGGACACGGACACAGGTTTTCATTCTGGACTGCAGCATCCCTGCCTCTTGGTAGACTGTACCATTTCAGTGTGCAGTGATGACTTCATCTGCATTTATGTGTACACTAATGAGCAGTTATGAAATATGACCCTAACTAATATTTTCTGTCATGTTCTCCTAGGGGTCTGAATGTGTCTGGCTGCATAAGGTCTGCTAATTAGAGTCAGGGAAGGCTGCATTTTCCTTTATTAGCTCCCATTCATATGCCTGAATAGCTCTCCCCTGCTGGGAACTCTCATCCCTGCATTAGCCCCTTTTTTCTTTTTAGTCAACAGTTTTTCAAACTGTACTTCACAAATAATGAACTATTACCCTCATTGTTTTCTCCTTTATTCCTCCTTAAGGGTTCTATTTTCACTTTATCCTTGTAGGTTAGATACCTCCTTAATACCTCTTGCTTGAAATTTTCTGCTGTTATTTTACGTTTTATTATTAGATATGATGTTTACTGCAATATAATGCTCATATTCCTCATCAGGTTTAAGAAAAAAAATTTTTTATTACTGGGTAGTGAGGAATTTTACTCTTGAGTGAGAGTTGAATTTATTTTCCAACATTATTCCTGTATCAAATGAGCATTATATGCTTTTTCTTTTTTTACTTTATTCATTTTTAAAACATACTGACATTTTTCTAATATTAAAATATTATGAGATGAACCAATTTTGATCATATGTTTTATACATTTAGAGATTCATTTTGTAAATATTTTAATGAGGAATTCTGCATTTATATTAATGGGTGAACATCTATTTTCTCTTCTTATAATATTCTTGATTTTTTTATATAAAAAATACTCTCCCGGCCCTGGCCAGTTGGCTCAGTGGTAGAGCGTCGGCCTGGCGTGCGGGGAACCCGGGTTCGATTCCTGGCCAGGGCACATAGGAGAAGTGCCCATTTGCTTCTCCACCCCCCTCCCTTCCTCTCTGTCTCTCTCTTCCCCTCCCGCAGCCAAGGCTCCATTGGAGCAAAGATGGCCCGGGCGCTGGGGATGGCTCCTTGGCCTCTGCCCCAGGCGCTAGAGTGGCTCTGGTCGCGGCAGAGCGACGCCCTGGAGGGGCAGAGCATCGCCCCCTGGTGGGCAGAGCATCGCCCCTGGTGGGCATGTGGGATGGATCCCGGTCGGGCGCATGCGGGAGTCTGTCTGACTATCTCTCCCCGTTTCCAGCTTCAGAAAAATACAAAAAAAAAAAAAAAAAAAAAAAACTCTCCCAATATAAACTGTGAAGTTTTTCTAAGATGTTCATATGAACTACTTTAGCTGAATCCTGCTTTTTGTCATTTATTTTTAAATATTTTGTAATTTTAACTATCATTTATTTTTGGGTAATTTAGTGTTGTGTTTGTTCTTATATCCAGAGGCAAACTTTGTAGCTATTATCATTATTGTTGTTTTGTCCTCTTTTTACTATGGACTTTTAATTTAATTCCAAAGCAATTTGCATGATATCATTTCTTAGCATTGTAGTTTAGTAAGTCATATGTTATAAATTTCCATATGCTTAAAAATTATATTCTTTTTCTTTGGTTAACTGCAAGGATCTAATACACATCTCTGTTAGACAAAGTTTGTTGATTCTGTTGATATCTGTTGGTCAGATATTTTACATGTTTATTTACTTATTAAGAAGCTCTGGCTGGTTGGCTCAGTGGTAGAGTGTCAGCCTGGCATGTGGATGTCCTGGGTTGGATTCATGGTCAGAGCACACAGGAGAAGCGCCCATCTGCTACTCCACCCCTCCACCTCTCCCTTCTCTCTCTCTCTCTCTTCTTCTCCCACAGCCATGGTTCCATTGGAGCAAGTTGGTCCTGGTTGCTAAAAATGTCTTCTTCATGGCCTCGCCTCAGGCACTAAATCAGCTCTGGTACTGAGCAACGGAGCAATAGCCCCCAGGTGGGCAGAGCATTGCCCTGGTTGAGCAGGTGCCCCAGTGGATCCTGGTTGGGGCACATATGGGAGTCTGTCCCCCTGCCTCCCTGCTTCTCACTTAAGAAAAATTAAATAAATTTATAAATAAATAAATTTAATAAACTATCATTTTGTGAGATGCGTGTCTTAAAATATTTCCTGATTTTAGGACCCTAATTCCATTTTTATTCTGGATATCTTCAACTTATGTGGTAAAGTATATACATTCCAGTTATTTTATCTTCCTGGTGATTCTTCCCTTTTATCACTAACCCTGGTTCTTGTTTTTGTTTTTGTTTTTTGAGAGTAAAATTTAATTTTGTCTACCATGGCCTGATAGCTCAGTTAGAGTGTCATCCTGATATGCAAAGGTTGCAGGTTCGATCCCTGGTCGGGGCATATACAGGAACAGGTCCATGTTCCTGTCTTTCACTCTTTCCCTTCCTCTCTCTCTAAAGTCAATCAATAAATTTTTTTAATTCTATATTATCTAATATTAATATACATAAGCAAGCCTTCTTTGTATTAGGATTTACCTGTTTTTTTTTTATTCTCTTATCTAAAACCTAAGTCATTTTAATATTTCTTATAAAAGCATCTACATATAAAAGCAAGATTTTCTTTTTAATACAGATTGAGACTGTATATTTTAATGAGCAGGTTTACATTTGCTGTAATTACTGATGTGTTTTGTTCTGTATTTCTGACTTTTCTTGGATTCCCACCACCACTGCTTTCCTGCCTTTTATTGAATGGAGTGGACTTTCTTAGATCCCCATCCTCCCCTAGTGCTTTGGAAACGAAATATTGTGTTTCTAGTCCTTTAAATATTTATTTATGTGTTTGTTTATTTTAGAGAGGAGAGACAGAGAGAGAGAAAAGGGGTGGGAGCAGGAAGCATCAACTTCCATATGTGCCTTGACCAGGCAAGCCCAGGGTTTTGGTTTTGGTTTTGTTTTTGTTTTTTTATTATTAATTTTAATGGGGTGACATTGATAAATCAGGGTACATATGTTCAGAGAAAACATCTCCAGATTATTTTGACATTTGATTATGTTGCATACCCCTCACCCAAAGTCAAATTGTCTTCTGTCACCTTCTATCTGGTTTTCTTTGTGCCCCTCCCCTCCATCAACCCCTCTCTCCTTCCTCCCCCTCTCCCCCGTTACCATCACATTTTTGTCCATGTCTCTGAGTCTCATTTTTATGTCCCACCTATGTATGGAATTACATAGTTCTTAGTTTTTTCTGATTTACTTATTTCACTCAGTATAATGTTATCAAGGTCCATCCATGTTGTTGTAAATGATCCGATGAAGCCCAGGGTTTTGAACCGGCAACCTCAGCATTTGTTCCAGGTCGACACTAGTCCTTTAATGCAGTGAATTTATTTTGATCCATTCCTTCTTGAACATTTTCCTACTCCCCATATCTCTACCTTTGCCTCAAAATGTCTGATAGTTTCCTCACATGGTTTTGCTCCTGGCTTCACCCCCACCTGAATTTGTTACTAACCTGTCCACCCTTTACCTCCAAGTGTCCCCCATCTTTTCTGTTCCTCCCCATGGCTCCAGAGCCTTCTCTATCTCACTGTCTCTCAAGTAGAATTCAGCTCCCCTTTAATACGGCAGCTGGTTCCCAGAGCTACTCACCTGTCCTTTCAAATTCCAATCTTGGTAATTACAAAGTTTGTGTCAACTTTTCTGAAGAAGGAAACTAGCTGAATCTGACAACAAAATGCAATAAATAAATAAATAATTGGCAAGTGACAACTAGTGTGGGAGACCTGTAGAGCTGAAGTAGGAAGAAGGGGTGCCCCTGGGGCTAGGAGTGAGGGTCCCACTCCAGTCAAGTAAGAAAACATGCATGCAGATCTCTTAGACAAGGCCCAGTGTAGGCACGTTCAACAAATGGCAAATCATTTTCCTTGAGGAAGGGACCCAAAGGAGAAATGGTATATTCCTGTTCCAGAAGGTGAGAGTGAGGAAGTGTGTTGGGGTCATCTCTTAAGATGGTTATGGATTTATGCAGATTGAGTCTATAGAAGAGATATAGCAGCATCTCTGTATTTTTATATGTATATGCTTTATTGGAAAGATATTTCCAAAATAAGTCTTTTGAAATAAGAGCATTTGTGGTGTTTTTCTTTGGGCAACATCCAGAATGATGACACTGTAACTTCCTTTATTCTGTATAGTTTTGTTTTGTATTTTTTTTCCCAGCAGAAAAGTCCCAAATGACTGTTTTATCATCATACTTAGGTAACTTGTAAAGCTAATTATGCTTTAACAAGGCTGAGATTTAAGATCTTTGAGAGCAGACTATTAGGAATAAGATAACATTCACAAAAGCAAAGGTCTCAAACTGTCAGAAGATGCAAGTTTATAGCTAAGCTGGATGGGATTTCTGTTTAAAAACGTCAGTGTAATGTTACATTGCATTGGCAGTGCTTAATGGAAAGGTGTCGGTAGTGTAGTTTTATTAAGTCTTATCTTGTGTTTTATTATATTTCAAAATGAATATAAAGTGATAAAATACCCCCTAATTTTTGTGCACAGTGTATTTTATACACAGTGGCCTAATGTGATGCCTGCTGTATTCTTCATACACACTTGTAATTGATGATGGAGATGCAGGTTTCCTTTTGTGCTTAGACATTACTTTCTGATGTTACAAAATTTACAGTTTTTCACCTCATTTTACCCTTGAAGAGAAGGACGAAGTATAATGGAAAAAGATGAAGTTGAGACTTTTTTAGCCTGGGTCACACATTCAGGATTAAAACATGTAAGCCATATCAATCTTCACGGAACTTTGCATTCAGGAAGCACAGGTGACCTGATGGCCTGTCTTTTCAAGATCCTCCTGAGTGTTATCCATGCTTGCAGGGTGGTATTGTATTTTGTTAATGGGATTTTATACTGGAAAGGGCATTCCAGGACACAGCAGAGCCCTTCATCACTGTGCTCATGGAGAAGAGGTCTCTGATCATGGCTACAGCCACAAACTGTCACATCCACACTTCTGACCCTATCCCTTTGCTGTCCTCAGGAAGGCCTAAGTAGAGGTTTGCTAGCTGCTGTCCTTCACAAAGGCTCGTGGGCTCCAGGAGATACAGTACAGGCTGGGGGTAAAAATATCAGCAGATGGAGAGTTAAGAATTTTGGCCTCTGGTTACACAGGAGCCAGTGACTCCCTGTCTGTCCTAATCAGCCCACATAGCCTCCCTGCATCTGGTTTCCTCCACTAAAGAATAGAAGGACCCAAACTTGGTGAGTTTTAGTGGTTTGGGAGGCTTTAGAATTTCCTGATTGTGAACGAAGTTCAACCTCAAGATAAGATTTGTCCGAGTGTTTTTTTATCAAACTCTCATATTGCACTTATAGTTGCCAAGCATGGCTCTATGTCCTTAACAACAATGAAGTCATTTAATCCTCAGTCGACACTGTGAGGAGGTACTATTATCATCCCACACTAGGTGTGAGCTGGAGTTCAAACCCAGGCAGCATGCTGTCAAGCCCATGCTCTTAAACATTCGCTATGTTGACATCTGACATGTCTACAGCACATGCTTTGCCTGGTGGGCTTCGTGGACAAGCACTGAATACTGTGCTGTGGACAAATCATAGATACATAAAGAACTGGCATTCAGCCTAACCAGGCGGTGGCGCAGTGGATAGAGCATTAGACTGGGATGCGGAAGGACCCAGGTTCGAGACCTCGAGGTCGCCAGCTTGAGCGCAGGCTCAACTGGTTTGAGCAAAAGCTCACCAGCTTGGACCCAAGGTCGCTGACTCGAGCAAGGGGTCACTCGGCCTGCTGAAGGCCCACGGTCAAGGCACATATGAGAAAGCAATCAATGAACAACTAAGGTGTCGCAACAAAAAACTGATGATTGATGCTTCTCATCTCTCTCTGTTCCTGTCTGTCTGTCCCTATCTATCCCTCTCTCTGTATCTGTAAAAAAAAAAAAAAAAAGAACTGGCATTCAGGTGAACTGGCCCCTTCCCTGATTGAGGATAGTAGCGTCTGTTTTATGAAATCTTTACAAAGCTTATATTTTGCTCTTTGCAATGTTTGTGAAGAAGACTGAAGCAGAGGGAGACACAGGAAAAGAACAGGGACACCGGGCCCTTAGCTGCGATTAGAGCGTCAGAGTGCATGTCTCTGATTGCTGGTTTTGCTTATGTGTAAATACAAGCTGCTGTGCTAAGCAAAAAAATAATTGTAATAGATTCATTTAATCATAATGCAGCACAGTTGAACTTGTTAGAGCTTTAAACTTGCAGAGGAGGCTTTCCCTGGGACTGCCTGTCTGATTGTAGTTGCTGCACCTGACCTACTTATCAGCTTTTTCAGAAGGTGGATTAAAAACCTCGCAGGATATAGCAGTACCCTGAAAACCCAACAGGAGTAACTTTACATAACTTATTCATTTTTAGGGTATTTGAGGGGTCATACATCACCCAAGGTAATCTTGTTGATGCTTGCAATTTTTACCTAGGCATGAGTCACAGCTTAATTCTTAATAAATAGACTCAGGATTCTTAGCAGGGCCAACCAGAAGCTTTCAAACCCAGAGGTATTTTGTCTTAATAGACTTTGGTTAGACATACATGAGCAAGTTAATGCAGAATACACCATTTCTCAGGTGTGCTCTGGAATCGTGTGTTTGAATGTCTTCTCTTTTGTAATTAGCCTTTTCCTTCTGTGGTTGGGTTAACAGTGGGGATAACAAGAAATAATAGTGGCCTTTAGAAGAAATCTTTTTTTTTGTATTTTTCTGACACTGGAAACGGGGAGAGACAGTCAGACTCACGCATGCTCCCAACCGGGATCCACCCAGCACGCCCACCAGGGGCGACGCTCTGCCCCTCCGGGGCGTCACTCTGCCACGACCAGAGCCACTCTAGCGCCTGGGGCAGAGGCCAAGGAGCCATCCCCAGCGCCCGGGCCATCTTTGCTCCAATGGAGCCTTGGCTGCGGGAGGGGAAGAGAGAGACAGAGAGGAAGGAGAGGGGTCGGGGTGGAGAAGCAGATGGGTGCTTCTCCTGTGTGCCCTGGCCGGGAATCAAACCCGGGTCCCCCGCACGCCAGGCTGACACTCTACCGCTGAGCCAACTGGCCAGGGCTAGAAGAAGTCTTTTAACAGAAGTGAGTCAAGCATTTGAGTCTGTGTTCAAGCTGTCAGTGTCTAAGTCTGTACACGTCCCTTATGGACTCGTAAAAAATGTGCTGGGAGAAATTTTTTTTATGCAAACCTAAGAGATGTGACCTGAAACTGACATTACAGAACACACCCCTGTTCTCAGATTGTTAGGCTCTCCAAGGCACTGGGAGCTGTGGGGTCCTATCCAAAATGGATTCAGGAAGCCTAAACCAGCACAGGATGAAAATGGAATCGGCCTCTCAGAAAGATCTGGGAAGTCAGCCCTGGGTGGTTGATGGAAAAGGAAAGGAAGTGAGAAGTCATTAGCAAAACAAACATCCAGTTTTCTTTCCTGGAAGTCATATGCTATTTCAGTTCTCAAATCCAATCATATCATCTCTCTCCTCCATTTCTTTCCTTTTTTTTACCCTCCCTTTGTTCTCCCTTTCTGTTTCTTTCCTGTCTCTTTCTGTCCATCTCTGTCTCTGTCTCTCTCCCTCCCTTCCATGCTCACTTCCTCCTTTTTTCTCTGTCACTGTCCTCATCCCTTCTCTTTATTTCTCTCATTCTTCATCACCAGGTCTTAGAGCCCTTGGTGGATACATTTAGACCCTGGGGTTCTATACATAGCCAAGTGCATGCAACTTCTAAAAATGCTGTTGGCTGTGTCTTTGAGAGAACTTTTATCTTCGGTTTTTCTTGTATGTTTAATCCTACTTTAAAGTTTTTCTCTAAAACCAGGATATTTGTGTGACTATGATAGGATGAGAAAAGCTAGAGGAAAATTCGGAGAGGATTATAGTTAGCCTTGTGTCACCTCATTGCACTTCTGTAGAGCAACTCGGAGGAACCTCGTCTTTCAGTTCCAAAGTCACAAGGTTGGCCTTTCACTGAAGGGCCAGGTTATCCTGGTTCCTTGACTCTTTCCCTACTGGTTCTATTTACCAACCTTTGTCTTCTTGTCATTGTAGTCTTCTGATGTTCTATGTAACACTTAATGAGCCGAATTAAGAATTCTGAGCTTTTTTCCTCATTCTGCTTCATAGCCTTGATGAGTGGGTTTTATTGTCTTCTTTGCTAGCCAGTCTAGGCACACCCAGTCTGGAAACATTCCCTATGGATGAAGAGTGTAGGTGGAGTTTGGGAGAACATCCTGGTAGTATACGTACTGACTCCATGTAGAAGGGCCAGTAGCAGGCTTTGGCGTCTGGGATTTGTCCATTCATTCTACCATAAGGCAGAGGTCTGCAGCGAGGGCAGTCTGTTCTGCCCCCTCCTTCTCTGCACATTGTATTCCAAATCTCCAGACAGGACCGCTGAGCACGTTTGCTCTTTGAGTTCATTCCTAGTCCACAGAAGGTTTCTTCTTTCCATCCCTGCTTCTCCCCAGAATGCGTTTTCTTCTGGGCTGGCTTGTCTAGATCGGCAGTCTCCACATGTTCTAACTTTTAACTCATGCTATGGAGCTATTTTCCCAACAAGAGCAACTGAAGAGCTAAGATGAACCTGAACAGTGTCCATGACAAAAAGTGTTTGTATGAAGCTCCTGTGAATGACCTAATACAAAGGAGGACAGACCAGACTGTGAGTATTTCTCTAAGAAAGGCGAAGAGATACACCAGGTCAATCTATTGGCTGAAATAATCAACCTGGCGCGATTAAACTACACTAGGCTTTCTTCTGATCACCTTGTGGCTATTTAAAAATATCTGTACGCAGCTGCCTTGTGTGTAGGACAAAGGGAGGTAAGAATAAGAGGGCCACAGTGCTTTCCCGCCCCTTCCTGACTGTAACACGTGTGTGCGTGTTCAATGACCTTGACCCCACTGCCACTGTGGTTATCACCTCTGATGAATCTTTTTCTCCTTTTGCTTTCAGCTTGAGGACCTGCTTCAGAAGTTACAGTTCATCATGGCATATGTGGCCCCATGGCAGATGGCTTGGGGTTCTTCGTTTCACGTGTTTGCTCAGCTTTTTGCAATACCCCGTATCCTTTCTGCTGCTATTTCCATCACAGCACACGGATGCATGCTTTTCATTGAACCCTGGCAGTGAGAGGACTTTAAAGTCTTTTCGATCACATTGTAATGGGGAGAGGGAGGCACTCTGGATTCCCTTTAGATCATTTAGCTTTAAAAGGTGGCTCCTAATTTTGAACTCTTCCTGCCTCTTAATGCATATTCAAGAATTACTATATTTTTCCTGATTCTTCCATTTCCCAGGCCCAGATCTGCATTAAGATATCCTATCTTGCCCTGGCCGGTTGGCTCAGCGGTGGAGCGTCGGCCTAGCGTGCGGAGGACCCGGGTTTGATTCCCGGCCAGGGCACACAGGAGAAGCGCCCATTTGCTTCTCCACCCCTCAGCCGCGCTTTCCTCTCTGTCTCTCTCTTCCCCTCCCGCAGCCAAGGCTCCATTGGAGCAAAGATGGCCCGGGCGCTGGGGATGGCTCTGTGGCCTCTGCCTCAGGCGCTAGAGTGGCTCTGGTCGCAACATGGTGACACCCAGGATGGGCAGAGCATCGCCCCCTGGTGGGCAGAGCGTCGCCCCTGGTGGGCGTGCCGGGTGGATCCCGGTCGGGCGCATGCGGGAGTCTGTCTGACTGTCTCCCTGTTTCCAGCTTCAGAAAAATGGAAAAAAAAAAAAAGTAAAAAAAAAAAAAAAAAAAAAAGATATCCTATCTTTTAAATGGAAAATTACTGCTTCAATGATTCTGTTGACTTATGCAAAATAGCACAAATCTGTTTGCTATATTTAAACCTTGGGGATAGGGTTGTTTTATTCTCTGTTATTATAGATTAAATGACATCGTATTATGATATAATTTCATTGTTAAATACTTAATAATATTCAGAAACCCAGTATTAGGTGCAAACAGAATTACCCCACCCTTTTCAAGCCAAAAAAAAAAAATAATTTGTGGTTTTGTTTTGCAGTTGCTATTAGCCAAGCAACCCAGTTCTATCATTTATGGTTTCATTTGATTTCCTTGTGTGTAATTGGTTTTAATTTACTTCAAAATAAATTTGAGCTGCTCCTTCTAAAGATCACTTTGATACAGTAAAGTGTGCATGTGGAGAGAGAGAACACATGTGTGCCCGTGCATGTCTGTATGCATGCATGTGTATGCGTGTACACGTGTGTGTTGTGGGGAAAGGGGAAGAGAAAGGAGAGGGTGTGTATGGGTTGGTAGAGAGAAGGAGAGAGAGACAGGAATAAAAAATACTCTTGAAAGGAGAGATTAAACAAAAATATCTTTGACTCAATCCTAAAATTTGCCTGCAAAGGTTTTCCTGGTTGAATACTTTCTAAATGTTTGTTTCCCAAAATGTGGTCAGGGGTTACTTGCATTTGAATCCTTGGGAAGGGGTTGATAAATAAGATTTCTGAGCAGGGCACATACTTTTAACATCACAATTCAGGGGAGGAGCCTGGCATCGCCATCTTCACAAGCCCCCCCCTCCCGCTGATTCAGACGCCCTTGTGTGTAACACCAGCCCTAGACCTTGGCATTCTATCTGAGAGTGCCCTTTGCTAGTTTCAAGGACTGCTAAGCTTTCTCTTGTGTGCACATTTGTAAGGAGTCTCTAGAGTCTGAACTTTGTGTACAGTCATAAACATACTTGGGATCATCATTATGTGATACTATATTCTAGATTTCTTTTGTATTGATTTTAATTTGTTGTGTTACCTAGTTACAAGTGTTCCCTGGAATATATCTCCCTCCCTCCCCACCCCTCTCTTCTCCTTAATACCCCCTTTGCCCCCTCTCCCACCACCTTCCCCTTTCCTCCATGATTTACTATCCTACCCTCTATCTCTCTGTGTTACCTGTATATATTGTACTTTTGTTAATGTCTTTTCTTTCTTTGATCCCCTCCTCTCATCCCCTTTCCCTCTGACTGCTTTCTCTCTGAACTCTTTGATCCATTCTCTGCCTCTCTTTCGTTCCTCAGTTCACATTGTTCATTGGATTCTTCATATGAGTGAGGTCATATGATATTTTTCTTTCTCTGCCTGACTTATTTCAGTTAGCATAATAGACTCCAGGTCCATCCATGTTGTCGCAAGGGTAAGAATTCTTTCTTTTTCACAGCCGTGTAGTATTCCATTGTGTATATGTACCTCTGCTTTTTAATCCACTCATCCACTGACGGACACTTGGGCTGTTTCCAGATCTTGGCTATTGTAAACAATGCTGCAATAAACATGGAGGTGTATTTCTTCTTCTGAGTCAGTGATTTGTACTCTTAGGATATATTCCTAGAAGTGTGATAGCTGGGTTACAAGGCAGTTTGATTTTTAATTTTTTGAGGAATCTCTATACTTTTTTCCACAGTGACTGCACCAGTCTGCATTCCCAGCAGCAGTGCAGGAGGGTTCCCTTTTTTTTACACCCTCTCCAGCACTTACTATGTGTTGTTTTGTTGATGAGCTCTATTCTGACTATTGTGAAGTGGTATCTTATTGTGGTTTCTCTAATGATTAGTGATGTTGAACATTTTTTCATATGCCCATTGGCCATTTGTATGTCCTCTTTGGAGAAGTGCCTATGTTTTCTTCCAAGATAATCATGGCTTCACAACTTACATTCAAGTCTTTTATCCATTTTGAGTTTATTTTTGTGAATGGTATAATTTGGTGGTCTAGTTTCATTTTTTTGCATGTATTTCTCCAGCACCATTTATTAAGGAGTCTGTCATTACTCTATTGTATGTTATTACCTCCTTTGTCAAATATCAATTGTCCATAAAGGTATGGGTTTATTTCTGTGTTCTGTGTTCTGTTCCATTGATCTGTATGCCTGTTCTTATGCCAGTACCAAGCTGTTTTGAGAACAATGGTCTTGTAGTATAACTTGATATCAGGAAGTTTGATATCCCCTGCTTTATTTTTCTTTTTCAAGATTACTGAGGCTATTCGTGTTCTTTTTTGATTCCATATACTATTTTGGAATATTTGTTCTATGTCTTTGAAGTATGAGATTAGTATTTTAATAGGAATTGCATTGAATTTATAGATTGCTTTGGGTAGTATAGACATTTTAATGATGTTTATTCTTCCTAACCATGAACACAGTATATGCTTCCACTTCTTTGTATCTTCCTTGATTTCTTTTATCAATGTTTTATAATTTTCCAAAAACAGGTCTCCTCCTTGGTTAAATTTACTTCTAGGTACTTTATTTTTTTGGTTGCAATTGTGAAGGGGATTGTTTCCTTAATTTCTCTTTCAGACAGTTCACTGTTGGTGTATATAAATGCCAGATTTCTGAATATTGATTTTATGTCCCACAACGTTGCTGAATTCATTTATCAGGTCCAGTAGTTTTTTGACTGAGACTTTAGGGTTTTCTATATACAGTATCAAGTCATCAACAAATAATGAAAGTTTTACTTCTTCTTTTCCAATTCGGATGCCTTTTATTTCTTCTTCTTGTCTGATGGCTGTAAATAGGACTTCCAGAATTATGTTGAATAAGAGTGGTGAAAGGAGTTACTCCTGCCTTGTTCCTGTTCTTAAGGGGATTACTTTTAATTTTTGCCCATTGAGTATGATGTTGGCTGTGGGTCTGTCATAGACGGGCTTTATCCTGTTGAGGTATGTTCCCTGTATTCCCACTTTGCTGAGAGTTTTGGTCATAAATGGGTGCTGGATTTTATCAAATGCTTTTTCTGCATCTATTGATATCATCATGTTGTTTTTATCCTTCCTTTTGTTTATGTGATGAATCATGTTGATTGATATGCAAATATTGTACCAGCCTTGCCTCCCCAGAATAAATCCTACTTGATCATGATGTATGATTTTTTTCATGTATTGCTGGATTTGATTTGTTAATATTTTGTTGAGAATTTTAGTATCTAAGTTCATCAGGGAAATTGGCCTGTAGTTTTCTCTCTTTGTAGTGTCTTTGCCTGCTTTTAGAATGAGGATTATGTTTGCCTCCTAAAAGGAGTTTGGAAGTCTTCCCTTCTCTTGAATTTTTTGAAATAGCTTGAGAAGGATAGGAGTTAGTTCTTTTTTGAATATTTGGTATAATTTGCCTGTGAAGCCATCAGGCCCAAGACTTTTGTTTGTTGGGAGTTTTTTGATAACTGTTTCAATCTCATTTGTTATAATTGGTATGTTTAGGTTCTCTGATTCTTCTAGATTGATTTTTGAATGATTATATGATCAAGGAGGCCCTGGCCGGTTGGCTCAGCGGTAGAGCGTTGGCCTGGCGTGCGGGGGACCCGGGTTCGATTCCCAGCCAGGGCACATAGGAGAAGCACCAATTTGCTTCTCCACCCCCCCCCTCCTTCCTCTCTGTCTCTCTCTTCCCCTCCCGCAGCCAGGGCTCCATTGGAGCAAAGATGGCCCGGGCACTGGGGATGGCTCCTTCGCCTCTGCCCCAGGTGCTAGAGTGGCTTTGGTCACGGCAGGGCGACACCCCGGAGGGGCAGAGCATCGCCCCCTGGTGGGCAGAGCTTCGCCCCTGGTGGGCGTGCGGGGTGGATCCCGGTCGGGCGCATGCGGGAGTCTGTCTGACTGTCTCTCCCTGTTTCCAGCTTCAGAAAAATACAAAAAATAAAAAAATAAAAAATAAATAAAAATAAAAAATAAATAAATATATGATCAAGGAATTTATCCATTTCATCTAGGTTGTCCAGTTTTTTGGCATACAGTTCATCATAGTATTTTCTTACAATCCTTTGAATTTCTGCTGTGTCAAGTTGTTACTTCTTCACTCTCATTTTTAAGTTTATTTATTTGAGCCCTCTCTCTTTTTTTCTTGGTGTGTCTGGTTAAAGGTTTATCAACTTTGTTTACCTTTTCAAAGAACCAGCTGTTGGTTTTATTCATCTTCTGTATTGTTTTTTTCCCCTCTATGTCATTTATTTCCACTCTCATCTTTATTATTACCTTTCTTCTATTTCCTCTGGGCTTTAGTTGCTGTTCTTTTTTCTAGTTCTTTTAGATGTAGGGTTAAGTTGTTAATTTGAGCTTCTTCTTGCTTCTTAAGGAATGCCTGTAATGCTATGAACTTCCCTCTGAGGACTGCTTTTGCTGTGTCCCATAAATTTAGTTGTTGTTTGTTCATTTTCATTTGTTTTAAGAAGTTTTTTATTTCTTCCTTGATCTCATTGTTAACCTATTCATTATTTAATAGCATGCTATTTAGTCTCAAAGTGTTTGAATCTTTTTTAGTTTTTTCATTGTAGTTGATTTTCAGTTTCATGCAGTTGTGATCAGAGAAGATGCTTGATATGATTTCTATCTTCTTAAATTTATTAAGACTTGTTTTGTATCCTAACATATGGTCTATCCTAGAGAATGTACCATGAGCACTTGAGAAGAATATATATTCTGCAGCTTTGGGGTGAAAGATTCTGAAGATATCTATTAAATCCACTTGATCTAGTGTGTCATTTAAGGCCACTATTTCTTTAATTTTCTGTCTGGAAATTCTATTCATTGATGTTAGTGGGATATTAAAATCTTCTACTGTTATACTGTTGCTCTTGATCTCGCCCTTTTTGTCCATCAAAATCTTTTTTATATATTTAGGTGCTCCTATATTAGGCACATATATATTTATAATAGTTATATCTTTCTGTTGTAATGGTCCTTTTATCATTATGTAGTGACCTTCTTTATCTCTTACTATAGCCTTTGTTTTAAAGTTTATTTTGTCAAATATTAGTATAGTTACCCCAGATTTTTTCCTTTCTATTTGTGTGAAATAGTTTTTTTCCAACCCTTTACTCTCAGTCTATGTGCATCTTTTGTTTTAAGGTGTGTCTCTTGTAGACAGCATATGTACGGGTCCTGTTTTCTTATACATGCAGCTACCCTATGTCTTTGATTGGAGCATTTAATCCATTTACATTTAAGGTTATTATTGATATGTAGTTTATTGCCATTTTATTCTTTAACTCTGTAATCCTCTTTTTCTCAATTTCTTTTTTCCTTTGCTCTTTTTACAGCAAGCCCCTTATTTCCTGCAGTACTGGTTTGGTTGTAATGAATTTCTAGAGTTTTTTGTTTGTTTGTTTGTTTGGGAAGCTTTTTATTTCTCCTTCAATTTTATATAAATTTTGTTAAGGACTTCATTAATTTTTCAGAGAGGAGAGAGAGAAAGAGGGAAAGAGGAGTAGAGAGCAAAAGAGAGAAAGGGGAGGAGCAGGAAGCATGAGCTCTCATATGTGCCTTGACCAGGCAAGCCCAGGGTTTCAAACCGGCAACCTCAATGTTCCAGGTCAATGCTTCCACTGTGCCACCACAAGTCAGGCCATTTCTCCTTCAATTTTAAATGATAATCTTGCTGGATAAAGAAGTCTTGGTTGTAGGGTCTTGTTTTGCATTACTTTGAATATTTTTTGCCATTCCCTTCTGTACTCAAATGTTTCTGTTGAAAAGTCAGATGTCATCCTTATGGGGGCCCCTCTATAGATAATTGACTTCTTTTCTCTTGCTGCTTTTAGTATTTTTTCTTTATCTCTTAACTCTGTGTAAAGCCAGTAGCCACGGCCACCATCATAGCCGCCTGGCCCATACAGGTTTGCATTTGATTCGGACAGAAGGTATTGAAACAACAGAGCCAAGAATTGGTGGGCCATTAGTTTTAATCCTAGCTTGCACCCGGCGGGCAAGAAATACACACAGTAGGAAAACACTTCCCTTTCCATTCAGGGCTCCAAAAGCCACTGACTTATCCAAGTTCCCTAGAATCAAAGGTTTTCACCTCTGTTCCCCATCTCCTTCTCTCTGCACAAACTCTGCACAAACTGGCTTCTCCTTCAGCATTCTGCCATCTTAGTTGCTTCCCCTCTCCTCCATGTGGCCTTTCTCTGTTCTCCCCTCCAATACTAATTTCAGGAACCGAGAGAGAGCAAGCTCCCGGTGTGCCCCCATTTTATAGTGTAGAAATCAAAACCTTTAATCCAATATACAAACAAGGAAGACTCTGATACAAAGTCACATAGGTTGGGAAAAGCTTAATCTTAAAACTAAGCCTTAGAGAATATTAATCATGCCTGCTTACAGCCTGTCCCCCACACCCAATGCAAACTATAAGTGAGCAAACCTATATATCATGTTTACAAACTTATTTGACCAACACTTTGGTATTATAATTATGATGTGTCTTGATGTAGGCCTCATTGGGTTTCTCTTTACTGAGACTCTCTGTGCTTCTTGAACTTGTATGACTTTTTCCTTCATCAATTTAGGAAAGCTTTCAGCTATCGTTTCTTCAAACAGGTTCTCTATCCCTTGTTCTTTCTATTCTCCTTCAGGAACCCCTATGATGTGGATGTTATTTTTCTTCATATTGTCACAGAGTTCTCTTATAGTTTCATCAGACTTTTTGAGCCTCTTTTTTCTTTTTGCTGCTCTGTTTCTGTTTTTATTTTTCCTGTCCTCTAAGCACTGATTTGATCTTCTGCTTCATCTAGCCTGCTGTTGATTCCTTCTAGTGTACTCATCATTTCTGATATTGTAATTGTCATTTCTGTTTGATTTCTTTTTATGATTTCAATGTCCTTTTTGATGCTTGCAATTTCTTTGTTTAGGTGCTCATTAAGTCCATGCATTGTAGCTTTGAGATCCTTAAGCATCCTCACAATCATTATTTTAAACTGCATCCAGTAGTTTGGTTACTTCCATCTCGTTCAATTCTTTTTCTGGGGATTTCTCATGTTGATTCATATGGATTACATTTCTCTGTCTTCCCATTTTTTCTGTGTGCAATTTGCAAGCTTGTTGGGTTTGTTTAGCTGAGGTTGGTACAGGGAATGCGGCCCCTCCTCCAGGGCTTTATCCTTCGGTCTCTGCTGGTTGCTTGGATTTTAATTCTCCCTAACAAGTTGAGCTGCTTAAAAGTCTTAATTTCCCTGCTGTTTGTTTGCTGAGCCCAGCATGGAACTTCTGTGTTTAGGATGGGAGTAGTGGGCATATCTTGCTCTTTGGCCCCAGTTGAAACTCTATCCAGGCCAGAGGAATGCAGTGAGTATGACCTCTGAGAACCAGAAGCAACGATCTGGCCAGTTACTCTCCGGGGGGCAGGGCGTGTTCTCCTTATCAGAAGGGGGAGGTGTAGCTCAGGTCTCCCCAGAAACCTGAGTCACTGCCTCTCCCCTTTTACTTCCTCCTTTTCAAACTGCCTTTCTTTTTTTTTTTTTTAATAAATTTTTATTAATGGTAATGGGATGACATTAATAAATGAGGGTACATATATTCAAAGAAAACATGTCTAGGTTATTTTGTCATCAAATTATGTTGCAAACCCCTCGCCCAAAGTCAGATTGTCCTCCGTCACCCTCTATCTAGTTCTCTGTGCCCCTCCCCCTCCCCCTAACTCTCTCCCTCCCTCCCTCCCATGTCCTCCCTCCCCCCCCACCCTTGGTAACCACCACACTCTTGTCCATGTCTCTTAGTCTCATTTTTATGTTCCACCAATGTATGGAATCATGTAGTTCTTGTTTTTTTCTGATTTACTTATTTCACTCCTTATAATGTTATCAAGATCCCACCATTTTGCTGTAAATGATCTGATGTCATCATTTCTTATGGCTGAGTAGTATTCCATAGTGTATATGTGCCACATCTTCTTTATCCAGTCTTCTATTGAAGGGCTTTTTGGTTGTTTCCATGTCTTGGCCACTGTGAACAGTGCTGCAATGAACATGGGGCTACATGTGTCTTCACGTATCAATGTTTCTGAGGTTTTGGGGTATATACCCAGTAGAGGGATTGCTGGGTCATAAGGTAGTTCTATTTGCAGTTTTTTGAGGAACCACCATACTTTCCTCCATAATGGTTGTACTACTTTACAGTCCCACCAACAGTGAATGAGGGTTCCTTTTTCTCCACAGCCTCTCCAACATTTGCTATTACCCGTCTTGTTGATAATAGCTAATCTAACAGGAGTGAGGTGGTATCTCATTGTAGTTTTGATTTGCATTTCTCTAATAACTAATGAAGCTGAGCATCTTTTCATATATCTGTTGGCCATTTGTATCTCTTCCTGGGAGAAGTGTCTGTTCATGTCCTCTTCCCATTTTTTTATTGGATTGTTTGTCAAACTGCCTTTCATACTCGTTGGAGCTGCAGAGCTTTTTGGAAGTCAATTGGCTCCATGCTAGGCTTGTGCTGGACAGAGGGATTGATCCTCCCCCTGCCTATGGATGCTTCAATATTGGAGAATGACTCAGCACAGGTATTCTCCTCATTACTGTTTGTACCTCTGTGCCATGATCTCCCCACTCTCTTCATGTAAGACTAGTCCTCTGAACCCTCCTCGTCCCAGAGCTCCAGGCAAGTGGCTGTGAGTGAGATTGTCTATGCTCACCCTTTAAGGCTGCAACTTCTTTGCAAGCCATTTCCTGCAGACAAACCCCGCTCTTCTCCACACCCAATGCTGTCAGCCTCTCTCCTCCAGTCTCTGGATCTCTAGGCTGGGGCTTTGGTCCTGGGGCTGAGGACCCCCACCTCTCAGGGTCTCTCTCCCTGCAATAAGAATCCCTCTGGACTATCAGCCACCCCTCGCTCCTGGGAGCAGGGGAGCCCCCACTGCATCCCCGCACTTCCTACCAGGCTCGGTGTTGTTTCTTCTGTACTCCATGGTTTTCGAGTCCTGTTCTTTTAGTCCAAAGTTGATTTTTCACGATGACTGTTCTTAAATTAATTTGTAATTCAGTTTGGTCCTGGGAGGTAGCAGTTTGTATGTCTGCCTACTCCACTGCCATTTTGAAATCCCTAGATTTTTTTTTTTAATTTTGAAAATTTCTCACCTCCAGATTTATGTTAAAAACACCTTTTTTTTAAGCATGCCAAGAGCTAGCTTCACAATGTACATTGTTCTATGTTCCTATTCTTAGACTGCACTGGTTTTTCTAACGGTTTTCCAAGATTATTTGGCAGAACAAGCTAAGGAAGGAAAAGTGGCGAAGTGCATGTGCACCTCCCTTTTCCTTAACTACAATCATTTTCTGTTACACCAGTAATTTGTTTTTTCTAAACAGTCCTTTCAAACCACAACAGTGAGGTGAAAGAGTTAAGTGGTTCTTATTTATTTATTTTATTTTTATTTTTATTTTTTTGTAATTTTTTTTGTATTTTTTTTCTGAAGCTGGAAATGGGGAGAGACAGTCAGACAGACTCCCGCATGCGCCCCACCGGGATCCACCCGGCACACCCACCAGGGGTGACGCTCTGCCCACCAGGGGGCGATGCTCTGCCCCTCCGGGGCGTCGCTCTGCCGCGATCAGAGCCACTCTAGCGCCTGGGGCAGAGGCCAAGGAGCCATCCCCAGCGCCCGGACCATCTTTTGCTCCAATGGAGCCTCGCTGTGGGAGGGGAAGAGAGAGACAGAGAGGAAGGAGGGGGTGGGGGGTGGAGAAGCAAATGGGCGCTTCTCCTGTGTGCCCTGGCCGGGAATCGAACCCTGGTCCCCCGCACGCCAGGCCGACACTCTACCGCTGAGCCAACCGGCCAGGGCCAGTTCTTATTTATTTTTGAAGTGTGTCTAAGGTATCCTGTCTAGAATTTAAAGCCTGTTTATTAAATGGAGGTTATTAGATTGATGCCCAATTGCAAATCAGGGTTTGCAATTGCAAACTAGATTTTAAAGCCTAAAGTTATGAGTCCCCCTTTCATCCTATGTCTGGTCTCAGGTAGATCCGTAGTGCTGCCTGTGGCTCCTTATGCCTGGTAAGAAGAGTGTAGCGATGCTGGTTGCTCCTGGTGGTTTCATAGCTGAATTAGGACCAGTGTGGGATACATAACTTTCAATTACCTGTCCTATGTGCATGTTGGGCATTCTCACACCAGCACAGCCTGTCTGGCATTTAGTATTTCCTAAAGAATAAAAGCAACATTAGCATACATCTCAGGTGGCACAGAGTGCATGCTAAATCTAAGAACTTTCATGATGGGCAGACTCATTCTCTTAAGAAATTCAAAACATTTGAGATACAGGTTCTATTGGGCATTTTATAATTCTGTTTTGGAATATTCAGCCAATCCCCACACTTTGTTCCTCAAACTCTCTTTGGTGACATCCATGTCCTCCCTTCAGAGGAACCTTGGAACCTGACATAGCAGCTGTGTGCTGGCTGGCAGGCCTGCAGCTCTCCTCCGGTTATCCAAGGACACCTTCCCACCCTTAATCAGCTTTAAGGGTAGACATTGCCAGGTGGAGTCCAGCATCATGCTGAGCAGGGTATAGTGGGATAAATAGGAAATGAGATATATGGGCCATCAAGACAAAGCTGTGAGTTTTCTAAATGTCAGCCCTTGATTTTGAGTAATTTTGAAAAGTTAATTATTTTATCACTCTATTAAGAAGCTGTTGGTTCCATCCTGTCACCGCTAGGGGACTACTTTGCTCTGTTTTGGAATTGAATTAGCTTTCAGGCCAGTGGGGCACTGTTTAGTAAATTGTTTTTTCTGGTTCTAGCATGCTTTCTCCCTTGGTAGCCTCCATCAGTTTCTGAGCCTGTAACCTCTAGGGAAAGATGAGAATATTCACTCTTTAATATGTATGGAGACCATGCAATACCATTGTCTTCTAATAATTAGACAGACTTTGCCAGCTTATCTCTGTAAAATATGTATGATGACTGCTTTCTACTCCCTTTAAGCTTCTACTGATTTTCTTTTAACTTTAAGTGTTGACATTGATATTGTCATTTTAAATGTACTCATATACAAAGAGGCTTGGAAAGATGTTACCATTAACCTATTAGGTTGGCCTCTTGGCTCTCTTGGTGAGAAATAGTCTGCTGTCTCAGAGTCCCTGTCCCATGGCACTGCCTTAGCTGTAATGGTCACAGTCTTACATAGTAACCCCGAGCGTACTATATTTATTGATTGTCCCAAAATAAAATCACCTCTGAGGCCATCTCTTCATTTCTGCCCTACCTCTGACTTGTTAAATGTCCTTTTCTTAGCTACCACAGTAAACTTATTTAGAGTCTAACACTGCTTTCCTCGCTGACTCCTTCATTTCCGGATCATTCGTTCTAGCACAAGGCCAGGAACCTTTTTGGCTGAGAGAGCCATGAATGCTACATATATAAAATGCAATTCCATGAGAGCCATACAATATGTTTAACACTAAATACAAGTAAATGTGTGCATTTTATGTAAGACCGACACTTTTAAAGTACAATAAGTCTCTGAATTCTTTTTAATAACGTTGTTAAGCTGTTGCTAACCAATGATGAATAAAGTACTTCTTACCATTAATGCGACTTCTGGTGCTGCATGGTTTTGCTGATGGCTTTGTAGTCTGGTTGATACGTGGTAAGGTTAAGCTTCATGCAGGCATTGAGACTTCCATCTGTTAAACGTGATCGTAGGTTGGTCTTACGTTCTTTAGATGTGAGAAAGACTGCTCGCATGCATACATAGAGCCAAACATTGTCAGTACAGCAATACTCACATGCTGCAGTGTGTGGTATGTGACAGGAAGCGCGTTCCAAGTTTTGACAGTCAGCTGGTCCGCGGGTTGAAGTTTTTTTTCATTTCTCCCCACTTGTGTTTGCTCGCCAACTCAGCTTGCTGTCATGCAAGTTTTTCTAAATCTTCATTCAGTGACTTGAACTTATTCACCCACATGTCTGAGGCCTTCAGGTCAGCAACTTGTAGTTCAAAATCTCTGATGGAGACGCTGGGATGTAACTCAGGTCAGTGCTGTCCACTGCGCACTTGTGTGGATGGGTGATGAACTTAAAAAGACGAGTGCACTCATGAAGTTCTCCAAAGCACGCTTTGAATGACAGCAGGAGATTAGATGTGAAGCCCACTAGCTGCTGGAAATCAAGATGTTGAGCAGGGTCACTTGCTGTGCATACATCTTTAAACTCTCCCAGTGTTTCAAAGTGTAGTAAATGACCTGTTTCAATGTCAACAATGAAGAGTTCCAGCTTGTTTTTAAATGCAAACACTGCTTGTTGAAGAGATAAAACAGTATTTCCAATGCCTTGCATTTTCACATTGAGCTGGTTCAGTTGTTCAGGCATGTCCACGAGATAGTAGAACTTCAGGAGCCACTCAGTGTTAGCTAACTCAGGATGCTCGATGTTTTTCATTTCAAGAAAAGTCCGGATTTCACTCAGACAAGCCGCAAAACAGCTGAGCACCTTCCCTCTTGACAACCAACGGACATTGCTGTGCAGAAGCAGACCAGGATAATTATTCCCAACTTCACCCAGCAGTGTTTTAAACTGGCGATCATTTAAAGCTTGGGCAACAATAAAGTTGACCACCAGAATGACCAGCGACATCACCTCACCAAGCTGCTCGCCACACATCTGAGCACAAAGCGCCTCCTGATGTGGGATGCAGTGAAAACTTAGGATTGGTCTCTTTTCATGTTCACGAAGAAATGCTATGAATCCTCTGTTTTTCCCCACCAGGCACGGAGCACCATTGGTACACACCGAAATAAGTTTATCCATCGGTAGATTTTTTTTCTTTAGCAAACTAAGTGAAAGACTTGAATAAATCCTCCCCTCTTGTTGTCTCTTTCATAGGCAAAACAGCAAGACTTTTCTCACGTAGTGTCACCAACAGCATAACTTGCAATCATGCTGAACTGGGATAAATGGCTTACGTCTGTTGACTCATCCAAAGCGAGAGAAAAGAATGGTGCTGCATTTATGTCCTTCACTTGTGTTGCCTCAATTTGATTTGCCATCATGATGGTACTATTATGTACAGTTCTTGCCGACAGAAGCATGTCTTTTATTCATTTGATTATCTTGTCTTTATCCAAAAAGTTGTCAAAAAGTTCATTGGCAACATCAAGCATGGATGTTTTGGCATACTCCCCATCTCTGAATGGCTTTCCGTTTCTCACAATTGCTAAAGCACCAGCAAAGCTAGCTGAATTCCAGTCACCTTGTTGGGTCCAAACACGGAGTTGCTGCTGACTAGCTTGCACTCTGCACAGTAGCTCTTGACATGCTTTCTTCCTGCTGTCCCCCGCTGGATATTTCAATGCAAATGTAGTATGGTGTGTGTCGAAGTGCCGCTTTCTATTTGACCGTTTCATCGATGCAATTTTATCATTGCATATTAGACACACTGCAGAACCTGCTCTCTCTGCAAAGGCGAATTCCTCTGTCCATTCCTGATGAAAAGTACAATACTCCTCATCTTTTTTTCTTTTAGCCATCTTCTTTATCAAAAGGGTTTCTGCAATTAGCTAGCTGACTACTTGATTAAAAGGAGGGAAGTTTACTTCCTGACCTTACAATGACCCATGTACATTAAGCATTATCCAATAAAAATTTGGTGTTGTCCCAGAAGACAGCTGTGATTGACTCCAGCTACCCGCAACCATGAACGTGAGCATTAGGAAATGAATGGATTATAATACATGAGAATGTTTTATATTTTTAACGTTATTATTTTTTTAATTAAAGATTTGTCTGCGAGCCAGATGCAGCCATCAAAATAGCCACATCTAGCTTACAAGCCATAGGTTCCCGACCCCTGTTCTAGCATTATAAAATGGACATACTCTTTGGGTGGGGATTGAAAGCAGTCTGAACCCCTTGAGTTGTCCTGCCCAGCCAGCTCCTCTGGCATTGTCCTGGTCCTCCTGAAAGCCCCACAGTACTCTTTGTCACCAAGTACAGTACTTTGGTGCCCTGAAAGGCTGGCTCACTGTTCCGAACACGTGCGTGGAGGGAACAATGGCCTGCCTTCCTTCCTATCTTTCTTTCCTTGGTGAGGAAACAGCTCTAATATAAACTAGTCAAAATTGTAAATGGTGTTTAGAAATTGAACAATGAAAAATAATGTTTTGCCTTAACTCAAGTTCCTCAGATTCTGCCATACTTTTCTTTCAGACGTTGGCCACGTCAATCTTTTCTACCCCACTGAGCCCATTTCTCGGGAGTGTCATTTTCATCACATCTTACGTCAGGCCAGTGAAGTTCTGGGAGAAAAACTACAAGTAAGATCTTAAAGTAGATGCCAACTGGCTTTGCTAAGATTTGTGCTTCAGGGGGCTTGTCAACCTTCCTCTACGCAAAGGCCCGGGCTCCTTGCTCTGCCCGGCTTGGTTGGAGTGAGGGCAACAAAGCATGTGTCTGTGGATGCCTCCCCAGTTCAGGGACTCAACGCAAGGGCTTTGGGGCTCCTGGAAAACACGACCTATTGCCAACTGCCGTTGGGTTCCAGTCCAGATCTCACCAGTTGTGAAGGAAAGTGAGCAATCACTGCAAATGTGAGCCGGTGCCCCTGGAAAAGGTTGTCTGAGGCCATCCTCCTGTTCTTTGACATGCTGGGGTGGCCCTGTGTGGTACAGGCTCCCTCTGGGAGCATTCTAAATATGCATGTCACGTGTGAGTACACACATCGCAGCTCAGCATAAAGAAAGCAGCTGTTTTGCTGAGCAGCGCTACACTTGTAGAACATGGCTGTGCACTTTTTCTTGACTCTGTGGACTGATTGGTCATAAATGTCCTCAAGCAAACTGTGATGGGGGGCAGTTGCTTTGAAGGAAAGGCAAGGAGAGAGGAATAATGGTTCGCCAAGTGATTTTCAAGAACTCTTGAGGATGTGTGTGGGGCAGGGCCTGGGGCAGCCCGTAGCTCCGAAGGGCAGAGACCTCGCTCCACGTGCCCAGGCAGGACCCCACCCCAGATGTCCTTGGCCTTAATTCTTAGCCACGTCTGTTGCTGTTCTGTATAATCCCAAATCCATCCCCAGAAAGATGTCTCCACTTTGCACAACTGTGACCCCTTACAATGTGCCCTTTATGTTGTGCAGAGGCCAACATTAAGTTAGGAGGTCAATGACTTCTGTTTCTTTTGTCAGACATTTTATATGGGTATAAAACACGCATCCTCATGGGTCTGCCTGGGCTCACACCTCACCTCTACCACTGAAGGCAGGGGCACCTTAGGCCTCTCTTTCCTCTTCTGTAAAATGGGGCAAAAAACAGGGGAGAGCAGGCCCTGGCCTCGTAGCTCAGTTGGTTAGAGCATTATTCCAACATGCCGAGATTATGGGTTCGATCCCTGGCCAGGATACACACAAGAATCAACCAATGGCAGCATGAATAAGTGGAAAAAACAAATCTATGTCTCTCTATCTCTCTGTCTCTGTCTACCTCCCTCTCTCTCTAAAAATCAACAAAATTTTAAAAAAATAAAATAATAGGGGATGGCATGAATTCATACAATAAAATACCTGGACCAGGGCCCAGCACAGAGGAAGCACTCGTGAGCCTGCGATGGTGCGATTCTTCTTTGACTTCTATGCATACAAGTCTCTGTCCCCACTTGGCGCAGCTGACAGATGTTACCATGACTGTGTCCAACACATCCCAGGAGCACACAGGTAGAGGTGCCCTGGGAAAAGGAACCAATCCCAAGCACCCATAGCAGCCAGTGCTAGGGCCATGAGAAGGTTGGGGGCGGGGCCTTGTGTTCCTTGCAGGTATTATATGGATCCTGATATTCTTGGAGAGGTGGGCTTTTGCATGACAAATAAAGTTGTCTTAAATTTTATACATAAACAATAGTCCTCTTTTGCATTTGTTTAAAAAGACGTAGAGTATGGTTCCAGAACCACGGAATAAGACCAAACCACCAGCACAGGCTTGCCTCTCAGAGTGGTTAGGGGAAACAGCTTGGGGGGGCCTCTTTGGAACTCTGAAAGTCACATTTCTGGAAAGTTTAAACACTTGTAAATAAGAGGAGTAGCCTCTCTTGTGCTTTTAGCTGCAGGAAAGTGGATGGTTTTTTAAACCCCATCATTGGCACAGAAGATTTCTTTCTGAATTCTATTCTCATGAGTTGGGACCCGGTCTCTGGGCCTAGAAGGACTTGACATAAGCAGCTCACATCACCATTGAGGGAGGGAGGGCTTGACTTCCCTGATGGAAAGGGAATGGGGAGATCTTTGTGCAGGTTTTACTGCAGGGACGCAGGGATGTGCGTTCTAAATCATTTCTCTGCCTCACTTCCAGAGTCCAGCCAGCATTGCGGGTCTGACTCGGGATGTGTGTGGGTTACCAAATGTGGGCTTCCGGAGCAGGCTTCACGTTTCTTTATTCAGTCTTGCTGTCAATCCTGTTGTGGTCCACAGTTTAGCTATCTGTTACGTGTGGGAGGGGCCCATCTTTGAGCAGCCCATCTACAGATGGGAGTTCTGGGTGTGTATGAAGATGTCTCACCTCGACCAGGTCTCTCTGAAGGAGCCAAGTTGGAGCAAATGTTTAGTCCCGCAGGAGAGGGAATTTCCTGATGCAAAACCCAGTGAGCTGAAGGTCTGCTCTCACCTTGTGTTAAGCATCAAAACACAGAGTCCCCTCCGCTTAAAAGATTAGAGATGGAATTCAGGGCCATGAGAGCAGTGGGAGCTAGGAAAGGAAAGGGCAGGAAATCTCATTTGGAGGCCATTGGAGGCTCTGGAAAGCTCATTCTGTCTATCTCAAACTGTTGGGTTTTATTTCAAATACTAATACGTCTACTGTTCTGACTTGAGAGTGTCCACGTAGCCAGCCTCATCAGCTTTTTCTTTCAGTCTGATACAAAGGAGCAGTCAATTAATGTAATTGACTCTTTTTCATTGTTCGCTAGTCCCATCACTTTAAAAGGTTGGCTAAAAGACCCCTGTGGAGCTGTGGTGAGCACATGTCCCAGGTGTGTCAAGGGCACTTCCGGTCCCCTCTCCTGGCCACCGCTCCGTCACCCTCCCTTTCCAGTCCTCTCTTTTTTCTTTCAAGCATTTGAAAGCTGGCTCTGGATTTTGCAGGTCTCCATTGAGCCCTCCACTGTATGAAACTGTTTTAATACTCTAAGGAACCGATAAGTGAATCACCAGCTACCGATAACTATGGCCAGTTGCTTGCTAGCTGGGGCTGTCTTGAAATCTGCAGACTTTCCTGTTCCCCAGCGCTGCTCCTTCCCAGGAGCAGAGGACACATCCTTTGTCAACAAATATACATTAAGCATCTATGCTGCCTCCTTACTAATCTGCTCTCTAATGGCCAGGTTATGTCCTGTTTTAAGAGCCGTTGAGGCTTGTTGCTGATGGAGGAACAAGGAGAAAAGCACCCAGGCCAGCACTGTTGAGCAGCCTCCCTGCTGACAGAGACGCTCTGTATCTGCCTTGCCCAATGTGGTGGCCTTACTGGCACATGCGGCTAATGAAACGGGGGTAGTGTAACTAAAGAACTGCATTTTTAATTCTGTTTAATCTTAATTCACTTAAATTTAAATAGCCACATGTGCCCAGAGGCTGCCACATTGGACAGCAGAAATGTGGACCTTCTTCCATCTTACCCTCATTGTCTGACCACTCTTACTGGGCTGTTTCATACATCATTTGCAGTGAGTTTTTCTTGGACTCTGCCTTCCCTGCCTCTACCTCTCATTCTCATATGGACCCACCCACAGTTAGAGGGAAGGGAGTTCCATTCCCCCTCTTGAAAGACAAGAGGCGAAGCTCAAGAAGGTCTTGCAGGATGAGCAGTATAGTAGCAATCATCTTTGGAAAATAAATTCACTCCGTGGCTATCAGTAAATTCTACCCGGGTTGGTATAGATTGTATTTACCTTCATGTCTTGGCTTGCTTATTTTTCTTAAATGAATCAAGTCCAACAATATTGTGTAAAAGGGAAGGGAATTCTCAGTCTGGGTTTCATTTACAATTGTTAGAAAGTTCACCATTAAACTGATGCTCTCTAGACAAGTAAGGACCTTAAAATCTGTCATGATGAGCTCTGCCTGGTGTCTCTATTTAACTCACAGGCAACAGCAGCGAATGTGCTGTGATAACAGTGTCTGTGTTTATAAACTCCCTGTCAGAGTATCCCAAAGAGCTTTAGAAGCACATTCTGATATTGTGATTTATCATCCTTCTCTTTATGTATATAAACACTCACTAAATTACCAAACTTTGTTATTAAGATAAAACAAATGTTTAGGCTAGGAAGTATTTGACTCATGTCCCTGGTATCTCAGAAATGTCTTGGTTCTAAATGAGTTATCTATCTTTAAACCCAAAAAATGAAAAGTTCCATTGATATTACTTTGTTTTGATACATCAGAAGTCTTCTATAAAACCTAAAATACTGTTGCTATAAGAAAACATCTATTACAGCTACCTGAAAGGCAAATAGAGCTTTCATGATTTCTGTCATATTCTCCAGATTGGGTTTAAGATGTTAAGTCATTCTGGGCATTATCCTTTATCAACAAATATACATTAAGCATCTGTGCTGCCTGAATAGAGCACAGTGAATAGAGCATTGACCTAGGAAGCTGAGTTTCCAGATTTGAAACCCCTAGGTCTCCATCTGGAACGTAGGATCAGACACAAGACCCCATGGTTGCTGGCTCAAGCCCAAAGGTTGCCTGGCTTGAAGCCCAAGGTCTCTGGCTTGAGCCCAAGATTGCTGGCTTGAGCAACAGGTCACTGGCTTGGCTGGAGCCCCCTGGTCAAGGCACATATGAGAAGTAGTCAATGAACAACTAAAATGACACAACTACGAGTTCTACTATGAACTACTTCTCATTTCTCTTTTTTCCTGTCTCTGTCTGTCTCTCTAAAAAAAATATATATCTATGCTAGGCATTGACCAAGAGGAATCAGTCTGTGTCGCTGGCCTACTAAAACATCAGCCCTGGATTCTGAGTCCTTGGTCCCACCCTTGTCAGCCAGAAAATAATCAGTGTTACTTCATCCTCAGCAATTCCTGAAGCAATGACAAGTCATCAGAAAGTCTCTGTGGTCAGTCAGACCTTGATTAAAATTCTGGCTCATTTGTTTGGTTAGGCAGTTGACTTTGGGGAACTTATTTAATATGTGAGTCTCAGTTAACTCATTTGTGAAATGGGATGACTGTCTCTTTGTGCCTCCCAGAGTCAGAAACATCAGGTGAGGCATGGTGCACTGTGCTAAAATGCAGGTCGGTGTCTGCACAGCATTTCTATCCTTACATACCCCATTTTGTTCTCTTTCCTTATATATCTGGACGTTTTATGTATCTGCGCTACCTATCTTAAATCCTGTCTGGAATGGCGGGATGCATTCACATCCGCCAGTGACACACATCCCTGCCAGCGCTGTTTATTTCATGTCTCACCAGTCACAGCAACCAGTTCTGTTCCATGAGCGTCACAGCTACCTTCAAGGAAAAGCAACTGGCACTCTAAAGCACCCCTGTTTTATGGTTTATCAGACGACAAAATATGGGATCAAAATATTTCAACTGGTCTCAGGAGGTCACAACAGCCCTTCATGGGTTTGTAATGTAGAATTGAGGCTAGTTGGACCCTTGAGGTTACAGAAGCCCTCCCAAATCCTCCTGCATATCCATGGAAGGGAGTCCTCCAGCCCCTTCCTACTCTGGGGGTTGGGGCCCTGCACCTCACTGGGCGGCCCTGGAGAGCTTTGTCTCCACACTGTGGGCTCTTCACAGAGCTGAAGCTGCTTCTTGTAGTATTACCTAGACACCTCAGTCACCTGGATGCACCTGTGATCCAGAATCTTCTTACCTCAGACCCAGCTACCCTTCACCAGTATGGAGGCAGCTCTCCTCCCCTTTGCTCTCTCTCCTTGAGGCTCTGTAGCCCTAAGTGTTCTTTGTGTGAAATGGTAGACCATAGGCATCTCCTCCAGAAGGTCACTGGGCTGACCCTCACCCTCACAGCTCCAGATGCCCAGAAAGGAGATGGCCCTAGGACGTCCTGGGAACTAGATGTCCTGTTCTCATTTGTGCCTTCTAAAAATCTAAAGCCTCTCAATTGCTTTATCAGAGGATGGCCAAGTTTTCACCATTCTAGCCTTATATGTGTGTCTTCCTAGAAACCTGAAATGTACACTTCCTCTGTCAGCTCTCAGTTTGTAGCTTTAGCTCAACATTCCCAGCCATCGAGGCCAATTTCAACATCTTTCCTCATTCATCCCATCCCTTCACATGTGTCGCCTGCAGATGAGGGTGCCTGTCACCACCTGGTTTTCCTTCAGGGCTGTTGATGATGATGAGCGGGCCAGAGCCAGGTGCCTGACTTGGTTAGGCAGCCACAGAAAGTTTGCCACTACATTTTATTTTTTACCTTTTTTGGAATGGAGAGGATTTCTCTGGATATTCTCTACCCACTGAGTTGTTTGAAGCATGGCTTGTAAAATCTTTGTTTAAAGCATTAAGCTTCTCTAAAGGCGATTTTTTTCTTAAGTATAAAACGGGAAACATATCTGGCATATGGGCTAATAGTGATACATAGCACTATAAATCAAATTTGCAGTTACTTAGGGGAGGGATTTATAGTTTTCAACTGCGATTAAACATCCCCATAGCCCTGGCCAGTTGGCTCAGTGGTAGAGTGTTGGCCTGGCATGCAGGAGTCCTCGGTTTGATTCCCGGCCAGGGCACACAGGAGAAGCACCCATCTGCTTCCCCACCCCTCCCCCTCTCCTTCCTCTCTGTCTCTCTCTTCCCCTTCGGCAGCCGAGGCTCCATTGGAGCAAAGGTGGCCTGGGTGCTGAGGATGGCTCCATGGCCTCTGCCTCCGGCGCTAGATGGCTCTGTTCGCAGCAGAGCGACGCCCCAGATGGGTAGAGCATCGCCCCCTGGTAGGCATGCCGGGTGGATCCCGGTCAGGCGCATGTGGGAGTCTGTCTGACCGCCTGCCCGTTTCCAACTTCAGAAAAATACAAAAACAAAAAAACAAAAAAACCCACCCCCATAATTTATTTGGATATGAGTACCAAGTACCTGGATTACTTAGTTACTATAGAGATAAAAGTCATAGCACTCCTTCATCAAATGTCTCAGGGCTCTTAGAGCTCGGACCCACACCCAGGAGTGTGTTGAGCTTTGCTAGGTTATTATTAATTATAATAAGAAAGGTATGGGAGCGAGGCAGCAGCCGTGGCTGTCCCAGGAGTGAGCCTCATATTTCCATATTTACTGAACACCTGCTGACCTCCTCAGATACATCCATTCTCATCTTTACATCCTCTCTTGAAGTAGAATTTTATTTTTTTCTTTTCACAGATCATGAAAAGGAAATTCAGGGAAATTAAATAACTTGGTCATGGTCACAGAACAAGTTCACAGCTGAACCAAGATGCTAACCCAGGTCTAGTCTTTTTCCAACCCTGAACCCTTTCCATTGTGTCTCAAAGCCATCCCTCCACATACACACAAATAAATAAAGACAGTTAAAGCATTTGCTCAAGACTAGAAATAGAGGTACCTTTATAAAAGCCCCTTCTGGAAAGAGGGGTGGTCACACCCAGGGCCTGAGGCTAGGTGCCAGAGTGGCTTCCTTCTGTCCCAAAGGAAACATTCCACAGCCCTCCCAGGAACAGGGAAGGCCCAGAGCTGCTGAGACAGATTGTGTTCCCTGTCACCTTCAGAGCGCTCTTCAGAAGCAGACGTTGGTTCCAGACCTCGTGTTGGACCTCTGGAAGGTCAGAATAAGCGCGACTCAACTATCATTCTTAAAACCAGAATTATTCTTAAAACCACTAGGCTGAGTTTCCACCCTGCGATAACTGTACAACAGGAGGTTCATGGCTCAAAAGCACAAAACCCCCTCCCCAAGCTGTCAGAGAGTGTGATGAGGGGCCATTTGCAAGGTCTAAACAAGCCATCTGCTCTCTAGTTTGTCTTCCCTGGTTCCTCTGGGGACTTTCTGGTACTTCCCAGTGTCTCCAAGCCAGGGAGCGGTAGGGCTCAATGGGGCCACCTCCTTCACGAGGTCCAGGCTGTGTGCTGAGACCCGGCCTGGGTCCCAGCAGCCCCAGACCCCAGGCAGAGAGGCTTAAGGCACATCCCTTTGGGTGTGGCCTGCTGCTACCAGCACATCCAGAGCCATCTGTGAAAAGATGAGGAAATGTCCTCACTAATGGAAGGAGCTAATGAAAGGTCTTTGCGAATTCCCCCCAAGAAAGGACGCAGAGTCATTTGGATGCATATGTGAATATGAGAGTTCTGAGTAATTTAAAAATTCTTGGGAGTCACTTGGAGATTGTGTATATCTATTGGTAAGAGACTGACAAAGCTTAACTTCCACTAGTCCGCCTCGGCCTGGTTGGTCATGGGGTCTGGACATGCAGACACAGCCGTGTTAAGAATGTGGACCATGTCTTGAACTTTTCCAGGGAGTGGAAGAAAAGCTATACCAGCAAAAACCAATCTCAGTCATGCAGAATGAAGCAAAGGTGTCAAGACAGGCCCAGGAGCCAGAGTGGCTCAGAGTTCAGGGTCAGTGACCCTTAGCCGGGGGGTAGGGACATGAGTGTGCTGTGCTACGGGCTTACGGCAGTGCGTGCCCACCTTGTATCTTGTTCTGCTCCAGTGAAACTTAGCTCTGTGTGCAAACTTCTCCTGGACTTTAGGCCACAGGAAAACAAGAAACAGACAAGCAGGTGAGACTGTGGCCAAAAGGGCCCACTCACAGAAAGGCAACAAGTAAAATCCAGAGTCTCTTGCTTCGGCCCTGGGGCTTTGGGGTATGAGAGACCTGCAAGGCAGAAGAACCCCTTTTCCACACTGGTCTTGGTGGCACTGTGCAAGCCTAATGCTGCAGCAGGCTTTTTGTCCCTGCAAGGTGGGGAGTGGCCCATACATGCACAGACGCAGAGGAAGGCAGGGCCAGGAACATGAGAATGTTCCGGATGACACCAGCTGGGCCCAGTCAACCCCCAACCCCTTAGCTGGAGAGCCAATGATTTTGGCATTTGGCATTTCCAATTGCTTTCCAAAGACTCCTAATAAAAGCAGGTGGTGACGGTTTTTACTAGGCAATCCTTCTGCCATACTTTTTGACAGCACAAAGGTAAGCCCTTTGTCACCTTGTCACCTGTGGGTGTAAATAGTCTAGAATGCCAGAGGAGGCGCCCAGCATCTATCCCCTGCTGTAGCTCCAGGGTAGTGGCAGACCAGGAGTCTGAGCCTGCCCTCACTCTCTGGTTCCTCCGTGTTCCTTCTCTGCCTTGGATTTCAACTGGAATTCTAGGCCTGCGGCAGGTGCTGTTATGTCAGGGAAACTAAATGGTGAACTTGATCCCTTCCTGCTGCCTTGCTGACAGATGAGAAAGTTCTCACACACATGCATAACCAGGGGTAAGGTTTGACACTTCAGGTGTGGTGATGAGTGATTATGCAAATATATTATAAAAGGATGACACTTTGGGGGAACTCTAGTGCGTTGAATTTTTTAAATAGCCCTGGCTTGAGCTTATTATTCATTATGCCATGATGCATAATTATACTCAGGGTCCTGTTACATTGTGCTGAGCAGTTAGAGAATTTGCAAAGTGCTGAGATGTGTAGTTCACCGTGCACCTGCAGGAAGGGTTCCAGCCTGCCCACCTGCTTCCCGGCTGTCGATGCTGCTGACTTGGCATGTCAAGGTCACCCAGGAGCTCGGCTTTGTGACTGGGTCAGGTTGGATGGTGTGGGATATGTGAGTCTAACAGCAGGAGGGTGGGGGAAGGAGAGTCCTCAGCCCTTCCAGCTTTTAGGTAAGTGTTGGAGATGGGATTGATTTATTCTAAATACAGGAAGGCAGGAAATATTCCGCTGTTAAATCTGCACTGTCTCAAGCCCTTTCACTGCGTGGCTCGAGTGTGCATGGCACAGGGGATTTGTTGGGCACATGGGAGGCACTTTAAAGGGTCTCCTGTGTGTTGAGCCAATATTCAATGTCCATGTCCAGGCCACATTCTCTCTGTTCCTGACAAAGTTGGCTCTGGGAAGGCCACTTTGGGTCTGGGGGCTTCCACATTTGAGGCTCTGTGTTAAGATCATTCTTTAGTATTCTAGAAATCAAGTTGGACTTCTTTCACCTTGTTTCCCTGAATGTCTTCCCAAGACTGAGTTTCATCTGACTTCATGGAGGTCAAGACTTAGCCCAGGCTTCCCATGTGGTTGCTGCTTCCTGGTGGTTGTCTGATCAATGAAATAAATACATTTTGTGAAAGTAAGAAGCCTGCTCTTTTTCTCTTGTCCTGCTGAAAACATTCTGCTGTCACCACAACCCTTTCATGACTGGGAAGCTGTTTTCCTCGATGTAAACACAATCAAGTCAACTGATGTTCCCCTGCAAGAATTTTTTAAATAAAAAATGACCAGTAACGGAAAAACAGTCACATACAGGAAAAGTGGGGGGAAAAAAGTTATTACCTGATAAAAATAAGAACAATTTAATATATTATATTTATTTTTATTTTGCCTTGTCTTACTATGTTATATTTTTTAAATTATTTATTTTGAAGGCTGTATAGTAGGAGCTTTTTCCCCTAGAGGCAGAGAGGTGTACTTTGGAGAATTTGTCTTCTCAGATTGCTGTCTCTCCTGAGACAAGGGGTCATGGAAACAGAAGGACCCGAGTTGACTCATCAGGGCTGAGTGTGCCACTGCATAAGGACCTGCCTTTCCATCATCAGGGCTTAATACTTATTTTTGCTGCATATGGGGATCATGTTGACCCAAATTCTATGCATATCACTGGTAACTAATAAAAACATACATGTCTTCATCCCCAGAAGAAATTTTGCCCACAATGCTAAATAAAACACTGTCAAACAAATGACATTGGGCCTCTTTTTACCAGAAAGATATAGCACCCAGAAGTCAAAGCCTTAAATCAGGCATGTTAAACCCGGAGGGGAAACCAGCAAAGCCCTGATAATTTAATTTTTATGAATCAGTTATAATCTTATATGTCTCCATTTTTGAAATTCTCCATTTGGCTGACTCTTTCTTCAACCACATGAAACTTGAATTTTTTATTACTATTTTTATTAGTTGCATATGCAAAAGGAGAAGACACACTTTTCACCCTCTAAATATTTATGACTTTCTGGTGAATGAGTAGTTGGACTTCATACACTGTATTTGAAATGTTGGATTATCTTGGATTTTTTTTTTTTATGAAATGGGAAAAGCAATGCCAGTTTGAGACATAAGTAAGTTTAGAGCAGAGATGAGAATCACCCATGAATGCATTATACTCAATAAATTCAGACCTGCTATTGGCTATGGAGATTTTTCAATTAATTATTTTCATCAAATTATAGATTCACATGCAGTTGAGAGAAACCATAGAGAGATCCCTGCCCCATGAATCCTTTGCTTATTTAACAAGTGTTAACATCTTGCAAAATGATCACAATCTAGGTGTCAATGTTGATACAGTCAAGAATTTTATCACCACTAAGATCTTGCCTAGTGCTCTTTTATAAGCCCCACTCTCTTTCCTGGCCCCACCCCCTGCCTGACTCTTGTCAATCACTAATTTGTTCTCCATCCCTGTAATTTTGTCATTTTAGAAATGTTGCAGGCCCAGGCTAGTTGTCTCAGTGGCTAGAGCATCTGCCTGGTGTTTGGAAGTCTTGGGTTTGATCCCTGGCAGGGCATACATGAGAAGTGACCATCTACTTCTCTTCTCTCTCTCCCTATTCTCTCTCTCATCTCTTCCTACAGCCAGTGGCTTGGTTGATCCAAGCGTTGGCCTCAGATGCTGAAGATAGCTTGGTTGATTTGAGCATTGGCCCCAGATAGGGATTGCAGGGTGGAGCCTGGTCGGGTGCATGTGGGAATCTGTTTCTCTATCCCCCCTTCTCTCACTTAAAAAAAAAAGTTACATATTTACATACAGTATTAACTTTGTGGGACTACTGACTCGCCATAATTCAGTGGCGGCTCATCCAGGTAATTGTACATGTCAGTAGTTTGTCACTTTCTGTTGTTTAGCATTGCACTTCTACTAGCAATGTATAAGCGATCTAGTTCTTCATATCCTTAACTGTATAGTGGTGTTTTCACTGTTTCTTATTTCATCCCTAATGATAGGTATAATGACATCCCATCGTGGTTTTCATTTGCCTTTTCCTAATGGCTTATGATGATGAACATCTTTTCCTGAGCTTTTTTGTCATTGGGACATCTTCAGGAAATGTTTATTCCTGTATTAGGCTCATTTTCCAATTGGATCCTTTGGTTTTATTTTTCTATTGAGTTTGGACAGTTCTTTATTATATACAGCATATCCGTAAAGTCATGGTGCACTTTTGACCAGTCACAGGAAAGCAACAAAAGATGATAGAAACGTGAAATCTGCACCAAATAAAAGGAAAACCCTCCCAGTTTCTGTAGGATGATGTGGCAGCATGTGCACATGCGCAGATGATGATGTAACACTGTGTATACATCGGAGCAGCCCACGGCCATGCCAGTCGAGATGTGGACGGTACAGAGGGAAAGTTCAGTGTGTTCTGTGGCTCGCTAAATTCGAATCCATGACCAAAGTGCAATGTGAATATCGGCATGTTTATAACGAAGCACCACCACACAGGAATAACATTACTCAGTGGGATAAGCAGTTGAAGGAAACCAGCAGTTTGGTGGAGAAGCCCCGTTCTGGTAGGCCAACAGTCAGTGACGAGTCTGTAGAGGCTTTACGGGATAGCTACCTAAGGAGCCCTAAAAATCTGTGCCTGGGCCTACATCAAACTGCACTGAATAGGTATGAAATGGGGAGAGTTTTCCTTTTATTTGATGCAGATTTCACATTTCTATCATCTTTTGTTGCTTTCCTGTGACCAGTCAAAAGTGCACCATGACTTTACAGACACATTGTATTTTATATACTAGTATTTAACAAAAATAGTACTTAGAAATATAATATATTTCAAATTATGGAATGTAGCAAAATGAGTGCTCAGAGGGAAATTTATACTGTAAATACCAACATTAAAAACAAGAAAAATCTCAAGTCAGTAACTTAACCTTCTGTCTTAAGGAAGTAGAGGAAATAAGCAAACTAAACTCAAAGCTAGCAGACAGAAAAAACTAATAAAGATTAAAGTGGAGATAAATGAAATAGAGAATAGAAAAACAATAGAGAAAATATATGATACCGAAAGTTGTTTCTAGAAAAGATCAATAAAATTGACAGACATTTACATAAAATAACCAAAAAGAGAGAGAAAAAACTCATATATTATAATCATAAAGTGAGAAAATATTACCAACCTTGTATAATTAAAAGAATCGTAAGAAAATTCAATAAACCATTGTATGCCAAGAGATTAAATAACCTAAATGACTGGGCAAATTTGTAAAAACATACAAACTACCAAAACTGACTGCAGAAGAAATAGAAAATCTAAATATGTAGATCTATAACAAGAAAAGGATTTAGTGATCAAAAAACTTCCAACAAAGAAAAGCCCAGGACCAGTTGGCTTCACTGGTGAGTTCTATAAGATATTTAAAAGAGAATTGATACAATTCTTCTCAACTTCCCCCAAAATAGTGGAGGTATAAATAGTTTTTAATTCATTCAGTGGAGCCAATATTATGATGACACCAGAGTCAGTTATCACAAGGAAAGAAAAATTTAGACTAATATCCCTTATAAATATAGATGCAAAAATCTTTCAAAAATACTAACATACTAAATTCAGGAGCCTATTAAAAGGATTATATACTATGATCAAGTGAGATTCATCCTAGGAATGCAATGGTTCAATATATAAAAATCAGTCAGTGTAATATACTACATTAATTGAAGAGAAAAAAGCATAAGAGCATGCAGAAAGATCATTTGACAGAATCAACACTGTCATGATAGAAACACTCAAGAAACTAGAAATAAAAGGGAATGTCCTCTATCTGATAATGGGCATCAATGAAAAACTCACAGCTAATACCATGCTTAATGGTGAAAGACTAAAAGCTTCCTAACTAAGATAAAGAACAAGATAAGAATGTCCACTCTCACAACCTCTAGTCAACATTGTACTAGAAGTTCTAGACAGAACAATTAGACAAGAAAATAGAAGGCATTCAAGTTGGAAAGAAAAAATAAAACTATCTCGATTCATAGATGACATCATCTTATGGATTCTAAAGAATTCACAAACCCTGTTAGTGCTAACAATTAAATTCAACAAATTTGGAGGAAAGAAGTTAAACATACAAAATCAGTTATATTTCTATATGTCAGCATTAATCAAGTCAAAAATGAAATCTAGAAAACAATTCAATTTGTAGTAGTATACAAGGAACAAAATACTTAGGAATAACTTTAATTATGGAAGTGGAAGACAGGAATACTAAAAACTACGAACACTGCTGAAAGAAATTAAATAATAAATGGAAAGATATCTCATGTACACACATGAAGACAATGGTAAGAAGTCAATATCCACAAAATTGATCTATAGATTCAATTAATTCCATTTTACATAAAAAGACAAGCTCATTGTAAAATTCATATGGAATTTCAAGGGACCCTGAATAGCCAAAACAGTCTTTAAAAAGAATGAAGTTGGAAGGTTTACATTTTTCAATTTCAAAATTTACCATAGTGTTTCAGTAAGTTTTAAAACATAAAACTATGTGGTACAGGTGCCAGGATAAACATATTGATCACTAGATTAGGAATGAGAGTCCAGAAATAAACCTATGTATCTACAGTTGATTGACTTTCCATAAGAGTGCCAAGATCATTCAATGGAAAAAAACAGTTTTTCCATGAATGATGCTAGGACAACTGGATAGCCACATGGAAAGAATGAAGTTAAACTCTTATGTCAAAACATGTAAAAAATTAACTCAAAATCAGTCAAAGATTTAAGTGTAAATCTAAAACTATGATACTTTTAGAAGAAAATAGAGGAGTAAATCATGATTTTGGATTTGTGATGGATTCTTAGATAAGACATCAAAGGCACAAGCAAAAAGAGAAAAATTAGGTAAATTAGACTTCATCCAAATTAAAAACTTTTGTATATCAAAGAACACCGTAGGGAAAAGAGAAGGGTAATTTCACTCTGGGATATATGCCCAAGAAAATAGCAAAGTAGGTTTTTAACAAAACCTTGTACATAAATGTTTATATCAGCATTATTCATAGTAGCCAATAAGTGAAAACAACCTAAATATTATCAACTGAATAATGAATGGATAAAGAAAATGTCCTGCCTGATCAGGCTGTGGTGCAGTGGATGGAGCGTTGGACTGGGATGCGGAGAACCCAGGTTCATGACCCCAAGGTCGCCAGCTTGAGTGCGGGTTTATCTGATTTGAGCAAAGCTCACCAGCTTGGACCCATGGTTACTCGGTCTGCTGCAGCCCCATGGTCAGGGCACATATTGGAAAGCAACCAATGAACAACTAAAGTGCCACAATGAAAAACTGATGATTGATGCTTATCTCTCTTCGTTCCTGTCTGTCTGTCCCTATCTATCCCTCTCTCTGACTCACTCTCTGTCTCTGTAAAAAAAAAAAAAAAGAAAGAAGAAAGAAAGAAAGAAAGAAAGAAAGAAAGAAAGAAAGAAAGAAAGAAAGAAAGAAAGAAAGAAAGAAAGAAAGAAAAAGAAAATGTCCTGTCCCATGCAATGGAGTATTATTCAGCAATAAACTTATATATGCTATAACATAGATGGACTTTGAAAACACTATTCACAGTTAAAGAAACCAGACTATTGAGCTTTTTCTTTTTTATGTATGTATTTAGTTATATACACTAATTTATTTCTTTTAGTACTGCTTTAGCTGTACACTGCTATGTGTGATGTGTTTTATTTTTATTTTCTTTCAGTTCAATGTATTTTTATTTCCATTGAAACTTTATCTTTGACCCACAAATTATTTAGAATTATGCTGTTTAGTTTCCAAATGTTTGGATAGTTTCCTGTTACTTTTCAGTCATGGGTTTCTAATAGAGTACATTATCGTTTGAAAAGACCCTCATTATTTCACTTCTCTTAAATTTGTTGAAACTGTATTTTGTACCAAGATGTGGTCTGTCTTGGGCATGGGAAAAGAATTTGCAGTCTACTCTTGTTGAGTTGAGTGTTCAATAAATGTTGGTTAGATATTGTTGGTTGATAGCATAGTTGGATTCTTCTATATCCTTGGTGATTTTCTGTCCAGTCTTTTTATCAATTATTGCATATTGGGTGCTGAAGTCCCCAACTATAATTGTAGATTTGTCTACTTCTTTCTGTTCTATCAATTTTTGGTTCACATATATTGCAACTTTGTTGTTTGCTCCATGCATACTTAGAATTAATGTAATTTTTTCATGAGGTAATTCTTTAATTATTGTTTTTCTATCTTTCATAAATTTCTTTGCTATCAAGTCTCCCTTATCTTATATTAATATCACAGTTTATGCTTTTGTTTGTTTGCAAAATATCCCCCTTTTTTTTTTACTTTATACTGACCTGTGTCACTATATTTGAAGTATGTTTCTTATAGACAGCATTTAGTTTGATAATGTTTTTTAGTCCACTTTGCCAATCTCTGTCTTGGTGTATTTAGATTATTTACATTTAATATAGTTATTGATATATTAGAACTCAAATCTGCCCATTAATTTTTTTGGTTTTCATTTGCTATTTATTATTTCCATTTATTTAGCTTTTTGTGTATTTTTTAGAATTCTATAAAATAACATGTTGAGTATATCAATTAGTTTTTGTTCTAGAAATGTATTATATATAAATGATTTATCAAAGTCTACTAATATTGTCATTTTACCAGTTCAAGTAAAGTTCAGAAACCTCACCTCCCTTCCATGTCCTCTTATTCTCTCCATTTCTAATATAACATTATAAATGTTTTCTCTAAACACATTTAGAACCACATTGATGATTTTAAAATTTTTGCTGCAATTATAAAATAAAATTTAGAAGACATACTCAAAGAAGGGATGTCTATTGTATTGCTCATATTTGTACTCACATGTATTTTCTTCCTCTTGATTTTCCAACATTCCTCCTTTTTTATTTTTTTTTATTTTTGTATTTTTGTATTTTTCTGAAGTTGGAAACGGGGAGAGACAGTCAGACAGACTCCCGCATGCGCCCAACCGGGATCCACCCGGCATGCCCACCAGGGGGCAATGTTCTGCCTACCAGGGGCCGACACTCTGCCCCTCTGGGGCGTCGCTCCGTCGTGACCAGAGCCACTCTAGTGCCTGGGGCAGAGGCCAGGGAGCCATCCCCAGCGCCCGGGCCATCTTTGCTCCAATGGAGCCTTGCTGCAGGAGGGGAAGAGACAGACAGAGAGGAAGGAGAGGGGGGTGGAGAAGCAGATGGGCACTTCTCCTGTGTGCCCTGGCCGGGAATCGAACCCGGGACTCCCGCATGCCAGACCGACGCTCTACCACTGAGCCAACCGGCCAGAATTACATTCCTCCTTTTATTGTCTTTTTTTTAAAGAATTTCTCTATTATTTTAGGGTAAATCTCCTATTCATAAATTCTCTCAGATTCCATTCATCTGAGAAAACCTTAGAATCTTCTTCATTCCAGAATGATAGCTCCACTGGATATAGGATTCTAGAGGGATTTTTTTTTTCTTTCAGCATTTGGCAAATGATGTACCATTTCCTTCTGACCTCCATGGCCTCTAATAATTAATCCACTGTATTTCAATTTTTTTTTCCTTCTGATAAGTTGTCCTTTCTCAGTTCTTCCAAGAGGTTTATTTGTCTGTTTATTTTGGTTTTAGAAATTTGACGATGATGTTTCTTGGTGTGGATTTCTTTGAGTTTAATCTCTGATTTCTCCTGTCCATATGGGATTCTGATGACAAGAATGTTAAATCTCTGATTACAGTCCTGCAGGTCTCCCAGAGTGTTATTCTTCTTCAGTCTGTTTTCTCTCTGTTGGTCAGATTATGTAACACTTATTGTTCTCTCTTCTAGCTCATTGATTATACTGGGGAACAAAATTATTGTTGCATCCACAAAAACACTTGTTCTTACCTAATTCGAGTGTGCTGATCTCAGATCTGACATTAGTTTTTCTCTGTAAGCTACAGTTTTGTGTGTTTTTTTGCAATTCAAGATTTTAGGTTTTCATCTTATTGTAAAATTTTCAACATTTAGTTTAACGTAATGAAGTAGAATTCTTCTTGGGCAGCATCTATGTGAAAATATAGTAATTTATATATGCAGTAAATACACTAATACACTAAAAGATATGACTGCATCAGAATTTGTCTACAATTTTGAAGTAGAACATATTAAAACACTTATTTTAATCATAAAATTTGTGCAAAACTTATTTAAATTCTACTCAGGCAAAACTTTGCGTTTGTAGCTCTTGCGTTTGTGTACTTGTTGAAGACAATCTCGTTTGATGCTCCAGCAGTAGTCTGCTCATCACTAACAAATCCAAGATTTTCGGGAAACTTATCAAGGTGACTGTTCAGGAAGTGAATCTTAATGCTCATGTTACATCCAATGTTGTGGAAAGCCAACAGCATCCTTTAAACCAGAAGTTCATAATTTTCTGCTTTTTTGTTGCCAAGGAAGTTCTTTCTAACTGCCACAAAAGACTGCCATGCTGCTTTCTCCTCCTTATTCATCTTCCTGGCAAATTCTTCATTTAAGGTCCATCGAATACACCTGCTTTTATCTTCTCAAAAGACAAGGCAGGAAAAGCAGAAATAATATGTTGAAAGCATTGACTTTCTCTACTCAAAGCCTGAACCAACTGCTTCATTAAGCCAAGTTTGATGTGAAGTGGGGGAAAAATGATCCTGTCTCAATTAACTACAGGTTCGTTCACAATATTTTGCATCCCTACTTCCAGGGCTTCACGTTTTGGCCACTCCTTCTGTGTCCAGTGTTTCTCCCAAGCTCGGCTGTCCCACAAACACAGAAAGTAAGGATACTTTGTGAAACCTCTCTGTTGTCCTAGCAGAAAATTTACCATTTTAAGATCTACACAAATGATCCAGTTATGCTCCTCAAACTTCAGAAACTCAAGAACAATTTTTATGTCATTCTTACTAAGTCATTCAATTCATGTTGACTAAACTGCTGAGGGGTTAATGACTGCTTGACATCAGAAGAAGACCCTTCAGATTCTACAACCATTTCCTCATGCATCTTATCAAAATACACTTAGTCATCACGTCACTTTCTTCATCCTTAGAAGAAATAAAACCATTGAAAACTGGAACCGAGAGTGTGTCACAGTGTGGGATAGGTCGTATTGCTGAAGGAATAGTAGGATATGCGATCATATGCCGTTTTTTCTTGCTGATGCCCTTTGTATGAATCAGACAGAAATAACAGTTACTGCTGTGGTCCTTAGGTTCATGCCAAACCATGGGAATACCAAAAGGCATTCCTTTGCATTTTCCTTTTGTCCAGTCACGAAGCATTTCCTCACAATTATGACACACCATATGAGGAGCCCAATTCTTGTCTTGATCGCCAAGGGGAACTTGAAAATAGGCAATATATGCACGTGTCACAAATGATGAAATATTGTGCCTTTGAAGTTGAAATGTGTAACAGCCACATATATAACAGAAGGTGTCAGGACTATTCTTACATTTACGCCTACTTGAAGAAGCCATGATTCAATCTTAAAACAAAATAGGAGGGTGTTTTTATTAGATAATAATTTTTTTTTAATTTTATTTATTCATTTTTAGAGAGGAGAGAGAAAGGAGAGAGAGAGATAGAGAGAGAAAGAGAGAGAGAGAGAGAAGGGGAGAGGAGCTGGAAGCCTCAACTCTCATATGTGCCTTGACTAGGCAAGCCTAGGGTTTCGAACCGGCGACCTCAGCATTTCCAGGTCAATGCTTTATCCACTGCGCCACCACAGGTCAGGCAGATAATAATTTTTTACATTTAAAAACAACTACAATAGCCCTGGCCGGTTGGCTCAGCGGTAGAGCGTCGGCCTAGCGTGCAGAGGACCCGGGTTCGGTTCCCGGCCAGGGCACACAGGAGAAGCGCCCATTTGCTTCTCCACCCCTCCGCGGCGCTTTCCTCTCTGTCTCTCTCTTCCCCTCCCGCAGCCAAGGCTTCATTGGAGCAAAGATGGCCCGGGTGCTGGGGATGGCTCCTTGGCCTCTGCCTCAGGCGCTAGAGTGGCTCTGGTCGCAACATGGCGACGCCCAGGATAGGCAGAGCATCGCCCCCTGGTGGGCAGAGTGTTGCCCCATGGTGGGCGTGCTGGGTGGATCCCGGTTGGGCGCATGCGGGAGTCTGTCTGACTGTCTCTCCCTGTTTCCAGCTTCAGAAAAATGAAAAAAAAAAATAAAAAATAAATAAAAAATAAAAACAACTACAATTGTGTAAAAGTGATGTTTGTAAAACATTAATTCCTTGTGGTTATGTTCAATCCAAGAGTCATTGCCCTTTAACTCCAATTTAAAAACCAATGCATGCCATTAACTGTAACAAAAAGAAATTAAAATTGCATAAAAACTAGAGCATGCGCCTGACCTGTGGTGGCGCAGTGAATGGAGCATCGACCTGGAAATGCTGAGGTCGCCAGTTCAGAGCCCTGGGCTTGCCTGGTCGGGGCACATATGGAAGTTGATGCTTCCTGTTCCTCCCCCTTCTCTCTCTCTCTCTCTCTCTCTCTCTCTCTCTCTCTCTCTCTTTCTCTTCTCTAAAATGAATAAATAAAAAATATATATATTAAAAAAAAAACAACTAGAGCATGCACCAGAAAATGGATTTCAGATTTGGAATCAGCGATGCAGAAATATATAGAAACAGTTCTAAAACCTCATGCAAGAACAGAAAATGAAAAGAAAATTGTTCCCCAGTGTTATTTTTTTCTGCCTTCTTTCTTAAAATTTCTATTTGGTCCTTTATATCTTCTATTTCTTTCCTGAGACTTTCTAATTTTGCTGAGTTTCTATTTTTTCACTTGTTTCAAAAGGCTTCTTAATTGTTCACTGACACATTTTATTATCTTTGTCAGATAATACTATGTCATCCCAGTGTTGGGATTTATTAGTTTTACCCTTTTGTTTGAGCTCTTCCTGTTTCTTATAACAACAAGTAATTTTAGGCTAGAATCTGGACATTCTGTGTATTATGTATGAGTCTCTGGATATTATTTAAACCTTCTGTTTCAACTGGTCTTTTCTGAAGCCACTCTGGCAGGAGAAAGGGGTCCACTGCTTTGTTACTGCCAAGTGGTGTTGGGGACCCGAGTTCCCCAGTTGGCCTCTGTAGATGTGGAGATGGGGAAGTGCCTTGTTTGTTTTTTGTGAGTAGGAGTTTAGAAGTCCCTCTAGATGTGATACTTCCCTGGAAGGGAGGAGTTAGGAGGAGTACTTTGTTACTGCTGCCCATGTGGCTTTTTTACCCCAGGAAATGATAAAAATCCAAATTTTGTCCTAGACCCATTTGGCACCATCCCAGCAGGAGACCAAAGGGCACCTCACCACTGCCTGGTGAGGGTGGAAGTCTGGTTCCCCATTGGCCTCTGCTGGTGTGGGAAGTTGTGGAGGGCATGGTGTGTAGCTGGAATAGAGAGGTTATTGTCTAAAAGTGTTCTGTTTTGGTGGCCTGTCCCTTTCCTGATGTTTAGGCTAGAAAGAGTAGTATTTTGTTGGTTTTGTTTGTTTGTTTGTTTGTTGCTGAAAGTGCAGCCAAAAGGCAAAAACAGGTGATGATTAAATGAAAAATACACAATGTTAAGCTTAGGTTAAGTTTAAAGTTAAAAAGGTGCATTTTTTTACAATTAAGTTTTTGTGGTTTCATTTTAAGTAAAGAAAGTGCAGTTTTAGTTTTGTTTAAAGTAAAGAAAATGCAGTTGTAGTTTACATTTAGTGTTAAGAAAGTGCAGTTTTAGTTTACGTGTCTACAGTGCCTGCATCCCTTCCTCCCTCCCTCCTCCTCCTCCTCTGCCATTCACCTTCGTTAGCCACCTGTCTCCAAGGTAAGAATAAGTACTAAATAACACTTTTTTCTTTTATTTCGTATATTTTGTTATGCATTGGTAAAGTATACATGTGTGTCTCTTAATTAAAAACATGTATTTTTTTCATAATTTAGGATGGTTTAGAGATGTTTCCCAGGGCTGGAACGGATTAAATCTATTTCAGTTATTTTAAATGGGAGAAATTTGTTTGATATATGAGTTGACTGACTTACAAGCTCGTTACAGAATGAATTAAACTTGTATCTCAAGGTACCACTGTATACCTTTTATATCAGAAAGAAAGCAAGTGCCTGACCTTCATAAAAAATATTGCCCCGAAGGCAATGGGATGTGCTGCTTGCTTTACACATGCTGAAAAGTTTCATTCTTTGTCCCTGTCTCCAGATGGAGGGACTGAGATTCACAGCAAATGAGGTGGTAGCTGTGTTCCTTTCCCCTCAACATAATCATACAAACAACAAGAAATCATATTTAACCCATTCCTCCAGGTATCTTTTTTTTTTGTGTGTGTGTGTGTGTGACAGAGACAGAGAGAGGAACAGACAGACAGGAAGGGAGAGAGATGAGAAGCATCAATTCTTTGTTGCGGTCCCTTCGTTGTTCATTGATTGCTTTCTCATATGTGCCTTGACCGCGGGCCTTCAGCAGACCAAGTAACCCCTTGCTCGAGCCAGCGACCTTGGGTCCAAGCTGGTGAGCTTTTGCTCAAACCTGATGAGCCCTCGCTTAAGTGGCGACCTCGGAGTCTTGAACCTGGGTCTTCCAAATCCCAGCCCGATGCTCTATCCACTGCTCACTGCCTGGTCAGGCCCTCCAGGTATCTTACAACAAAGTATTTGTATACTTTATTTCAACTTTGAAAAAAAAGGTTTTTTTCAACCCAAATCTAAGTTACTTTAAAAAAATAATTTAAGGATAAAAAAAAAGAAAAAAAGGTGAGTTCAAATTCAGTCATGATAGGATCCTCATGCAGAGGGTCAGCTAGAACTTGGCAAGCTTTATTAGCATAAGATGAAGAGAATAGAGTTGAGTTTAGTTTTCAAATTTAAAAATGCATTACTTTGAAAAGCTGTATAACCAACACATTTTTTTCCCTTTATGAAAACTTGGCTTAGAAACTTCCAGTTCTGCCAGGTGGTGGCCCAATGGGTAGAAGGTAGACCTGGGACACACAGGACCCTGGTTCAAAAGCCCGAGGCCACCGGCTTGAGCGCAGGCTTATCTGGCTTGAGCGCGGGCTCACCATCTTGAGCACAGGGTTGCCAGCTTGAGTGTAGGATCATAGACATGACCCCATAGTTGCTAGCTTGAGCCCCAAGGTCACTAGCATGAGCCCAGGGTCACTGGCTTGAGTAAGGAATCACTGGCTCGACTAGAGCCCCCTGGTCAAGGTACATATAAGAAAGTAATCACTGAACAAGTAAGGTGCCTCAACTACAAGTTGATGCTTCTCATCTTTCAAAAAAAAAAGATGTGCAGTTCTAGAGATATAGTGGATTAGAGAAAACTCAAAATTTTTACCTCTGTTATAAGTATACAGACCTAATAGTAAAGTTTCTTCTCAAATCCTATTTGAGCATAGCAAGGAAGTCAGAAAATTCCCAAGGCTCAGAAGCAAAGAGGTAGTAGAAAAAGCAAACCCACTGATGCTATGAGCTGTAGGTCTCAGAAATCTGGGTGCTGAGATTTAGAAACCCACGCCAGGCTTGGTAATGAGTCCTACAGAACTGAGACTACACCTTGAGCTTCTATTCAGGGAAGGAGCAGAATGCTGAGCACAGGGAAATGATGGAAGCTCAGCTGTGTTAGCCAGAGACCAGATGGGAGCCAGTCTCCATGGTGACTGTGTAATGCAGGTCAAAATTACACTACCAGGTATAAGAATTATTTTTTTTTAATTAAAATTTTTTATTTATTTATTCATTTTTAGAGAGGAGAGAGAGACAGAGAGAGAGAAGGGGGGAGGAGCTGGAAGCATCAACTCCCATATGTGCCTTGACCAGGCAAGCCCAGGGTTTCGAACTGGTGACCTCAGCATTTCCAGGTCGACGCTTTATCCACTGCGCCACCACAGGTCAGGCAAGAATTCTTTAGATGAGAAAGCAGCATAAAAGTGTTTCTAGTAGCCTTTGCTGGGTGGCACAGTGGATAGAGTGTCATCCCAGCACGCAGAGATGGCAAGTTCAATCCCTGGTCAGGACACATATGTGAGAAGCAACCAATGAGTGCACAACTAAGTGGAACAATGAGTTAATACTTCTCTCTCTCTCTCTGCCTTCCCCTCTTTCTTTCTCTCTCTCTCCCTCTTTCCCTCAAATCAATGGAATTTTTTTGGAAAATAAAAGTGGTATTAGTATATAAAACTCCTAGAGTAACTGACAAAAGCAAATGTAAGATAATAAGATAATTTTCTTTTTTAAAATCTATTTACAGATTTTAGTTAGAGAAGAAGGGGGTGGAGAGAGAGACAGGAACATCGATCTGTTCTTGTATGTGCCCTGTCTGGGGATTGAACTAGTAAGATTATTTTCAAGGGATAATATTATTTTCAACAAACCCCCAGTAAGACCCCCCACTGGAATAAGTGCTTAATCTAATAATACAAAACACAAGAGAAAATCATGAACAAGAGCAAACAAAATAACAACAGATTTTGACCCTCCAAAACTACAGATAATTAGACAAATAAATTGGATACATATTTAGAATGAAAAATCATATAAAAAGAAATAAAACCATAAGGTCAAGATGCTATTTTAAAAAATGATAAATATAGCTTATAAAAATAAATGTGTGTAGTCACTAACTGTATACTATAACATGTAAGTTAAATAGTCAATTAAATGCATCTTAACTAGAAAACAATCTGAGAAAGTTTACCAGAATGCAACAGAGGAATATAAAGATATGGGAAATATTTTAGGAAGGTGAAGAGACATAGAAAATAGAATGACAGATGCACACTAGAAATCTGAAAGGAGTTCCTGGAAAGAGACATAGAACAAATTGAGAGAAGCCTCATTTCAAGAGAAAACAATGTGATTTTCAACATTGATCAAAGACATGAATCCTTAGATTTGAGAACTTACCAAGTCATGACTGTAATGAACAAAAATAAAACCCACATTTCTACACACACAGTGAAGTTTCAAGACACGAAAAATCTACTATGTAATAATGTGGGACTGATGGAAGATTTGTACCTATAACAACTGAGTAATGTGTATGGTGTGTTCCTAATTTCCAGTGTGATAATGTCTTGTGCTTTCTTTCGCTCTCCCTTCTTCATTCTCTGTCTCTCCCTCTTTATTTACCTTTACTTTTTTCTTCTTTTTTTGGTAAATCATTCTTGTTACAGTTTAGATTTTCTTATATGTGAGTAGTTATTTAACTACTGATTCCATCTCTTTTAATAGCTACAGGTGCATTCCTCTCTTTTCTTTCTTACTGAATTAAGTTTTTGTTTGTTTGCTTTTACAACAGAGACAGAGAGAGGGACAGACAGCCCGAAAGGGAGAGAGATGAGAAGCATCAAGTCTTTGTTGCAGCACCTTAGTTGTTCATTGATTGATTTCTCACTTATGCCTTGACTGGGGTACTCCAGCAGAGCCAGTGACCCCTTGCTCAAGCCAGCAACCTTGGGCTCAAACCAGTGACCTTTGCACTCAAGCCAGTGACCATGGGACCATGTCTATGATCTCACGTTCAAGCCAGCAACCCAGTGCTCAAGCTGGTGAGCCCTTGCTTAAGCCGGTGACCTTGGGGCTTCGAACCTGGGTCCTCTGCATCCCAGTCTGATGCTCTATCCACTGCATCACACACAGCCTAGTCAAGCCTTCCTGAGTTAATTTTAATATGTTACAGTTTTATAAGAAATTATCCATTTTATTTAAGTTTTTAAACTTATTGCAACAAAGTTGTCCATGGTATTGATTTATGACTTTATAATATAGTATTTATGGCTTTATAATCACACCACAGTGCAGTGTGTTCAAGAGTCAAAGAAACAATAAAATTGGATAATAACATAAACTATGATGACAGAATATAGTTAAGTACAGTGTGTCCGTAAAGTCATGGTACACTTTTGACTGGTCACAGGAAAGCAACAAAAGATGATAGAAATGTGAAATCTGCACCAAATAAAAGGAAAACCCTCCCAGTTTCTGTAGGATGACGTGTGTGCATGTGTGCATGTGCAGATGATGACGTAACACCGTGTATACAGCGGAGCAGCCCACGGCCATGCAGTAGAGATGTGGACGGTACAGAAAAAAGTTCAGTGTGTTCTGTGGCTCGCTAAATTTGAATCCGTGACCAAAGTACAACGTGAATCTTGGCATATTTATAACGAAGCGCCACCACACAGGAGTAACATTACTCGGTGGGATAAGCAGTTGAAGGAAACCGGCAGTTTGGTGGAGAAACCCCGTTCTGGTAAGCCATCAGTCAGTGACGAGTCTGTAGAGGCTATACAGGATAGCTACCTAAGGAACCCTAAAAAAATCTGTGCATGAGCCCACATTGAACTACACTGAATAGGTATGATACTGGGAGAGTTTTCCTTTTACTTGGTGCAGATTTCACATTTCTGTCATCTTTTGTTGCTTTCCTGTGACCAGTCAAAAGTGCACCATGACTTTACGGACACACTATACATCTGTCTGGACACCAAATGCAAAGACCAATTAAAAATATGTTGACTCAGAACAGTCAAAAATAAAAAAAAGGGGTGAAGATACTAGGCAACCACAAACAAATTAAAGCAGAGGTTGTGGTTTAATGTTAACCAAGATGAATTTGGGGGAAAATCATTAGGATCAAGAACATTTGTAACAGGAAAGATTAAAACTCACTATGAAGCTAGAACCTCTAAATGCATTAACTCAGAAAAATGTATAAAGAAAAAAATAAAAGGAAATTTTATAAGAAATAGAAACACCATAGTGGTAGGAAATGTAACTCTTAGCACTTTATGATCAACCAAGTGACTGAAAATTAAATAAAGATTATAGAAGACTAAATAACATAATGAGTGTAGCTCTGATATATATTACAGAGTGCACACATACATAATAGAACGGTACATACAGAAAATGGGATGAGCCTTTTCCAGTGCCCTGGGAATGCTGAGGCATGCTGATTATATGGGGATGGGGCAGAAGTAAGTTTACAGTGGTTCAGGTGAAAGAGGATACAATAGTTAGTAAATACTAATACAAGATCAAACTGTTTCGCATACTCACAACTGTAACCCTGCTCTTTTTTTTTTTAAATAAATTTTTATTAATGTTAATGGGATGACATTAATAAATCAGGGTACATATATTCAAAGAAAACATGTCTAGGTTATCTTGTCATTAAATTATGTTGCATACCACTCGCCCAGAGTCAGATTGTCCTCCGTCACTCTCTATCTAGTTTTCTCTGTGCCCCTCCCTCCTAACTCTCTCCCTCCTTCCCTCCTGCATCCTCCCTCCCCCCACCCCTGGTAACCACCACACTCTTGTCCATGTCTCTTAGTCTCATTTTTATGTTCCACCAATGTATGGAATCATGTAGTTCTTGTTTTTTTCTGATTTACTTATTTCACTCCATATAATGTTATCAAGATCCCACCATTTTGCTGTAAATGATCTGATGTCATAAAACTCAACAACAAACAAACAAACAATCCAATAAAAAATGGGAAGAGGACATGAACAAACACTTCTCCCAGGAAGAAATACAAATGGCCAACAGATATATGAAAAGATGCTCAGCTTCATTAGTTATTAGAGAAATGTAACCCTGCTCTTGCCCCTCCCAGTATATTATGCAATTAAAAAGAATGCCCTCTTTTCATAATTCCTACAAACAATAGTTTAATTTCTTATAATGAATGACATGTGAGGTAATCAAGACCAACCTTCCCTACTGAGGATAGATAAAGAAAAATGGGTAAAATATAAAGAAACAAAAGCTAACAACTTGCTTAAAACCTTCAAGGTACTGAGGAGTTCTGTCCAAAATTAGGGAAAAAGGCAAATACCCATTTTCACGCAAAGAGCATCTGCTGTCCTAGGAGAAGGAATAGCTAAGCTAAACTGAGCTGAGCTTTGTTGTCTTGGAGGGTAAACCTAAAGAAAGTCAAACCCAGGCTCATCAAACATGGCCACATTGATCGACACACCCCTCTTTAATTGGGAACTCCAAACAGCTACTCTACGGTACCAGGGACCAGAACTAAATTAAACCAGGCCTCCCAGATGCTACCCCAGTTGGAAGTCACCTGAATCCTCAGGAAATTTCTCTGATGGCAAGTCATTCTGAGGAATGGTGACTCAGCAGCCAGAGAGTGCCATTGCATTGAGAGAGCTAAGATGGTTGTCCATGGCAGCAAAAGTTAAAGCTGTAAAGCAAACCCAGATGCCCCTTGTTTATACATTCAACTTAAATGGTGCCAGTATTTTTCTGTTTAAGCTCTGAGACTGTCTCCTCGTTGTCCAGATTTCACTAAGACTGTCCTGCCCTGGGAATACAACTGCAGTCTATTGTTCATAACTCCGTCTTGAGGTTTCCGGGTGAACAGACACCCATCAAATGTCTCATTCCAGCTGGTCACAGTTCCCATCCAAAAATGGAAATGCTCCACCATTGATAGTCCATGTGGGCTGACAGATGAGAATTTGAAGCAATATAACCAAATAACTTACTGTTAGATTATTTAAGTTCCTCAGGTGAAACCATATGACAGAAGGTGCTTGACTTGAGATTTCTCTGGTAAGTCCTATTACTAGACTCTTGGCCTGTGGCCCTCAGGACAGTGTTGCCTAGAAATTCATAGTGACTTTGCCAGGCAAGTGGTAAGAAGCATCCCTACAGATGCTCACCTGACAGGGACCAGCACTCTGTGCTCCCCCCGAGGTCGAGGAGTGATACATAAGCCCCCATCTTCTTTTTGAGCAGCAGAATTGATGTTCATGCAGTAGGACAGTTAAGGCAGAGATTCAATTATTGAGCTAATTAGCACCTTTGAGTGGTAAGCACCAAATTTACAGTAGGAAGCACTGGAGAAAAGCTCAAAATATGCGGTCTGGCTGATGGATCATCTTCTTAGAGAGTGTGGCAAGGAGCCGCAGGCTCTGGGGGCCTGGGCAGCTTCGATTAGTTTCCCTGCTCAGAATTCAGCACTCTGCATTTCATAGCCTTTTGAAAAGATAGCTTTCCATCTGCCATTGTTCTAGAAGGTGTTGAATTCCCAAAGGAGTTTGGTAAATGACTTTCTTTTGGCACATTCACACTTGAAAAACTGTTTATTCCACTGCTGAAGTTCCATTTGTCCTAGGTCTTAGGGTGAAATTAAAATTCCATTTAGGGACTAATTATGTCAACATGGGATTTTGGCCTTCATTAGGAAAAGTTTTGTTGTTTGCTTTGTTTTCTGCCACTCTGGGCTCTTTTTATTTTTAAAACTGACCTGAGGGTGTTTCGAAGGAAGACGGAGTGGCAGCGTGCTGGAGCTCTGTTCCCTTGCTACCTCAGGAGAGTCCTCTCCCTTGCCTCTGTCAGAGCCCTTTCCAGAGCTCAGGTGGGACCCTGCCTGGCTGGCTCTCAAATCTGCGGCCATACAAGGAAAAGAGAATCATTTTATTCTGAAGACAAATCTTTTCATTTATTCAAATTGACAGTTCCATCGAGGTGTCTTTTTCATCTGTTCTGATTTACAAGAGACAAATGCACAAAAGAAGTCTGCATGCAGAGGGTTCTTCTCAAGCACCACTGCCAGCAAGTGCTTGTCATTTGTTAAATCAGACTCTATGGCAAGGATCACATGTAAATGGAATCTGATGGCAGCTTCTTAGCAGGTGTCATGAGAGAGAAACACTTTTGAAGCTTATCTTTGTCTATTCATTTATCTGTTCAGTGAACACTTAGTGACTACCACAGATCAGCTGGGAGCCAAAAGCTTGCCCTCGGAGGCAGATAAAATCAAATAACCACACAGATAGATGTGTGCCCTGATGTGGAGTGAAGGCTCCAGAGTCAGCCTATCTGCATTCAAAGCCTGGCTCTGCCATCTGTTAGCCCCGTAACCTTGGGCACTTAAGTTAAATCTTACTGTATCTCAGATTCCTTCTCTGTGAGAATTGATATAACAGTACCTGTCTCAGAAGGCAGCTGGGTAGATATAATGAGTTAATACATGTAAAGTACTTACACAAGCAAGTGCTACTTCCTTGAGTATAATTAGACATATAATAATGTCATCATTTCTAGTAATACTAACCATGGCAAGAGGTACGATGTGTGCAGGAACACAGGGCACACAGGTCTGACTAGGAGCAGGCACCAGGGAAAGCTTCCTGGGGAGGTGAGACTTGAGCTAGACTGAAGGGCGAGAGCAGCCTAGGAGGAAAAGAGGGTGGGACTGGAAAGGGTGCAGAGGAGGCAGGGGCGTTGGGAGTAGGAGGTCACATGGAGAAAGACCAGGAGGCTGGAGCAGAGAAAGCAAAGGACATAGCGACGGCAGTGACAGGGAACAGGCATGCTAAAGATCAGTTTTTTCACAATTATTCTAAGACCTTTATTATATTCAAACTGTATGTGCCCCTTGTACAATAATATAGTTCTAGTGAAAACCCATTCTTAATGGCTTAGATTTAACCGTATGAAATTGCCATTTTTTAGGCATGAATAGCTGAGTACCGCCAGCTCCACGTGGTCGACGTCAGTTTCATAACTCATCCTTCAAAGGATGAGTATACCATCACTCATTATCTGAACTAAGACAGTGCCCCAGGCACATCTCTGAGCAGAGCAGACTATAGCCAATATAGTGGTTTGTAGGGCATGTGAAATTCAAAGACTGGTGAAGTTTTAGAGGCATCAGCGGGGTGACACTCTGCACAGGCAGTCACTTAGGGAGACCCTCAGAAGTCTGGAGTGAGTCTATCCCTCACCTGATGGTTTTTAGGGACAAGGGGCCACAGTGGATTAATTGGCTTACAAAAGCTGTGAACTGAGGTGAGTTATCATAACAGAAGAGGTTTAAAACTGGTTCTGGTGGCCACTTGTTATCATGACTACTGACAATCTGTCTTCTCCTAAGTTGGTGAGAGCTGGTTTTAGTTTTGTAATTCAACCTAAGAAAGCCTGTAAGAATAATGCCAACTCTTGAAAGCAGGGGGTGGAGATGTTGACTGGTCATCATGATTTTCTGGAATCAGTTTGAAAAGAAAGGTGCCTATTTTTTGGATCCTGGGAACAGCTCTTTATCTTTTCCCTCCATGTGTCTCTTGTATGTTTCCCTCTCTTCTATGCCACAAGGCCCCACTCTTCACAGTATTGTCAAATTGGAGCCAACATTTTTTTTGTTGTTGTTACAGAGAGAGAGTCAAAGAGAGGGAGAGACAGGAACGAAGAGAGATGAGAAGCATCAATCATCAGTTTTTCGTTGCAACACCTTAGTTGTTCATTGATTGCTTTCTCATATGTGCCTTGACTGCGGGTCTTCAGCAGACCAAGTAACCCCTTGCTCAAGCCAGCAAGCTTGGGTCCAAGCTGGTGAGCTTTGCTCAAACCAGATGAGCCCGTGCTCAAGCTGGCAACCTCAGGGTCTCGAACCTGGGTCCTTCGCATACCAGTCCGATGCTCTATCCATTGCGCCACTGCCTGGTCAGGCAGGGGCCGATATCTTTATACACTGTATGTGATCTTTATACACTGTATGTGAGCTACATCTCCCCTACGTTTCCCATAGATACGGATGATTCTGTATACCAGCTGTCTCATCTGTAGGGATCTAATCATGACTTTTCAACATTTTGTGGCACTTTCTAGTACTAGGCGCATGGACAATTCCAACACAAGGCTGGTGGTCCAGATTGAAAGGGATCCAGGTAAGAACTTATTACCTTCCTTTTCTTTGACTAAACTGTTTATTTTGTTATATAGATAGATTCCTTCCATCCAAAAGGGGAATTAAGTACTCACTTTTTAAAATTATTGTGAAGACAATGCATGTCTTGGCAAATATGCTAACTGTTTAGACAAAACTGTGCATATGGATTATACTGACTTGGTTTGGAAATGAATTAGTCCATAATTTAGAATTGAATCCATATTGTATGCCTCTATTAATTAAGACATGTTGGTTTTTTGTGTGATACACATCAAATACAGGCTATACAAGTTGGTCTTTTAGTAAAAAAAAATTCTTTGTAAACATATCAGGAGTATAGGACATTGGCTTGTCTTTAAAAGCAAGCCACTTCATGACCCAACATCTAGGATCCAGAAATCTTCAGACATTAAGTTATGGAAGCATTTACTTATTAGAAAGTTATTTTACTTTTTTCTTTCCATAATCTATCTAATTTTTAATCACCTGCCTCTTTTTTTTCTCATACAAAAATGCAAATTTTAACTCTTCTATTTTTATCCACCTCATTCTCCCCTGTGCCAGAAAGTTTGTTTAGGAAAAATTGTATTGTGCTCATTATCTGCATTTGAATTGCATATACATGATTAATTGGAAATCATCAGTTGAAATCTGAAAATACCTGGATAGACAGGTTTATTTTTTTGTTGAACTTTATTTCAATTCAGCAAAGTATTTCTAAAGTAGATACTAATATCTCTAAAGCAAAGCTGTGGGACTCGGTGACATTGCAGGGCCATTGATATCAAGCAGATGAACAGTGTGCTCAGTACTCTGAGCCTTTAGTTATTTATAGTTTTGTCTCAATTTAATCTAATTATACAGATGTGTGGTCAATGTGTTCTGAGAGGATCTCTACTTTTGGTGGATTAAATTGTTTTGTTTTATTTAAACATCAAACAGTTTGAACAATTAAGCAAAGTTAATTTTCTCATTTAGGCCCTTTCTTTAAAACTGTCAGAGACTCAGAATAATCTCTGATTAGTGTGTCAGAATGTGTGCTGAATCGTTACAGAAAATGAATATAACAGAGGTCGGGCGGGCTTTATTCTGCATAAAAAAAATTGCATATACTGACACTTCATTAGACTGCATGACATGAATCAGCCCACAGAACAGTTTATTTCTTTCCATCAATAATAATTAGGTTATAAAAACACTAATTTCTATTCAGCTTTTAACTGGCATGAATGCCTAGCAACAATATTCATAATAGATAGCATTATCTTAAAAATTTCTTGGAGGTGGGTCAGTGTACTTATGAAGGTGCATCTGGGACCAGTCTTCACATTTCTGTCCTTCCAGTCACACTTTGGTTCCCAAGGGTCAGAGCAGGGCAACTCCATTCAATCCATAATCTATCTCAGACCTCTCTAAATCTGTCCCACTCCCACAGATGGCCTAGACTGGAGCCTGGCGTTCTCTCTTCTGGGTGACATTATACTTCTCTGACTTTCCAGATCTAGAAAACACTCCCCCAAGAAAAGATCCTCTTAAAATAAAAGTTCTGAATGCAAACTTTTCTCCTACCCCTTCCCTGCATTTCCCCCACGCACAGGACCCAAAGCAGGAGGACTTCCCAGTTTATTTAGTCTTCCCAAAAATGCTTCTTTCCCATTGCAGAGACATGCAATGGAGGGAGCAGATGGAGTCAGGACCCTGCAGGGAGATAAGGAAAATACACTGTGAACCCCAAACCCCATGCCCCACACACACCCTGGGCTCCCATGGTGAGGCAGGGTGTTCATCATTTCATCTTTTCTGCCTCTGTCCTTCCCTTTTCCCTTGGTGTCATCCACCCACATAAATGGCTAAAAGTAAATAAACAAGCCACACTTGATCACACCAAGTCCTGGCAAGGAGATAGAACCACTTTCAATCACTGTGGAAGGGGAATACGAAAATGGTTTGGCCATATGGGAGATCAGCAGTCCCAAGAGAAGCAAAAACCGTGTTCAAAAACTTCTGTTCATGAATGTTTTTAGTGGATTAACTCATAATCACCAAAACTGCAAACTGCAAATAGACCTCAGGTGCTGAGTGGATAGCCCCTATGGTGCATGGAAAGGGCCAGTTCTCGGCAGTGGGACAGGAAGAGCCACTGCTGTTGCAGCACCATGGGGGTGTTTGCTGAGGGGTGGTCCCAGGACTACACCCATTCTTTAAAACTCCTAGCATCATGCACTAAAAGGGATGACTTTTACTCTGCATAAATTAGTTCTTAATAAATCTGAATTTTATATACATATATAATTGAAAAATAAATAGCAACTGTATATAATTTATATCTATAGTTTATAATATGTATTTGGATATAATATATCATATTAGCAAGAAGTATCTATAGGACAAAAACTGCCAACCAGGGAGAACTGGTGCTGACTATGGAGTGAGGAGACTGGGCCTGGACCCTCAGACTCTCTGGCCTCCCTCCTCCTCCCCTGAATAGATAAGCAGCTCAGGCTGTGGTCCTAACCTCACCCCCAGCTCTCTCCTCAGAAAATAATAATTACTATTATTATCTATATGCTAGCAGATAATGGAGCTATTTACTATCTATAAGTTATACCTCGATGACAAAACAAAAAACCCTGGAGTTACTTGATAGGTGTGTTCTTAGAAAGAGAATTTCTCTTAAAGAAACGGTACAATCTGTGGTGTTACTCAACAGATACTTACTTAGTCCCTAGTACATGTTAGGAATTCTGCCAGGATTGGGATAGAAAAATAAGCACAATAGGCATAGATCCGTCATTCTTCACTTTATGGCGCATTGGAGAAATCAGATTTTAATCAAATAATCATAAAAGCATATGTACACTCACACACACAAAATCAAATTCCAACTGTGACAAGTGCTTCAAAGCAGAGGAGCATGGTGCTGAGAGCTGGTGATAGGAGATTTGACCCGGCTAAGTGGCCAGAGGTTCTCTGACGTGGTGATGGAGCTGAGCTCTAAGAACAGCAGAGTGATAAACTGGAGAGAAATGGAAGAGCCACCCCAGCAGAAAAATCAGTGCCTGTGAAGCCTCAAGGAGAGCAGGGACACTCAAATGAAAGCAGTTCTGTGTGCTGAGCACAGAGGGTGAGGAGGAAGGTCATGTGTGGTGAGGATGGAGACTGGAGCAGGGGGAAGATGGCCCAGTGCCTCCTGTGTGGCCACAGAGCCTGGGTTTGCCCAGGACCATCCCAACTTACCCGGTGAATGATACATGGAACCCTGTGATAGGTGATGTTAAGAAATCCTGTCTGCCTAAGAGCACTGAGAAGCCACTAAAGGCTGTAAGCAATGCGACTGGGAAGTCCTGGGTAGCACATCCAACAGTTCAATTTGGAAAGTTGATTCTTCCTGTGGTATAGATCAGATGAGGTCCCAGTGAAGCTGCATAAGTGACCCCCTGACTATTGTGATTGACCATTGGGGAACTAATGTAGCTTGCAATAACGTAAAAGTGATAGAAATGTAGGAAGGTAGAAAGATGTGAAAACTATTTAGAAGACAGTAAAATTGAGGGGCTTGGGTGTGAAGGGGTGGGAACAAAGCTTCCAAGGTTATAGCTGACTGGATATCGGTGTTGCTTCGCAGATGGGGAACAGCACAGGGGCCCAACTAGGACATGTTGAAGGGGAGGAGCATTTGAGACACACAGGAGAAGATAATTAGACAAGTAGGTATACAGACCTTGAGCACAAATGTTCGCAGCCTGAAATAGAAATGTATAAGTTCTGCATTTAGACTCTCATTGAATCCATTTGTGTAGATGAGATTGCCTAGGAAATGGATAAAGGGGAAAGGTAGAAGGGTCTCCCAAAATCCACTAAATGGGTGAGGTATCTGAAAAGTCTGATTTAGCCTTAATCAAATGGCAACTGTTTCATAGGCCTAAGTACTCCATAGGCATAACCATTCACTTAGAATGCTTCTTCTCCTGTCTTTAGGGAACAATGACAACAATCTCAACTCCATCTTTTATGAGCACTTGACAAGGGCGCTGCAGGAGTCTCTCTGTGGAGACCTAGTTCTTGGTCGATGGGGGAACTACAGCTCTGGAGACTGCTTTATTTTGGCTTCGGATTACCTCAACGCTTTCGTTCACCTGATTGAAATCGGAAATGGTCTTGTCACCTTTCAACTTCGAGGACTGGAATTTCAAGGTAAGGATCTTCTTATTGTGCAAGATATTGAAGGGCAGTCACTTGAGTTAATTATCACACAAGGCTTTGATTAGACGTCAACACTACAGAGGAAGAATTTCACACCTATCTTGTAGAATGAGATTAAGGAGCTTGTCCCAGCTGCCTTCAGCCAGAATTTGATAGAAATAAATGGTTGTCTGAGGGGATAATGAAGTGAAATATGGTCTGGTGTAAACCTTTGGAATAGTTGTAAGTCAGGACTTTAGTTTCGTTCATCTGGGATAATTTCAGAAGCAGTGGGACGTCATGGACCATGGGTAGGCTCCATGTGGGGTCAATTTGAATGTAAACAGAGCCTGGTTCTGTGGGTCGCAGGTGTGGTGGTCGGTGGGGACAAGTCGTTCAGTGTTCTGAGCCTTTCTTTTCATCTGTAAAATGGTGATACTAGAAAGAATAGCTGCCTCATAATGTTGTCGTGTGATTTTAATGAGATGATGTGTATGCAGACCCTACATAAATGCTCATCGCTTTATGTTCACCTGAATCTTGAAAGTCTGGCCCCAGTTTTCCCATTAAGTTGTGCACTGGAGGATGCAGGATTCGAATAGCCAACATACTCATCACTCTCCTGAGCTCTTCACTCAGCTCTTGGGTCCCTGGTGCCTCCTCTGTGTCCGGCCAAGTTCGCAATGGGCACATGAGCTGAAAGTCTCACCCCAATGATGTTCCCCTTCAGAGCGAGGCATGCAGTGTGACCTGTAGACAGGAGCAAACCAGCTTCTACGTGGGTCAGTGCTGTGACAGAAGCAGGTTCTGTGGGCCACATCTGCAGAGCGTGGGTGTGCAGGGCCGTTGCTTTAGATGTGCTGGTCCGGGAAGGCTTGTATGGATGACAGGGAGGACTGTCCAGGCCAGGAACCCTCAGTGCGGAATGGACAAGTCGGGGACCCAGAAACATCTCCATACCCGGGGCCTAGTCTGACTAGAGCACAAGACAAGGTGGTAGGCCAGCTCACGTGGGACCTCGCAGCTGGGGTCAGGGGGACCGCATTCTGTTCTCTGCATAATGGGGAGCAGTGGAGAGGTTCCGGAAGGCCGAATGACTGGCCTCATTTGCCATGTCTTGAAGGGAATAAAAGCAGTCACCCAAGCAGAGGGGGATGGTGATGACAGAAGAGCTGGGAGCTGGGAGGTGGGGAGCAAGTGTAGGTATAGGGTGGTGGGCGGGGAGGCTCAGCATGCTTCGGTCTCCCTGTCAGGTGCCTTGGTGGGCACAGGCACATTGCCTGCAGCTAAGAGCCTGCATGAGGAGCAGGACTTTTGCATTCGGGGTGTAATCAAGAGCCCTCTTTTGGATATTTTCCTTTAAAATGCCCTTGATTCATTCAAGTGGGTATATCATGTAGCTAATTGGACAAATGAATCTTTTATTCCCTTCAGGAGACATTTATTTAACACTCATTATTTGTCAGGCCCTGGGTTGGGCACTATGAATGCAGGAGTGAAGGCCCCACTTAAGGAGCCAGGAGCCTCATGGAGAGACAGGCATGTAATGAGTAATTAGTGCCCAGTGAAATGAGTATTAGGTCAGCGCCATGCACAGGGCACCACGGGGACCAGAGAAGGGACAGTGGAATCATACGGGGCCAGCTGAGCAGAGGAGAGGCCATAGCTAGAATGGAGAGGAGTAAACAGAGGCACAAGGTGGCCAGATGTGGGTTCCACATGACTTGGGAAGAAGGGGCCACAGACAATGCTAGAAAGGGGAGTAGGAGCCAGGTCGTAGCCAGCCGAACGTCACAGGGACACAAGGTCATCTTTTAGCCAAGGACAAATTGTCATCATTTCACACTTTTAACATCGTTACCTACAGAGACCTAAGTCTGGGCTCTTAAAACAAAATGTCTAAGCACAGTTTGTGAATATCTATTCCTTTAAATAACATTCTAAACATTCTAAACAACAGTTTTGTTTTGTTTTTTCTCCTGAATGGTGAGTTCTATGATTAGGTGTCTGTTCTGGGCATCCAAACAAATTTTAGGAATCTAGATTAGGGAGCTTATTCTCAAAAAGGTCACCGGTCTGAGAGTAGCTTGCAGAACAACTAGAACAACCAGAAAGGGAGTGCTCCCCTGAACTTTTGCACAAATGCTAGAAAATGATACTAAAGGGTGGAAGTCATGTGTCTCTAATACGGTAATGCTACAGAATCATCTATTTTGAGAGCTTTCCGTTTTTTTTTCCAGAATTTCAAAGAACAGCTTTCAAAGTTAGCCCAATTGAGTCTGAGTCTGAACAATTTTCATCACTAGTTTTTTGCAGCTTACACTGCTTTAGCAAGTTTACGGCTGTTTCAGGGTTCAATGTTAACCGGATTTCAGAAGCTTACAGCACTCTGTCTGCCAGCCTGTGGTCACATATAGGTTCCTCCTAGTCTACCACACCAGTGTTCTTGTCTCACCTCACATCAATTAGTGGGGGTCAGGGCATAACCAGCTACCACAAAATGTAGGAGTGTAAAAATACAAAAAAAAAAAATGTAGGAGTGTAAGACATCAAAGATGTCTTATCATTTCTCACTATGGTGTTGTTGGCTGGCAGCTCTTTTGCTCTGGTTACCTGAGGTAACTCATGCAATTGCATTCAGCCAGAAGGTGAGCAGAACTAGAACGTCCAAAGGGCCACATTCAGGGCTAGCCATCACCCCTGGCACATTGGCTCCTCTCCGTGTGACCGCTCAGCTTCCTGTAGGCTGGACTAAGCACCTTTGCAGCAAGGTGGCCTTGGGATTCCAAAAGGGGGAACACGGATGTGTCAAGGCCTCTAATGGCTCAGCCTTGGAGACAGGCACCATGTCACCCCACCACCACCACCACTACCACCATGTTGTATTGGCCAAAGTCATTCCCAAGGACAGCTCAGATTCAAGTGATAGAAAAGGGGCCTCATCACATTGCACAATTCTCTCCAGAAACATCATCTTGTGACATACAGAAGAAGGCTCAGAACGGACACCAGGTGGCCAGGCAGAGAAGCAGCAGGTAGGTGAAGAGAGGCTGCCTAGGAGTCGCCTTATGATCCCTGGAGAGTCTTCCTCCTGACAACCCCAGTGTCTTCAGTACAGTAGTGATGTCTTGAGCAAACAGTGCCACTCGCTCTTGTACAACACTTTCTTGAACCTAGTTTGCTTATGGTTGGGAACACAGGGCCATTGAGAGAGCCTGTCACTTGACAGGTTGAAATTATACGTTTACTGCAGGAAAATCCACTTGACCTAAAATGACTGTTCTGTCTTACATTCTTCCTAGTATACTGGACAGTATTCCCAGGAAGATCTGGGTTCTTCCTCCCTGGGTAGTTCTCTAAGGTATTTCTTCACCATTTCACTTTTATTTCCATTCCCCACTTTCCCAAATAGCAAGCTTTATTTTGCTCTAATTTAACCTAGTTCAGCACAGCCTGGGGCAGTCAAAATACAGACTCAGGGTCCTCCTCCTGCAGACGTCAGTGGAAATGTAGGCAGCTTAAGCAAAGGATGACTCATTCTCAGAAAATGAACAGTACACCCCCCCAGAGGAAGGCAGCCTCCCCAGCTCCCTCTCATGGAAAGGGGGTGCATTTGTATCCATCATTCTTAGTTGCAAGCAACAGAAATCAACTGTGGCTAACTAAAGCAGGTTTTTTGGAAGGTACTGGCAGGACACAGAGGTGCTGAAAGGCTGGAAAAGCAGGTGGGTAGCTGTTGAGAAGAACCATGTCCAAAGTCACACAACAGTTCTGTTCCCATGAAGAGGTCACCTCATAGCTGGTGGACCCACACTTCACATAGTCGACACAGTTTCCTGGGATAGTAAATACTATTGCTGTTACCACTGCCACCCCTGGAAACTGAATAAATATCCCCCGCTGCCACCTCCCTTCCAGAATCCGTTCCTCAGAAGACCTGCTTTATCCTGTTACTAGCTCATTAGTCACCTGGTGTTGGTGCAGCTGATGGATAAAGCTGAGATAACATGCATATCCTCTCAGTGCAAGGGCTGCTAGGGAAGTGTCTGACTTTCAGTTCCCATAGTGGGAGGTGATTACCACCTCTCGCCAAGACCTGTAATATGGGGATGTTGGTTAAGGTTGTACTAGCTGCTGAAACAGCTAAGTTCCAGATCTCATGACTGATACACAGATGTTAATTCTGTACTCACATATAGTTCAATCACTGAGAGGAGATGGTGAGGGGAAGGAATAGTTCCACTCCACATTACCAGGGATCTCGGCTAATGGGAGCTCTGCCTGTTCCCTAGCACACTGCTTCTGAGGTCCCTCTGGGTTTCAACATCAAGCATGTAGGTGGGGGATTGCATGAGAGGCTGTTATGGACCAGGGCTGACCTGGGATGTGTAATCTGCTGTCCAGAGTTGACACAACTACAAAACAAGATGGGAAGTGTTGTCTAGCTGAAGACTCAAGAAAAAAAGAAGGGTTTGGTGCAGTGAACCAGTTTCTGGTGTCATGAATAATGAAAAATTTTCCAAACATAGAATAAAGATTTAGACCCTGGGTATCCCAAAAGAATGATCTTATTTTGAATGATCAAGGTCCATTGACTGGTACTAAAGTCAGTGACTGATACAATTTCAAATCCAGAAGACCAATAAGAAAGCCATAATTTCTATTCTTCTCCTTTTGGCCCATGCATTCCAGAATAGAAACCATTCTTTTCTGCTTGGTATAAAGCAGAAGGATCGTAGTGCTTACTGTCCTTGGGTTTGTATTACATTTTCCTATTCAGGGAGCCTTTGAGGAAACCATTCAAGAGTTGATGGAGTAATCATCAGTTTTAAGTCTAATTCAAAGTAGCAGATCTAAGTCAATAATGCACTTTAGAAGGCCAACAGTATGAAGGGCACTAAGTTCAAACCTTTTCAAAAGAAATGGAATCTGTTGGATTTTAAGTCCTATTTAAACAGGTGGACACAGAAAGTGTCCAGCATCAGTGAAAAGCCAGCATCAGTGACCTGGTCAACGCATTTCTGTTCTTTTGTTACCCAGGTGACCTAGAATGATGGGTTAGCTCACTTCTCTTAGAACAGGAGAAAAATGAATGAGGAGTTGCAGTGCTGCCAACAAGGGGAGCCAGGCAACTCAAAATTACTGTCTGAAAAGACAAAAATAGAGAAAAGGAGCAAAATCGAAAAGGCATTAGAGTGAATCTTTTATGAGATCTGTGTGAACCCTGAGCTAAGGAGAGAGCACTTGCCTGTGAAGGTGATATTGACCCTCAGAATGGCCAAAATCTCATCACTTCCTCCCACTTATTTGATTGGAAAAACAATGCTCTCCTAAGGCTCACAGCTAGTTAGTGGGTGAGCTAGGCAAACCACAGACTCTCAACCAGAACTCTTTCTACCTGACCATTCCCCCTTCTTTCGGTCTTCTTTTTGGATATTTGAAATGTGTACTGTAGTATTTACCTAGTTATTAAACACTAAGAAACTGGGATGTAATGCCTTCAATCACTTTCACAGCCTTTCAAAAGCTCATCAATTTGCTAGTTGCACCCACACACACATTATATCAGGATATTCAACAGAACATCACAGGTGGCCTGGCCTCCTGGAGCCTCAGTTTCCTCATCAGAGCCTGGCTGCGGTTTCTAAGCTTCTTTCCAGTTCTGCATTTTATCAGTTAACAAATTACAAAGTGTTTACACTGTGTGCTTCACTTGGGGAAAAGTAGACCATCTCCTTGCTGGAGTTTGTGTATAATTCCCTCCCAGGGAGCAGGTGCCATTGGTGGGTATCCCAGAGTGTAGGACCACAGCTGGTGTCGGGAGGAGGGGTGTTGAGCAGCTGCTTACTTCCTGCTGATACAGTGATAGCAGAAACAGTCAGCAAGCCTGAGCATTAGTCTACTGGCTGGTGATAGGAACTGGGCATCAGGAGCACTAGCACAGCCATGAAGAGAGTGGAGGGTTTTAGGCAAAGGGGAGAGGAGGGCTTGCAATGATGGCAGGTGATAGAATCTGAAGGGCTGGGAGGATAGGGTCCATGGCAGTTCATCTGCAGAAACAGGAGAGGACGCAGAACCTATGGCACAGATGCAGCTAAGAGGCGGGTGTTAGAGAGAAGGGTGAGGAAGGGAGAATATGTGCACTGGGAAATACATTAGACAGTGAAGTGCCCACTGAGGTTAGTAATCATGATTTTAAAGGAAGTCCTGTTAAGATTGCTCCTGTCCTTCTCTAAGACTCATTCAGCTTCATGTGTGCATCTATGGAAGGGCAGAGTTGGAGTTAATCAGGGATGGGATTTAGCTAAATGAATATCATGGAGATGAAGACAAGGGAACTGCCAGTGTCTGCAAGGGTGTGGCCATAACTCTGACGCCTGGCCATGGAATGTAAGCTGAGAAAGGAGGGAAGGGAGCACGTGAGAGGGGTGGAGACAGGACCTGGTGAGAGGGTTTCCTGGACCCAGGTAGGGTCCAGGAGTTGAAATATTCAAGGAACTGGATTGGAAAGATAGATGGTGGTTGCTGGAAAGCAGCACTGGAGAGATGTGGTGATGGAGCAGACCCTGTGGTCCAGGCTGGTCACATGCACACAGATTTGAGGCTGCTGCAGTGAATGTAACTGTGCATGTATGTATGCGGGCAGCTTTCATGATCCTCATTAGCAGAATACTGCTACATTTTTCTCACAGCAAGCTCTGTTTTTAAGAAGTGTTTTTTAAGGGAGTTCTTAAAAAATATAGAAGAGTCATTTAATAAAGTTTTTGGAAAACTCAAGTAAAATGGAATTGGAAGTAGAGAGTGTTATGTGGACCTTTGTCCTTTCTATTATTTGTTTAACTGAATTTTTCTCTGTTAACTTTTTTGCCACTAAGTATTTTCCTTGCGATGAATGATACTGCATTTGTATATATTTTCTACATCCCCATGTGATCAAATACTTCCAGTTTTTGCTCATATATTAGTTCTAACAAGAGAACATAACCAGTATCGATCACCTTGTCCTTTTATTTAAAATGAAGTAGGGATGAAAATTGTTTGGGGCATTTGTATGACTAGATCATGAATCCTTGTGGTCAGGCCATTATCCATGATGGTGGACAGTCTTACATGTTTCTCGATAACAATAAATAATAATATGGAAACTAATGCCAGTCTATTATCAGAATTCTTGCAATGTTTGTATATTCATGTCTTCCTACAAGCTATGAGTAATGCAGGCTCTCTGTTCGACTGAGACCCTCAGAGGACAAGGACTCTGTCTTATCATGCCCCTCCCCAGTGCACTGCCTGCCTCATGGGAAGGTGCCCCATAAATACTGGATGAGTGAGACAGTAGACAGTTAAATTTTCCTGAGCACCAGTTACATATGCCAGGAATCATGCTTAGCTCTTCGCTTATATTATCAGACTATTCCTTATATTAACACTATCAAGTAAGTAGATATTATTATCCCTATGTTAGACTTAGGGATGGATGAGGATCAGTAAGTTGCCCAAGGCTTCATGGTGACTGGTGGTGGGGGGGGGGGTAAAAAACTAGATAGATGTGGCTGACTCCAAAGTCCTTGACCTTTGCAGGGACCCAGAGACTGGGCGTGGTGGGGGTGGCGGGAGGAGGCTGAAGAAGGAGAGCATATTTAAAAAAAAACAAAAAACGAGTAAACATTTTTTAAAAATCTATTTGGAAAAAAAAAATCTATTTGGTTGTTGAACTCAAAAACCAAAGTTTTACCTAAATGTGCTATTAGATGTGACCCTGACGACCCCACTTTCAGTGCCTTGGTTTCTGGACCAGTTGACCGTTACAGCCATGAAACCGAAGGTTCTCTTGCAGGATGAACAGGGAAAGTGAAAGCATGGCAGGCAGGCTGGGGCTGCACATGACCATGGTCTGAAAACATCACAAAATAGGATTTATGTTTCTGTCTGTGTGCATGTTATTAGCCATCTCATGGTCTAACACCTCATAATCACTGGCCTGTAGGGACATTTAAAAAAATATCTGTGTGACCTCACCTTATCTAAAGCTAATCCAGCCCAAACCTTTGTTGTAACTGACTAATCCACGGGGAGTCATAACTCTCAGACTAATCTTAGAACTATTTAGAATTCTCTCTTCACCAGGGCAACATGTGGGCCATTAGCAAGTCCTTAGTTCTTATGCCTAAATAGCTTGAATAATCTGTTAAATCTTTTTGTTGCAAACTTTATCCATAAAATAATAAGTGCTCCATTCAGAATTCCTACCCACATGTTTTTCTTCATTTCAAATGATGTGACATGTTAGTGGGTAGGACAAAGCTATGCCTGCTTGGGTGGCAAGTCTGGGAAGAAAGGGGTTTTCCTGCAGAGCATGAACTGAGTCTGCATATTTTAACACTCAACACTCAGAAATGAGTTTATAGGAGAGAAAGGAAGATAATACGACTTTGATTAACTATGAATGGAAAGTTCTTGAAACTTCTGAATAAAATTTTTATTGGTTTCTCAACTGTAAATGGGGCAGGATTGGAGGAAAAGCTATATTATACTTATGTATCAAACCTGCCCAATGTAGTTACCATGTGTCCTAGGTAATTGGGTTTATTTCATTTTCTCCTATGGGCTGGTCGAAAAAAGCCAATTCTGGCAACTTTCACTTATAATTTGTCAAGCCTCATTGGACAGTGTGTAATAAAGAGAAAATACTGATTTTAAGTTCAAAGGACCAGACCTTTTTGCTGGGCAAGTTGCCTTTGAGACTCAGTGTCCTTGTTTATTTTTTAAATAATATTTTATTTTTTACTTATAGTTGACATACAATATTAGTTTCAGGCATACAACATAGTGGTTATACTTTTATAAAACTTACAAAGTGATCACCCCAATAAATCTAGTCCCCATCAGGCACCATACAGTTTAGTGTTCTTATTTATAAAGGGCAAACTACACCTGCTTGACCAGGTTGCTGTGTGCAGTAAATGAGATGCTGTCTGGCCCTGGCCAGTGGCTCAATGGATAGAACATTGGCCTGTCATATGGACATCTTGGGTTTGATTCTCAGAGCACACAGGAGATGCAATATCTGCTTCTCCCCTCTTCTCTCTCCCCCTTCTCTCCCTCTTCCCCTCCCACAGCCAGTGGCTTCACTGGTTCAAGCATGGCCCTGGGCACTGAGCATAGCTCCATTGAAGTGCAACATCCTCGGGCACTAAAAATAGCTTGAAACTGGATCATCGGCTCCAGATGGGATTGCCTGGTGGATCTCATGTGAGTCCAAAGCTGCTGGAGGATGAGGAATTGGGATGAGGGGAGAAATTGTTCAGTTAACCCTTTGAGTCGTGAGTTTTTTTCATGCTCACTGACACCCAGGAGTGAGTTTTTTTTTTAATTAGTTTCAGTTATAGTTTTATTAACTTAAAATCATGTTTGTTTGATAACTAGTTTATAGAAACAAAAAGAACATACATTTGCCCCTTTTTTAATGTTGCCTTACACATTTTTAAGATAAAAATTTTTGTTACGATTGTACACTGGATGGTCACAAGGCAAGAGGATGTACATGAACGTTCATACTACTCAAAGGGTTAAATAATAGAGACCTAAACTCATTCGGGGCTCAACAGACCAGTCCTGTCACTGGTTTCAGTTCTGCTCTGTGACCTCAGTCATGTCACTCTTGGCACATTCTTTCCCCACCATTAAGGTTGGCTTAATTTAAAGGGGATGATAATCACCAGGATGTTTAGCAATTAGGAAATAGTAAGGGTACTAGGACAGCTTCGTGGTGCCAGTGGCCTTGGTTGGTCCTCTTACTGTGGAGAAACTGCTGTCAGAGACCATTCTCAGGTGGAGATCCTCAGCCTATCTCTGCCTGGTAGCTCCAGGGAGCCAGATTCTCAGAAGGAGTCTTTACTATGGCAGGGAAAGCTTGATTCAGAATTCAACAGCCAGCAGCCACCAGGAAGACTGGAGTTTGGTTTACCCTGATGAGTATATTAATCATTTTTACCTTCCCCTAGAGTTTCATGTCTAGTTTTTAATAATAGAATAAAATTTTTCAAGTACATGAGTTTATCATTACATGGGTAGAAAAATAATGTCTTACAAACATTGAAATCCCATGAATTTTATTTTTGTTTGGGTAGATCTTGAAGCAAATGGAGGCTCTTTGAAATATAAAATTGTTGTAATAATTATTTCTTCTTAAAAAATAAACCTGGTGGGTCTAACAGGTACATGGTCTCTTCCTATGGCAGGCATCTGGGGACAGATGACCTGCTTGTTCCTTTAAGCTCGTGTAGGATTCTGTCCCAGACAACTAGTTGGGGGGGTGTTAGGGGCTAAGAGAGACAAATTCATGACATCAAAGCTGTAGGACAAGCTGGACGGCTGGAGAAGGGGGTCCCACTGTGACCTTCCTGAACGTGATATCATTCAAAGAAAATTGTAAAGCCTTCTCTGACATTATTTTATTTGGTCACAAAATAGCCCTTGATATAGCCAGCTGGCAAGAGGCAACGATCATTTAGATTCCAGTCCTAAGAAAGTGTCATGCATGCCCCATTGCCCGTGTGGCATGATATTAGAAGGGGCAATAAGGGACTGCATCCCCAACAAGAGCTCACTGAGACTGCGCCCTATCTCACATATCTGACGTTTCCAACATGTGTTACACATTCATGCTGTGCCATGTCTAAACATTCGTGGATGTGAACTCCTCTGAGCTCAGCAATGGCCATATTATCTGATGGCCTCTTCCTTCTGTGGCCCCCAATTTAGGAACTGCCTTAACTGTGACCTCAGAAGGGAATACATTTTACGCAGTAATCCAAGACACACCCTCAAGCATGTCTGTAAGTCCCACCTGCAGCCTGAACAGCACAGGCTGCGCCAGCTCTGTGAGCCACTGTAGGATAACCCATGGCAGGACAGACTGCATTACAAGAGGATTCGAGCTTCTCTTCTGTCAGCCCCTCCTGGTGACCTTTTTGCTCTGCAAATGTAAAACTTCAGCCCAGTGCCCGGCTCACTGGGCTGATGAAGTCAGTGATCATTTGAAAACTCAGCTCAAATAAATCTGGTCAAGTTATATTAAAACATTATTAGTGGATAACACTAAGCATAATAATGATGACGATAGTTGGGGTGTTCTGGAAAACCCTGTTAGATTCTTAGGGACACCTGAGCATTGTTTCTCTAAGTACCCAGATAAGGAGGAACCGTGGAGCCCTGGGGCTGACTCTTTAAAATAGGTCAGACCTTTAGGTTCTCATGTGCACTTTTCTTGCTGGAAAGTGGTAAAGCAAGCTGGCATTTTTTTCCAATGCAGTCTTTTTGCTGCATGGGCTCTGCTGCAGGGGACCATTTTATTTTATTTTATTTTTGTTATTTCTATTTTTATTTTTAGTGAGAGGAAGGAAGGCAGAGACAGACGCCTTCATGTGCCTAGACTGGGATCCACCCGGGGGCGACACTCTGCCCGTCTGGGCCTTGCTCCATTGTAACCAGAGCCACTTTTTTAGCATCTGAGGCAGAGGCCATAGAGCCATCCTCAGTGCCTAGGCCAACTGACTCGTTCTAATTGAACCTTGGCTGCAGAGGAGGAGAGAGAAAGAGAGAGAGAAGTGAGAAGGGGAGGGGTAGAGAAGCAGATGGGCGTTTTTCCTGTGTGCCCTGACCAGGAATGGAACCTGGGACAGCAACACACCAGGCTAGTGTTCTGCCACTGAGCCAACAGCCGAGGCAAAGGACCCTTTTAAATGTGTCCCTTTGAAGTCACCATCACATAATGGCCCAGCATTTTTGTCATTTCCTCTGATCTCCTGGTAAATGGCCTGTACCCTAGTTCCGTCCCTCTCCCTTTTCCCCTGAAGTGGGACTGCAGACGGCTGGTTTCCTGTCATTGGCCTCCTCTTTATCCCCACAAGGCTGCAGGGGACTCTTTCTTAAGATCAACCTTCCTCCTTTTTCCTTGAGACTTAAGATTCCTCATAACCTGCCCGTTACCTGTAGAATTAAGTTCAAATGTGTCCAGAGGAGTCATGTTCCCAGTGCAGCTGGCCTGTCCTGAATCCTGCCCCCTCCCCTGAGTCCCACCCCTCTCCCAACAGGGCCCCTGGCCCCTGGCCCACACTTTCCAGCCAAGAAGCACTTCCTCCATGGAATCCTTTGGAGTTGAAAGGAGGGGATGATACTTTGGGTTGATTTTCACTTGCTGGACCTTTTGCATTTCAACTTTGCCAAGAGAAAGCTACCCCTGTCTTCAGCCTAGCTGGCCATTAATGCAAGCTTCACTACACTGACTACCCAACTGAAATATCTCATCAGGAAGAAAGCATTCCAGCTCCCTGCTGCTCAGTGTATAATAATTGTCAAGACCAGGTGGAGAGAGATGGTCCAAACCAAGGATTTTCTGAAAGGTGTGACGTTCTCCTAGTCTTCATGAGTCCCTAACTAAAGTCTTCCCTTGGGTGACACCAACCTCAGGAGAACCATCATCCTGAGGCAGAATTGTTCAGACCACATACAGAAATGCTTTATCTTTGCACTGTGGCCATACAAGAATGGCTCAGTGTAAAGCCAGTAGCTGCGGCCACCATCACAGCTGTCTGACCCGTGCAGGTTTAGGTTTGCATTTAATTCAGACAGATCAGATCATAAAGAAACAGTTGAGGCCTGGCTGGATAGCTCGGTTGGTTGGAGCAACATGCTGAGATGCAGAGGTTGCTGGTTCAATTCTAGGCTGGGGCACATACAGGAAGAAACAGTTGAGCCAAAAACTGGTGAGCCATTTTCCTTTATTCCTTCTTGCATTCGGCGGGTAAGAAAATTCACACAGTGGGAAAACACTTCCCTTTCCATTCAGGGCTTCCAAAGCCATTGACTTTTTCCGGGTTTTTCCTGGAATCAAATGTTTCTACCTCACCAGCCTTATTCACCTCTGTTCCCCATCTCTTTCTCCTACACAAACTGGCTTCTCCTTCAGCATTCTGCCGTTTTGGCTGGCTCCTCTCCCCCATGAGCCCTACTACAACATGGGCTCCTCCTCTCTCTACAAGAACGTTATCTCTCTCAAAATGGCCTCCTAACTCCTCCTTTTAAAACCTTTTGGTGCAAAAGTCCCTTCTCCAGCACACGTTAGTATAACCAAGCCCCTTCCCGAACATGAAAGGCAATTAGCTGTATCATGTGAGAGCATCACCACATGAGAGCAGCAGCCATCTTTAACAGAGTGAGCATAAAATAACTTACCTGCCTGACACTCGGTGAGCCTTTTGTAAACCATTAAGGATGGTGTCCACCATGTTACACAGCATTCTCCTTATGAGATCCTGAGGATGTCATCTCTGTAGTGTCTTTGCCACCAATAACTATAATCCTTCCAATCAAGAATTTTGTTGGCCCTGGCCGGTTGGCTCAGCGGTAGAGCGTCGGCCTAGCGTGCGGAGGACCCGGGTTCGATTCCCGGCCAGGGCACATAGGAGAAGCGCCCATTTGCTTCTCCACCCCTCCACCGCGCTTTCCTCTCTGTCTCTCTCTTCCCCTCCCGCAGCCAAGGCTCCATTGGAGCAAAGATGGCCCGGGCGCTGGGGATGGCTCTGTGGCCTCTGCCTCAGGCGCTAGAGTGGCTCTGGTCGCAATATGGCGACGCCCAGGATGGGCAGAGCATCGCCCCCTGGGGGGCAGAGCACCGCCCCTGGTGGGCGTGCCGGGTGGATCCCAGTCGGGCGCATGCGGGAGTCTGTCTGACTGTCTCTCCCTGTTTCCAGCTTCAGAAAAATGAAAAAAAAAAAAAAAAGAATTTTGTTACTGTTATAAGGACACAAAGAACTATTTGTGTCTTCCGTCTACATTGGCTACTGAAAAGTCTAAGTAAAGTATGGTCGATTTCAGTTAATACACAGGTATCATACCACAGTTAGGGCCTCTTGACATTATTCTGGCTTCATTGTATTTTCCTTCTCCACATTTTCACTCAGATTTTGTCATTTGCTTTCTGACTACCTGTGCCTTTTCAACCAACTTCGTTCCTTTCTGGAATTAAGCATGAATAAATAAGCCAGGCCCAGCCTGTCTCTGGTGGACATGGTCAACAGCACTTAAAGGGAGTGGGGGAACAATGCTTGCTCCTTGGAAACCAGAAAAGGGAGGAGGAAAAGGTCAGGTTGGGAGGCTGCCCCCCATTTTGGCCACACTAAGGAAATTGACACATATCCTGTGCAGCCAGATATCTGGCATCCGATAGATACATTTTCAGCTCAAATGTTACATATGCACAGCTTTAATTATGCATTCTGCTCCAATCAGAATTAAAAGACTCCAAGAATCTCTCATAATTAATTTTTAAAATATTGATGGAATTCCTTCTATGCCCCACTGACTTAGACCATGAGAACACAGCCCCCTAAAAGATGCTGCTTTAATGAAAACACCAGACAGAGATGGCCAGCCAGCTCATCCTTCATCTCCAGCAGCGGTGCAGAAGGTCACAGTGTGGGGGTAACTGACCTTCAAACGTTCCCTTTGGAGGGCATGCGCTCCACACCCTGTGAGCCTGTCTGAGGAGCATATGGGCCTTGATTTGTATTTGAATAACAGAATTAGTATATATACGCAGAAATAATTGCGTTTCATTATCTTCAAATTCTTTTACAATGTGATCCTAACTATGAATGTTTTGTTCCTAAGAGAGAAGGTACACAGACCTGCCTGAACGGGTGGTTATTAGAAAACTTTGGTGGTTATGATGCATCTGTCAAACCTAGAAGCCTTTCATGGCACTGTTTCCTACACTGTCCCTTCAGCACCGTGGTCCTTATTATGTGTGCTATTAACTCATTTCTCTCAGATGGTAGAAATCTTCACTCTGTATCATCTAGTGCACATGTGGACTCTCTCTCTCTCTCTTTCTCTCTCTCTCACACACACACACACTCACACACATACACCTTCCAGTTTTTTTTGATGTAAGGGAACATTACATCATGACATTCAGCCCAACATAGTCAATGCTAGTGAAGAATGAGGGAGGGACATAAGTGGGAAGAAGCTCAGATTGGGAGGCATGTTATTTAACATTGACTTGTGCTGCTCCTCTAATGGGGGTGAAAACCCTCCTTTCTTCTTCTTCCTGGGTAGTTTATTTCTAAGAACTATCTTACTTCTTTTATTGAAAGAGAGTTTCTTCCTAAATTAGGTCATCAACTTGCAGCAAACCATCACTGTTGGTGCCACTTTGGCGAGATGGGATGCTCCTTCCACTGAAACCTAGTGCCCACAGTCCTGGGATCCCAGCAGACAGATCATTTATGACCAGTGGCCATTGCTTACTCTGGGTCCCCAGAGTAAGCAGTCTGAATTTCTCACTGCTCTGAAGTTCACCTGTGTATTTCTATATGATTTACCAGGGGAATAAAGGTTTTATATTGTAGAATGAGCCAAGAGACTCTTGAAATGTTTTTTTAAAAGAGTTCTTTTAGCCTGACCAGGTGGTGGCACAGTGGGTAGAGCATCAGCCTGGGATGCTGATGACCCATGTTAGAAACCCTGAGGTCGCTGGCTTGAGTGCAAGCTCATCTGGCTTGAGCACAGGATTAATGGCTTAAGCGCAGGGATCATAGATATGACGCCGTGGTTGTTGGCCCGAGCCCAAAGGTCACTGGCTTGAACAAGCCCAATGTTGCTGGCTTGAGCAAGGGGTCACTGACCCAGCTGGAACCCACTAGTCAAGGCATGTATGAGAAAGCAATCAATGAACAACTCAAGTGCCACAACTATGATTTGATGCTTCTCATCTCTTTCCCTTCCTGTCTGTCTGCCCCTGTCTGTCTGTCTGTCTCTGTTGTGAGAAAAAGAAAGAGTGAGTACTTTCAGCTAAGCCCCAAAGAAGTAAGTTCTTGGAGAAAGACCAATGGAAGCATAGGGTCTGGGATCAGCTCTTCGCTGTCTTCCTTTTCTACACAACCTGCTTGCTTTCCCCTTTCCGATCCTAACCCCTCTATTGCACTGTTATCCTGACAGTTCTGTGTATACATTGTAATTTGAAGGTTGCAGTTTTTCATCTCTGATCTAGTCTGACCTCTCACTCATGGGCTCTACAGAGAGCCTTAGTGTAAGCATTGCCTCTCTGTATCTGCCTCCCCATGTAATGTAATAGGGACATTGCTTCTGCTCTGCATTTTTTCAGTGGAATGTCTGTTGCCTTGCTTGTGGTGATTTGCATACGAATTCTCTAATTTCATCATTTAATCATTCATTCAGTCATGCCACTAACCACTTTGTTAATACCTGGTAAGTATCAGGCACTTGAGTAATAATATGAGATCTCAGAAAAAGGGGATCCTGTGCAAATGAATGTAGGATCAGGCTGGAGATAAGTGTGAAAAGACATGTAGAAGGGTTCAGAGACTTACATTGTTGGCCATGACTTAAGAACCAGTAATCCTTCTTCCATAACAGTGAGAAAATCAGGAAGATAGATTAGTGAACTGTTTTTCAGATATCGGGTAACAGAGAGAGAGAGGCTGTGAGCAGTGAGCAAAAGAAAACATAGAGTAAGCTGCATACTTGACCCTCTCTCTTCTGGGCAGCGCTTATCTGCGCACAGGGAGGTGGGCACAGTGGTCTTGCTGCACAGGGCAGTGAGAATTCTGGGTGCTCAGTCACTGGACTTTGGGTCAGAATACCAGACAGGAGTGAATTCCTCAGAGGAGGAGCTGAAGAAATTAGTACAGGGACCCCTGTAGTGATTGGATGCATATTGACCTGCATGTGCTTGTATTTCAAGACCTTGGAAAGTGTCAGCTAACTGCAGATTATGGAGGCATCAGAGCTGAAAGATGCAGAAATTCTAATCAGCCTGTAGGGATACCTTGTTGATCATCCCAGGAATTCAACTGAGGCCCCAGAAAAACCATGCTTTGGGAGTAGGGATAGTGTCACCCTAGAATAAGGGCTTCTCCAAAGGGATGAAAAGTGCAGCAGAGGAATCGAGCCGATAATAGTATAATAACTATGTTTGGTGCCAAGTGCGCACTAGACTTATTGGAGGATCATTTCATAAGTTATATAAATGTCCAATCACCATGTTGTACATCTGCTGAAACCGATGTAATGTTGTATGTCAGCAATAACAGAAAAAGTTTTAAAACAAGTTTTAAAAGGATCAAGCTGACAAGCTAATGTGCAAATAAATGAACTGCTTAACAAAACTATAACTCTAATGGAAGACAAAAAAAAAGTCCAGGCTGTCAACAGTGAAAGTTCCTAAGTATGAAAAGAAGCAGGAACACTGGGAGGGGCTAAGACTCAAAGAGACCTGAATGAATAAGAGTTCATGGTTATGAAGTTGCAGCTCATCTGGGGACACTATCTGAGAATTAAACCTCCTGGTCCCCAGACTCCTCAGCATCTTCCCCTCAATAAATGCAGGAGGTATGTTCCTTCTGAACAAAGGCCACCCCTGATGTCTCATGTGACTGAAGTGTCTGTACTCTGCCAGGAACCTACTGCCAGCAGAGAGAGGTGGAGGCCATCATGGAAGGCGATGAAGATGACAGAGGCTGCTGCTGCTGCAAACCAGGTCACCTGCCCCACCTGCTGTCCTGCAACGCAGCCTTTAACCTCCGCTGGCTCACCTGGGAGATCGTACGCACACAGTACATCCTAGAGGGCTACAGCATCATTGACAACAATGCGGCCACCATGCTGCAGGTGTTTGACCTCCGCAGGATCCTCATCCGATACTACATTAAGGTATCACTTGGGTCCCACATGTCAGGTTAGCCCAAGAGATTTCCGAGAGCTTTGCAAAGAGCTAGATTTTGAAGCTCAGCTTCTGATTCGGAAGCCCAGCTAGGTTAAGGCACCACTGGTTTTGTGCAGAATCCTTAAGGGCTTTGTCTGCTGCCCTGAGCCCTCCGTGGCTCCCCTTGTGCCCATTCCCCTGTCACAGCATGTGCACCCTGGCTGCACTCCCCACACCTCTGCAGGGCTCCTCCTCCTGCTCCTCCTTCTGCTCCTCCCTCCTCACTGTGCCCACACTCACCCTGAGCTCCTCCTACCTGGTCTGAGGCTAGCATTCTCCTCCTCGGAAACCTTTCCTGCTTCTGGCTGCTCTCTGAGCATGGGAGTCACATCCCCCACTGGTCCCCAGAGCTCAGTGTGAGTGTGAGGGCTCACTTGTGGAGGTACCCAATGCACTGTTTGGACCGAATGAACAGTTTTCACGTAACATGGAATCTGGTGTCTGGGCCATACAGTCTGAACAGATAAGATCCAGGTGCAAGGAAGGGTCAGAGCGACCTGCTCTAGGAAGTGTGGTAAGAATGGGGTTCAGTCCCGAGCCACTTCTCTGTGAAGCTGGAGCTCCCCATAAACAGCCTCTCCATGGGCCACCATGAGTGGGAGACAAAGGATAAGATGCCCTCTCTGGGTCTGCCCACTTAGCTTTTCCAGAGGTCTTGGGGGCACCAGGCCAGGGTCTGCTGTTCAGTGTCCCCTCCCTTGGGCTGGTGATTGACATGCACGTGCCTTCTCTCCCAACACTTGGAAATGTGCCTCCCAGACCCCTGCATGTTCTTTAAATGACAAATTTCAGTCTAAAAGAAAACCAATCCAGGTCCTGGCCGGATAGCTTGGTGAGCATCATCCCGAAGTAGAGAGGTTGCCAGTTCAATTCCCAGTCAGGGCACACACTGGATCAGTGCACCCGCCCCGTCCCTCCATTCCTCTTTCTCTAAAATCAATAAACATTTTAGAATCCAGGATAATGTGCAAATGACAGAGGGCTGAAGAATGTCCCCAGAAGTTGCCTGTTAATGGTTAGCCTGTGGGAAAACAGTGGCCTTAACTCTTTCCCAAGAAAGGGGAGTGATGCCAGCCTGAGAGTTTCCGGCAAGTAGGAGAGGTGCCCTGTGCCATCCATGTCCTGTCACCTGGCCCCAGGCAGACTAGTGACATCAGGCTCCCGGTAATTACAGAATTCCACATCCTACCCAGGAGCCATGGGTCTGGGGAGACACCCAGGCACCTATATTTGTAAATGCTTCCTGAGTGATTTGATACACAACTAGGCTTGGGAACCACTACAGACAAATTTCTGCCCAATAGAAACAAAAGTTTCTGAACTCCAACTCAGCATGCAGGAGGGATTGAGACTTGGGGACAGATGGGCCTCACAGTGCACTTCCCATCACATAGGCACCACTCAGCCTGTTCACACGAGGTCATCCCTGAATGCAGTGCTCATCATTCCTGCCCTTTGGTCAGTAGCAGCTCAGAACCTGTGCACGTTCATTCCCCAGGCAGAGTTAGCAAAAGGAGATTTCTGCTGCGTGGATGGCTGTTAGAACAGAAGAAACAACATTTTAGGGTAAACACATAAGGAATGTTTTTGTCTTCGGTCTTGGTTCCTGGGTGAATAAAATTGCCTTTGTAGCTCTGAATTGCTCCAGTGTTCACTAGTTCAGTTTTAGTCTTTTTATTCTTTTTTATTGGACAGGCAAATAAAAAAGGAAAAAATCTTAGAATAATTCCTGTACACAAAAGAATTTTTTTTTATCTTCTAATAAACTGGGTCAGGTTCCCATCTGTCCAAAAATATATTTGAAATCATTTCCTTCCTGGACTTAAGGTCTTCACCCTGTCTCTCCTCCATTCTTCGTGTTGAAAACCCCCTTCTTGTCCAGACACACCTACTTTCTGAGAGGACTGGATTGCCGGCTGCCTTTGTCTCTGCTGCTCTTACAGAAAGGAGACAGGCTTGTCACATGCCTTGCAGATGAGCCACACTGTGGGTCTGCCTGTCAGTACCCTTCCTTGAGTGAGTTACCTGATGGGACACGCCAATATACAATTAAAATGAGAAACCTGGAGCCCTGCTAGCATAGCCAGATACGGGAATTACTTCAGTGGAGGCCCTGCTTTTCAACACGGATCAGGGTCCACGCAACTGATTTTCACTGTCCTTACTGATCACTTCCACTTAGTATCGTATCCATCTCACTCTGACAGATTTCGTGAGGATTTCCACTGTTCGCTGACTTGAGTCCCTGACAGGATTTCTGCCTAAATGAAGTGGAAATGGGGCATGGTTGGGGGCTAGCTGGGGTGGTTCTGTTTTCCCTGGGTGAAGGGGAGGGGTGCCAAGGCCCTGCACAGGGAAGCTCAGCACAGAGCTGGGGGGGGGGGTATGCTCTGAGTCAACACTGCAGAACTTTGCCAGGTCTGGAGAAAGGAGTTTGAACCTCCGGCGTTCAAAGTCCTCATTCACTATTCTGCCTTGTACGTTGAGAGGTTAATTCCTCCTTAGAAACCAATGGAAAACTAAACCTCTGTCTTTCGATTTGTTTGTTATTCCTGTCTGGGACACGTGATAAGGAAGTACTGGGGAAAACTGTACCAGATGTTTGCTACAGCCACATGTTTGCACAGACCACACTTCTTTCCCCCCTTTGTAATCTCAGCTGAGAAGTGGTGACTCTGGCCATGGTTACAAATCCTCATTTGCTCTTAACTTTGTGGTAGCTCCTTAAACCTCATAGAGGCTTTAAGTGACCCCACCAGTGAGAAGACAGTAAGTACCCTCCAGATTCAGAATTTAAACTTTTGAATGTTAGATGTGCACCCTGGTGACCACCATAGACTATTAAGCTGTGTCCTGTACCTTCATTCCTTCCTGTCCCCTCAACCCCAGCTTCAGACCTCTGCTTGTCAGCCATGACTGCTGGCTACAGCTTGTTGGATAACAAGTCACACATGCCAAAGGTGCAGTGTTGTTCTTGTTTCTTGCAAATGTACATATGCCAGACCAGGTGCTAAGTGCTTTGTACACATCATATAATTTTAAACTTGAAACAATGATGAAAAGCAGCATCATTCACGCTTCTGTCTATCCAGCCTCTACTTTTAGCTTCCTTTGGGCCCTCCCTCCCTCCTGTTCTCCCTCCTGCCTTCACGAGGATTTCTTAAGGCCAGCACCATTGTCTTGGGCCCTGTGCTACAGGAGAACCTGTGACCTACTGAATTCTACTCAGTGTCTATGGACTTCATTTTCCACCCCGTCCTCCATTTGGGGGTCTGGATGATTGGAGCCTATAGAGATTAAGGGGTCCCCTCAGTCCTAACAGCAGAGAGAGGCTGAATCAGGTGTTGGCTGTTGTTTAGCCCAAATCCAGAGATGGCGCAAGTGTCAGCTCAGCTGTTCACACTCCTGAGATAACCTGAAGCTAGATGCCTCAATCACCCGGGCCAGGTTTCACGTCCCTGTCAAGGGGGTAGGGGCTGGCCAAAGACAGTACATGGTGTCTGTCACCTCAGCCTGTTCACATCCACTCCACAGGCATGACCTTGTCCTCTTGCTAGGAAAAAATATGTGTTTACAATCAGGGTGGGCCATTAGTTAGGGTTTAGTTCCACAGAAACACTTGTTTTTTTGCATCAAATGTCATGCTCCATGTGACTCATGGTTTCCAGAAGAGATGTGAGCAAGGGTCCCGGGGCCGCCTCAGCTTCTGGGTCATAGAGGGGCACTTCGCCCCTCCTCCTGAGCAGTGAAAAGGCAGTGATATTTGGAGAGGACTGTTGCTAAGTGCCCACCTCAGATGTGGACTTGCATTTTCTGCGTCATATTGTTACTTCTCTGGGCCAGATACTAGCCTTTTGGAAAGGTGACTGCATTTGAAAACGACAAGGTGGCCTTCAGTGAAGCTGTGACTGAGAACCACAAAGCCTGAGGGTGGCATCTTCTCCACCTGGGACTCATAGTGGTGTGTTTGGTGAAGGAAAACTTGGGTTATCATGGACACACAATAGAGGTCCACTGTTAGAGCACCCAGGATTATACACGCATGGTGTCATGACAACTCTGTATCACAAGTACTGCCCATCAGAACTGTGCTGTTTTAGGTTGTTAAACATGCTGTGGCTGGAGAGCTGGAGCAGGGTCTTCCCAGTCTCTCTCAGCTGGGTCGGCCCCGCCTGGGTCACAGACGCCTGCAGCAACTCAGTGCCTGTCATGTGCTCTCAGATGGGAGTGGGCTGTGGGAAGCCTGTTCTAGTACATTCTGTGAGCATTCTGCTCATCAACTTAAGAGAAACACTGCAGAAGGTCTCAAAGGGGCTCGCTCAATTAAATGTAGTGGAAAATACAAATGGCCCCACTTCTCTGATAGCGATGGACTTTGTGAGGTGCAATAAACAAGTGTTTCTGGCTTTTGAATGTTGCAGGGGCTCAAAATCTTGTATCCTCCCTACAGAGTATAATATACTACATGGTAACGTCCCCCAAACTCCTGTCCTGGATCAAAAATGAGGCACTTCTGAAGTCCCTGCAACCGTTTGCCAAGTGGCATTATATCGAGCGTGACCTTGCAATGTTCAACATCAACACTGACGATGACTACGTTCCGTGTCTCCAAGGGATCACACGTGCCAGCTACTGTAACGTCTATCTCGAATGGATCCAGTACTGTGCACAGAAAAGACAAGAGGTGGGCAGGGGTTGGGGGCTGGAGGCGTTGGCTGCAGGTTTAAAAAACAAAGAAATCATACAGTCAATTTCTTTCCTATACTCTCTGGTAGACTATAATGAAAATAAAGTAGAGGAAAAACATTGTTATTTGGATAAATGTTTATTTAACAATTGAAAAAAATTTATCTATCGCAATTCCAATGAAGGGGCCTTGAAGGTATATTTCCCTGTATTTTGTGCTCAGGGTCAGAGCAGCCCTGAGCCTCTATCTTAGTGTGAGAGCTCTGGAAACGTCTTTGTTTAAAATTACTTTTTGAGATTTCTGTACAAAGTACATCTGTGTGAAATCCAGGGAATTTACTGCCCACATTGAATTGTGGACATAAAATTCTATTAACAGTTTGATAGTTCAGGTTACTCCTGAGTTGCGTGTCTTGTGCACCGTTGCTCACAGGCTGCATACATTCTGGAGATGAGTGTGGCCTCTTAGAAAGGAAACAGGATGGTGACAACTTATAAAAGGACGAGCAGGGCAGGCAAAAAGGAACAGAGAGGGGAGAGGAACCAATGGGGAAGTTGGTGACTTTCCTTCTCAGGATGAAAAGCTGAGCCCATGGGTTGTGGATGGAGACGGTAGATTTAAGTGAAAAGCCATCTCATCAATCGCTGGTGAAGTCTGGCATACAACCTGGAGAGGGCGAACTAGATTATGACACAGTCCACTTCTGGGCCTTTTTGTGAGTGATTACCAACAAGTAGTGAATGTGTGCTGACAGCCGCCCCCAGGCTCAATCTCACCAGCAGGTAGGGACACAAAGATCTGTTGGGATTCTTGACTATCCCCATCATGGCTTTCCTCTTGCGTCAGCTGGTTCCTGAGATCATTTCATATTTCTTGCTAAAGGTATTTTGACTTAAACTTTCTTCTGCCCTTCCCCTGCTGCTGTTTGAAAGCTGATTCTCAATGACTCCTTTAATTTAGTTTTTGAGTGTGGACTTGTGGTCAACTCAGTGGGCTTCCTTTATAGGGAGAACAGAAACTTTCATTTGTACTTGAGTCCTGTACTTCTCTTCGTGCTAGACATGCCTCCCCCTCCTTTGGACAGTGTGAATGTGGGCAGTAGACGATGTGAAGGTGGCACTGGACAGTGAAGGAGGGCAGTGGACAATGTGAAGGTGGACAGTGAATGGTGTGAATGTGGGCTTTGAAGGGTATGACTGTGGGCATGGATGGTGTTAAGGAGGGCAGTGGAGGATGTGGAGGGCAGTGGAGGGTGTGAAGGTGGACATGGATGGTGTGAAGGACAGCAGTGGAGGGTGTGAAGGTGGGCATGGATGGTGTGAAGGAGGGCAGTGAAGGGTGTGAAGGAGGGCAGTGGAGGCTGTGAAGGTGGGCATGGATGGTGTGAAGGAGGGCAGTGGAGGGTGTGCAGGTGGGCAGTGGAGGGTGTGAAGGAGGGAAGTGCAGGGTGTACAAGTGGGCATGGAAGGTGTGAAGGAGGGCAGCGGATGGTGTGAAGGTGGGCATGGATGGTGTGAAGGAGGGCAGCGGATGGTGTGAAGGAGGGCAGCAGAGGGTGTGAAGGAGGGCAGTGGAGGGTGTACAGTTGGGCATGGATGGCGTGAAGGAGGGCAGTGGAGGGTGTGCAGGTGGGCAGTGTAGGGTGTGAAGGTGGGCATGGATAGTGTGAAGGAGGGAAGTACAGGGTTTGAAGGAGGGCAGGGGAGGGTGGGCAGGTGGGCATGGATGGTGTGAAGGAGGGCAGAGGAGGGTGTGAAGGAAGGCAGTGGAGGGTGTGCAGGTGGGCATAGATGGTGTGAAGGAGGGCAGCGGATGGTGTGAAGGAGGGCAGCAGAGGGTGTGAAGGAGGGCAGTGGAGGTTGTGCAGTTGTTCATGGATGGTGTGAGGGAGTGCAGTGGAGGGTGTGAAGGTTGGCATGGATGTTGTGAAGGAGGGCAGTGGAGTTGTTCAGGAGTTCATGGATGGTGTGAAGGACGGCAGTGGAGAATGGGCAGTGGAGGATGTGAAGGAGGGCAGTGGTGGGTGTGCAGGTGGGCATGGATGGTGTGAAGGAGGGTAATGGAGAGTGTGCAGGTGGACAGTTGAGGGTATGATGGAGGGCAGTGGAGGGTGTGAAGGAGGGCAGTGGAGGTTGTGCAGGTGGGCATAGATGGTGTGAAGAAAGTCAGAGGAGGGTTTGAAGGAAGGCAGTGGAGGGTGTTCAGGTGGGCATAGATGGTGTGAAGGAGGAGAGCGGATGTTGTGAAGGAGGGCAGTGGAGGTTGTGCAGGTGGGCATGCATGGTGTGAAGGGGGCAGTGGAGGGGATAAATGAGGGCAGTGGAGGGTGTGAAGGAGGCCATGGATGGTGTGAAGGAGGACAGTGGAGGGGATGAAGTAGGGCAGTGGAGGGTGTGAAGGAGGCCATGGATGGTGTGAAGGTGGGCATGGAGGGTATGAAGGTGAGCATGGATTGTGTGAAGAAGGGCAGTGGAGATAATGAAAGAGGGCAGTGGAGGGTGTGATGGAGAGCATGGATGGTGTGAAGAGGGCAGTGGAGGGTGTGAAGGTGGGCATGGATGGTGTGAAGATGGGCATGGATGGTGTGAAGGAGTGCAGTGGAGGGTGTGAAAATGGGCATGGATGGTGTGAAGGTGGGCATGAATGGTGTGAAGGTGGGTATGGATGGTGTGGCGGTGGGCATGGATGGTGTGAAGGAGGGCAGTGGAGGGTGTGAAGGAGGGCAGTGGAGGGTGCGAAGGTGGGCATGGATGGTATGAAGGAGGGCAGTGGAGGGGATAAATGAGGGCAGTGGAGGGTGTGAAGGAGGCCATGGATGGTGTGAAGGAGGACAGTGGAGGGGATGAAGTAGGGCAGTGGAGGGTGTGAAGGAGGCCATGGATGGTGTGAAGGTGGGCATGGAGGGTATGAAGGTGGGCATGCATGGTGTGAAGAAGGCCAGTGGAGCGTGTGGAGCAGGGCAGTGGAGGGTGTGAAGGAGGGCAGTGGAGAGTGTGAAGGAGGGCAGTGGAGTATGTGAAGGTGGGCATGGATGGTGTGAAGAGGGCAGTGGAGGGGATGAAGGAGGGCAGTGGAGGGTGAGAAGGAGGGCATGGAGGGTATGAAGGTGGGCATGGATGGTGTGAAGGAGGCCAGTGGAGCGTGTTGTGGAGGGCAGTGGCGGGTGTGAAACAGGGCAGTGGAGGGTGTGAAGGAGGGCAATGGAGTTTGTGAAGGTGCGCATGGATGGTGTCAAGAGGGCAGTGGAGGGGATGAAGGAGGGCAGTGGAGGGTGTGAAGGTGGGCATGGAGGGTATGAAGGTGAGCATGGATTGTGTGAAGAAGGGCAGTGGAGATAATGAAAGAGGGCAGTGGAGGGTGTGATGGAGAGCATGGATGGTGTGAAGTTGGGCATGGAGGGTTTAAAGGAGGGCATGGATGGTGTGAAGAGGGCAGTGGAGGGTGTGAAGGTGGGCATGGATGGTGTGAAGATGGGCATGGATGGTGTGAAGGAGTGCAGTGGAGGGTGTGAAAATGGGCATGGATGGTGTGAAGGTGGGCATGAATGGTGTGAAGGTGGGTATGGATGGTGTGATGGTGGGCATGGATGGTGTGAAGGAGGGCAGTGGAGGGTGTGAAGGAGGGCAGTGGAGGGTGTGAAGGTGGGCATGGATGGTATGAAGGAGGGCAGTGGAGGGTGTGAAGTAGGGCAGTGGAGGATATGAAGGTGGACAAGGATGGTGTGAAGAAGGGCAGTGGAGGGTCTGAATGAGGGCAGTGGTGGGTTTGCAGGTGGGCATGGATGGTGTGAAGGAGAGCAATGGAGGGTGTGCAGGTGGGCAGTGGGGGTGTGAAGGAGGGCAGTGGAGGGTGTGAAGGTGGGCATGGATGGTGTGAAGGAGGGCAGTGGAGGGTTTGAAGGACGGCAGTGGAGGGTGTGAAGGTGGGCATGGATGGTGTGAAGAAGGGCAGCAGATGGTGTAAAGGACGGCAGCAGAGGGTGTGAAGGAGGGCAGTGGAGGGTGTGAAGGAGGGCAGCAGAGGGTGTGAAGGAGGGCAGTGGAGGTTGTGAAGGTTGGCATGGATGGTTTGAAGGAGGGCAGTGGAGGTTGTGCAGGTGTTCATGGATGGTGTGAAGGAAGGCAGTGGAGGGTGTGCAGTTGGGCATGGATGGCGTGAAGGAGGGCAGTGGAGGGTGTGCAGGTGGGCAGTGGAGGGTGTGAAGGAGGGAAGTGCAGGGTGTACAAGTGGGCATGGAAGGTGTGAAGGAGTGCAGCGGATGGTGTGAAGGTGGGCATGGATGGTGTGAAGGAGGGCAGCGGATGGTGTGAAGGAGGGCAGCAGAGGGTGTGAAGGAGGGCAGTGGAGGGTGTGCAGGTGGGCAGTGGAGGGTGTGAAGGAGGGCAGTGGAGGGTGTGGAGGGCAGTGCAGGTTGTCAAGGAGGGCATGGATGGTGTCAAGAAGGGGAGTGGAGGGTGTGAAGGAGGGCAGTGGAGGGTGTGGAGGAGGGCATGGATTGTGTGAAGGAGGGCAGTGGAGGGTGTGAAGGAGGGCAGTGGAGGGTGTGAAGGTGGGCATGGATGGTGTGAACATGGGCATGGATTGTGCGAAGGAGGGCAGTGGAGGTTGTGAAGGTGGGCATGGATGGTGTGAAGTTGAACATGAATGGTGTGAAGGTGGGCATGGATGGTGTGACGGTGGGCATGGATGGTGTGAAGGAGAGCAGTGGAGGGCGTGAAGGAGGGCAGTGGAGCGTGTGAAGGTGGGCATGGATGTGAGAAGGACGGCAGTGGAGAGTGTGATGGAGGGCAGTGGAGGATGTGAAGGTGGGCATGGATGGTGTGAAGGAGGCCAGTGGTGGGTGTGAAGGAGGGCAGTGGTGGCTGTGCAGGTTGGCATGGATGGTGTGAATGAGGGCAATGGAGGGTGTGCAGGTGGGCAGTGGAGTGTGTGAAGGAGGGCAGTGGAGGGTTTGCAGATGGGCAGTGGAGGGTGTGAAGGAGGGCAGTGCAGGTTGTGGAGGGCAGTGGAATTTGTGAAGGTGGGCATGGATGATGTGAAGAAGGGCAGTGGAGGGTGGGCAGTGGAGGGTGTGAAGGAGGGCAGTGGAGGGGATGAAGTAGGGCAGTGGAGGGTGTGAAGGAGAGCAGTGGAGGGTGGGCAATGGATGGTGTGAAGGAGGGCAGTGGAGGGTGGGCAGTGGATGGTGTGAAGGAGGGCAGTGGAGGGGATGAAGAAGGGCAGTGGAGGGTGGGCAGTGGATGGTGTGAAGGAGGGCAGTGGACCGGATTAAGGACGGCAGTGGAGGGTGTGAAGGAGAGCATGGATGGTGTGAAGGTGGGCATGGAGGGTATGAAAGTGGGCATTGATGGTGTGAAGGAGGGCAGTGGAGGGTGTGAAGGAGGGCAGTGGTGGGTGTGCAGTTGGGCATGGATGGTGTGAAGGAGGGCAATGGAGGGTGTGCAGGTGGGCAGTGGAGGGTGTGAAGGTGGGCATGGATGGTGTGAAGGAGGGAAGTGCAGGGTTTGAAGGAGGGCAGGGGAGGGTGGGCAGGTGGGCATGGATGGTTTGAAGGAGGGCAGAGGAGGGTGTGAAGGCAGGCAGTGGAGGGTGTGCAGGTGGGCATAGATGGTGTGAAGGAGGGCAGCGGATGGTGTGAAGGAGGGCAGCAGAGGGTGTGAAGGAGGGCAGTGGAGGTTGTGCAGTTGTTCATGGATAGTGTGAAGGAGTGCAGTGGAGGGTGTGCCGGTGGGCAGTGGAGGGTGTGAAGGAGGGCAGTGGAGGGTGTGAAGGAGGGCAATGGATGGTGTTAAGGTGGGCATGGATGGTGTGAAGGAGGTCAGAGGAGGGTTTGAAGGAAGGCAGTAGAGGGTGTGCAATTGGCCATAGATGGTGTGAAGGAGGCCAGCGGATGGTGTGAAGGAGGGCAGTGGAGTTGTGCAGGAGTTCATGGATGGTGTGAAGGACGGCAGTGGAGAATGGGCAGTGGAGGATGTGAAGGAGGGCAGTGGTGGGTGTGCAGGTGGTCATGGATGGTGTGAAGGAGGGTAATGGAGAGTGTGCAGGTGGACAGTTGAGGGTATGAAGGAGGGCAGTGGAGGGTGTGAAGGAGGGCAGTGGAGGTTGTGCAGGTGGGCATAGATGGTGTGAAGGAAGTCAGAGGAGGGTTTGAAGGAAGGCAGTGGAGGGTGTTCAGGTGGGCATAGATGGTGTGAAGGAGGAGAGCGGATGTTGTGAAGGAGGGCAGTGGAGGTTGTGCAGGTGGGCATGCATGGTGTGAAGGGGGCAGTGGAGGGGATAAATGAGGGCAGTGGAGGGTGTGAAGGAGGCCATGGATGGTGTGAAGGAGGACAGTGGAGGGGATGAAGTAGGGCAGTGGAGGGTGTGAAGGAGGCCATGGATGGTGTGAAGGTGGGCATGGAGGGTATGAAGGTGGGCATGCATGGTGTGAAGAAGGCCAGTGGAGCGTGTGGAGCAGGGCAGTGGAGGGTGTGAAGGAGGGCAGTGGAGAGTGTGAAGGAGGGCAGTGGAGTATGTGAAGGTGGGCATGCATGGTGTGAAGAGGGCAGTGGAGGGGATGAAGGAGGGCAGTGGAGGGTATGAAGGTGGGCATGGATGGTGTGAAGGAGGCCAGTGGAACGTGTTGTGGAGGGCAGTGGAGGGTGTGAAGCAGGGCAGTGGAGGGTGTGAAGCAGGGCAGTGGAGGGTGTGAAGGAGGGCAATGGAGTTTGTGAAGGTGCGCATGGATGGTGTCAAGAGGGCAGTGGAGGGGATGAAGGAGGGCAATGGAGGGTGTGAAGGTGGGCATGGAGGGTATGAAGTTGAGCATGGATTGTGTGAAGAAGGGCAGTGGAGATAATTAAGGAGGGCAGTGGAGGGTGTGATGGAGAGCATGGATGGTGTGAAGTTGGGCATGGAGGGTTTGAAGGAGGGCATGGATGGTGTTAAGATGGGCATGGATGGTGTGAAGGAGTGCAGTGGAGGGTGTGAAAATGGGCATGGATGGTGTGAAGGTGGGCATGAATGGTGTGAAGGTGGGTATGGATGGTGTGACGGTGGGCATGGATGGTGTGAAGGAGGGCAGTGGAGGGTTTGAAGGAGGGCAGTGGAGGGTGTGAAGGTGGGCATGGATGGTATGAAGGAGGGCAGTGGAGGGTGTGATGTAGGGCAGTGGAGGATGTGAAGGTGGACAAGGATGGTGTGAAGGAGGGCAGTGGAGGGTCTGAATGAGGGCAGTGGTGGGTTTGCAGGTGGGCATGGATGGTGTGAAGGAGAGCAATGGAGGGTGTGGAGGTGGGCAGTGGGGGTGTGAAGGAGGGCAGTGGAGGGTGTGAAGGTGGGCATGGATGATGTGAAGGAGGGCAGTGGAGGGTTTGAAGGACGGCAGTGGAGGGTGTGAAGGTGGGCATGGATGGTGTGAAGGAGGGCAGCGGATGGTGTGAAGGAGGGCAGCAGAGGGTGTGAAGGAGGGCAGTGGAGGGTGTGAAGGTGGGCATGGAGGGTGTGAAGGAGGGCAGCGGATGGTGTGAAGTAGGGCAGCAGAGGGTGTGAAGGAGGGCAGTGGAGGTTGTGAAGGTTGGCATGGATGATTTGAAGGAGGGCAGTGGAGGTTGTGCAGGTGTTCATGGATGGTGTGAAGGAAGGCAGTGGAGGGTGTGCAGTTGGGCATGGATGGCGTGAAGGAGGGCAGTGGAGGGTGTGCAGGTGGGCAGTGGAGGGTGTAAAGGAGGGAAGTGGAGGGTGTGGAGGGCAGTGCAGGTTGTGAAGGAGGGCAGTGAAGCGTGTGAAGGTGGGCATGGATGGTGTGAAGGAGGGCAATGGAGGGTGTGGAGGAGGTCAGTGGAGGGTGTGGAGGAGGGTAGTGGACGGTGTGAAGGAGGGCAGTGGAGGGGGTGAAGGAGGGCTGTGGAGTTGTGAAGGAGGGCATGGATTGTGTTAAAGAGGGCAGTGGAGGGTGTGAAGGAGGGCAGTGGAGGGTGTGAAGGTGGGCATGGATGGTGTGAAGATGGGCATGGATTGTGCGAAGGAGGGCAGTGGAGGTTGTGAAGATGGGCATGGATGGTGTGAAGGTGAACATGAATGGTGTGAAGGTGGGCATGAATGGTGTGACGGTGGGCATGGATGGTGTGAAGGAGAGCAGGGGAGGGCGTGAAGGAGGGCAGTGGAGCGTGTGAAGGTGGGCATGGATGTGTGAAGGACGGCAGTGGAGAGTGTGATGAAGGGCAGTGGAGGATGTGAAGGTGGGCATGGATGGTGTGAAGGAGGCCAGTGGAGGGTGTGAAGGAGGGCAGTGGTGGCTGTGCAGGTTGGCATGGATGGTGTGAAGGAGGGCAATGGATGGTGTGCAGGTGGGCAGTGGAGTGTGTGAAGGAGGGCTGTGGAGGGTGTGCAGGTGGGCATGGATGGTGTGAAGGAGGGCAGTGGAGGGTTTGCAGGTGGGCAGTGGAGGGTGTGAAGGAGGGCAGTGCAGGGTGTGGAGGGCAGTGGAATTTGTGAAGGTGGGCATGGATGATGTGAAGGAGGGCAGTGGAGGGTGGGCAGTGGAGGGTGTGAAGGAGGGCAGTGGAGGGGGTGAAGGAGGGCTGTGGAGTTGTGAAGGAGGGCATGGATTGTGTGAAGGAGGGCAGTGGAGGGTGTGAAGGAGGGCAGTGGAGGGTGTGAAGGTGGGCATGGATGGTGTGAAGATGGGCATGGATTGTGCGAAGGAGGGCAGTGGAGGTTGTGAAGATGGGCATGGATGGTGTGAAGGTGAACATGAATGGTGTGAAGGTGGGCATGGATGGTGTGACGGTGGGCATGGATGGTGTGAAGGAGAGCAGGGGAGGGCGTGAAGGAGGGCATTGGAGCGTGTGAAGGTGGGCATGGATGTGTGAAGGACGGCAGTGGAGAGTGTGATGGAGGGCAGTGGAGGATGTGAAGGTGGGAATGGATGGTGTGAAGGAGGCCAGTGGAGGGTGTGAAGGAGGGCAGTGGTGGCTGTGCAGGTTGGCATGGATGGTGTGAAGGAGGGCAATGGATGGTGTGCAGGTGGGCAGTGGAGTGTGTGAAGGAGGGCTGTGGAGGGTGTGCAGGTGGGCATGGATGGTGTGAAGGAGGGCAGTGGAGGGTTTGCAGGTGGGCAGTGGAGGGTGTGAAGGAGGGCAGTGCAGGGTGTGGAGGGCAGTGGAATTTGTGAAGGTGGGCATGGATGATGTGAAGGAGGGCAGTGGAGGGTGGGCAGTGGAGGGTGTGAAGGAGGGCAGTGGAGGGTGTGAAGGAGAGCAGTGGAGCGTGGGCAATGGATGGTGTGAAGGAGGGCAGTGGAGGGTGGGCAGTGGAGGGTGTGAAGGAGGCCAGTGGAGGGTGGGCAGTGGATGGTGTGAAGGAGGGCAGTGGAGGGGATGAAGGAGGGCAGTGGAGGGTGGGCAGTGGATGGTCTGAAGGAGGGCAGTGGACCGGATTAAGGACGGCAGTGGAGGGTGTGAAGGAGAGCATGGATGGTGTGAAGGTGGGCATGGAGGGTATGAAAGTGGGCATTGATGGTTTGAAGGAGGGCAGTGGAGGGTGTGAAGGAGGGCAGTGGTGGGTGTGCAGGTGGGCATGGATGTTGTGAAGGAGGGCAATGGAGGGTGTGCAGGTGGGCAGTGGAGGGTGTGAAGGTGGGCATGGATGGTGTGAAGGAGGGAAGTGCAGGGTTTGAAGGAGGGCAGGGGAGGGTGGGCAGGTGGGCATGGATGGTGTGAAGGAGGGCAGAGGAGGGTGTGAAGGAAGGCAGTGGAGGGTTTGCAGGTGGGCATAGATGGTGTGAAGGAGGGCAGCAGAGGGTGTGAAGGAGGGCAGTGGAGGTTGTGCAGTTGTTCATGGATGGTGTGAAGGAGTGCGTGGAGGGTGTGAAGGTTGGCATGGATGTTGTGAAGGAGGGCAGTGGAGTTGTGCAGGTGTTCATGGATGGTGTGAAGGACGGTAGTGGAGAATGGGCAGTGGAGGATGTGAAGGAGGGCAGTGGTGGGTGTGCAGGTGGGCATGGATGGTGTGAAGGAGGGTAATGGAGGGTGTGCAGGTGGGGAGTTCAGGGTGTGAAGGAGGGCAGTGGAGGGTGTTAAGGTGGGCATGGATGGTGTGAAGGAGGGCAGTGGAGGGTGTGAAGGAGGGCAGTGGAGGTTGTGCAGGTGGGCATAGATGGTGTGAAGGAAGTCAGGAGGGTTTGAAGGAAGGCAGTGGAGGGTGTGCAGGTGGGCATAGATGGTGTGAAGGAGGAGAGCAGATGGTGTGAAGGAGGGCAGTGGAGGTTGTGCAGGTGGGCATGCATGGTGTGAAGGGGGGCATTGGAGGGGATAAATGAGGGCAGTGGAGGGTGTGAAGGAGGACATGGATGGTGTGAAGGAGGACAGTGGAGGGGATGAAGTAGGGCAGTGGATGGTGTGAAGGAGGCCATGGATGGTGTGAAGGTGGGCATAGAGGGTATGAAGGTGGGCATGCATGGTGTGAAGGAGGCCAGTGGAGCGTGTGGAGGAGGGCAGTGGAGGGTGTGAAGGAGGGCAGTGGAGTATGTGAAGGTGGGAATGGATGGTGTGAAGAGGGCAGTGGAGGGGATGAAGGAGGGCAGTGGAGGGTGTGAAGGAGGGCATGGAGGGTATGAAGGTGGGCATGGATGGTGTGAAGGAGGCCAGTGGAGCGTGTTGTGGAGGGCAGTGGAGGGTGTGTAGCAGGGCAGTGGAGGGTGTGAAGGTAGGCAGTGGAGGGTGTGAAAGAAGGCAGTGGAGGGTGTGAAGTTGGGCATGGATGGTGTGAAGGAGGGCAGTGGAGGGTTTGAAGGAGGGCAGTGAAGGGTGTTCAGGTGGGTATGGATGGTGTGAAGGAGGGCAGAGGAGGGTGTTAAGGAAGGCAGTGGAGGAGATGAAGGAGGGCAGTGGAGGGTGTGAAGGAGGGCATGGATGGTGTGAAGGTGGGCATGGAGGGTATGAATGTGTGTATGGATGGTGTGAAGGAGGGCAGTGGAAGGTGTGGAGGAGGTCAGTGGAGGATGTGAAGGAGGGCATTGGCGGTGTGTTGGAGGGCAGTGGTGTGTGTGAAGGTGGGTATGGATGGTGTGAAGGAGGGCTGTGTAGTGTGTGGAAGAAGGCAGTGGAGGGTGTGAAGGTGGGCATGGATAGTGTGAAGGAAGGCATGGATGGTGTGAAGGTGGGCATGGATGGTGTGAAGGAGGGCAGTGGAGGGTGTGCATGTGGGCAGTGGAGGGTGTGAAGGAGGGCAGTGGATGATGTACAAGTGGGCATTGGAGGGTGTGAAGGTGGGCATGGATGGTGTGAAGGAGGGCAGTGGAGGGTGTGAAGGAGGGCAGGAAGGTGTGCAGGTGGGCATGGATTGTGTGAAGGAGGGCAGAGGAGGGTGTGAAGGAAGGCAGTGGAGGGTGAGCAAGTGGGCATAGATGGTGTGATGGAGGGCAGTGGAGGGTGTGAATGTGGGCATGGATGGTGTGAAGCAGGGCAGTGGAGGGTGTGAAGGAGGGCAATGGAGTTTGTGAAGGTGCGCATGGATGGTGTCAAGAGGGCAGTGGAGGGGATGAAGGAGGGCAGTGGATGGTGTGAAGGTGGGCATGGAGGGTATGACGGTGAGCATGGATGGTGTGAAGAAGGGCAGCGGAGATGATGAAAGAGGGCAGTGGAGGGTGTGATGGAAAGCATGGATGGTGTGAAGTTGGGCATGGAGGGTTTGAAGGTGGGCATGGATGGTGTGAAGAGGGCAGTGGAGGGTGTGAAGGTGGGCATGGATGGTGTGAAGATGGGCATGGATGGTGTGAAGGAGTGCAGTGAAGGGTGTGAAAATGGGCATGGATGGTGTTTAGGTGGGCATGAATGGTGTGAAGGTAGGTATGGATGGTGTGACAGTGGGCATGGATGGTGTGAAGGAGGGCAGTGGAGGGTGTGCAGGTGGGCACAGATGGTGTGAAGGAGGGCTGTGGAGGGTGGGCAGGTGGGCAGTGGAGGGTGTGAAGGAGGGCAGTTGAAGATGTAGAGGGCAGTGGAGGGTGTGAACCTGGGCATGTATGGTGTGAAGGAGGGCAGTGGAGCATGTGGAGGAGGGCAGTGCAGGGTGTGAAGGAGGGCAATGGAGTGTGTTAAGGTGGGCATGGATAGTGTGAAGAGGGCAGTTGAGGGGATGAAGGAGGGCAGTGGAGGGTGTGAAGGAGGGCATGGATGGTGTGAAGGTGGGCATGGAGGGTATGAAGGTGGGCATGGATGTTGTGATGGAGGCCAGTGGAGCATGTGGAGGTGGCCAGTGGAGGGTGTGGAGGAGGGCAGTGGAGGTTGTGCAGGTTTTCATGGATGGTGTAAAGGAGGGCAGTTGAGGGTGTGAGGGGGGGCAGTGGAGGATGTGAAGGTGGGCATGGATGGTGTGAAGGAGGGCAGTGGAGGGTGTTAGGAGAGCATGGATGGTGTGAAGGTGGGCATGGATGGTGTGAAGGAGGTCAGTGTAGGGTGTGGAGGAGGGCAGAGGAGGGTGTGCAGGTGGGACTGGATGGTGTGAAGGACAGTGGAGGGTGTGCAGGTGGGAATGGATGGTGTGAAGGAGGGCAGTAAAGGGTGTGCAGGTGGGCACGGATGGAGTGACGGAGGGCTGTGGAGGATGGGCAGGTGGGCAGTGGAGGGTGTGAAGGAGGGCATTTGAAGGTGTGGAGGGCAGTGGAGGGTGTGAACGTGGGCATGTATGGTGTGAAGGAGGGCAGTTAGAGCGTGTGGGGGAGGGCATTGGAGGGTGTGAAGTACGGCAGTGTAATGTGTGAAGGTGGGCATGGATGGTGTGAAGAGGGCAGTGGAGGGGATGAAGGAGGGCAATGGAGGGTGTGAAGGAGGGCAGTGGATGGTGTTAAGGAGGGCAATGAGGGTATGAAGGTGGGCATGGATGGTGTGAAGGAGGCCAGTGGACCGTGTGGAGAAGGGCAGTGGAGGGTGTGGAGGAGGGCAGTGAAGGGTATTAAGGTGGGCATGGATGGTGTATAGGTGGGCATGGATGGTGTGACGGTGGGCATGGATGGTGTGAAGGAGGGCAGTGCAGGGTGTGAAAGAGGGAAGTGGAGGGTGTGAAGGTGGGCATGGATGGTGGGAAGGAGGGCAGTGGAGGGTGTGAAGGAGGGCAGTGTAGGATGTGAAATTGGGCGTGGATGGTATGAAGGAGGGCAGTGGAGGGTGTGAAGAAGGGCTGTGGAGGGTGTGAAAGAGGGAAGTGGGGGTGTGAAGGTGGGCATGGATCGTGTGAAGGTGGGCATGGATGGTGTGAATGAGGGCAGTGGAGGGTGTGCAGATGGGCAGTGGAGGGAGTGAAGGAGGGCAGTGGACGGTGTGAAGGTGGACATGGATGGTGTGAAGGAGGGCAGAGTAGGGTGTGAAGGAAGACAGTGGAGTGTGTGCAGGTGGGCATGCATGGTGTGAAGGAGGGCAGTGGAGGGTGTGAAGGAGTCCATGGATGGTGTGAAGGAGGGCAGTGGAGGGGATGAAGGAGGGCAGTGGAGGGTGTGAAGAGGGCATGGATGGTGTGAAGGTGGGCATGGATGTTGTGAAGGAGGTCAGTGGAGGGTGTGAAGGAGGGCAGTGGAGGGTGTGGAGGAGGGCAGAGGAGGTTGTGCAGGTGGGAATGGATGGTGTGAAGGAGGACAGTGGAGGGTGTGATGAGGGAATGGATGGTGTGAAGGTGGACATGGATGGTGTGAAGGAGGTCAGTGGAGGGTGTGCAGGTGGGAATGGATGGTGTGAAGGAGGGCAGTAAAGGGTGTGCAGGTGGGCACGGATGGAGTGACGGAGGGCTGTGGAGGATGGGCAGGTGGGCAGTGGACGGTTTGAAGGAGGGCAGTTGAAGGTGTGGACGGCAGTGGAGGGTGTGAACGTGGGCAGGTATGGTGTGAAGGAGGGCAGGGGAGCGTGTGGAGGAGGGCATTGGAGGGTGTGAAGTACGGCAGTGGAATGTGTGAAGGTGGGCATGGATGTTGTGAAGAGGGCTGTGGAGGGGATGAAGGAGGGCAGTGGATGGTGTGAAGGAGGGCAGTGGATGGTGTTAAGGAGGGCAATGAGGGTATGAAGGTGGGCATGGATGGTGTGAAGGATGCCAGTGGAGCATGTGGAGGATGGCAGTGGAGGGTGTGGAGGAGGGCAGTGGAGTGTATTAAGGTAGGCATGGATGGTGTGATGAGGGCAGTGTAGGGTGTGAAGGTGGGCATGGATGGTGTATAGGTGGGCATGGATGGTGTGACGGTGGGCATGGATGGTGTAAAGGAGGGCAGTGCAGGGTGTGAATGAGGGCAGTGGAGGGTGTGTAGGTGGGCATGGATGGTGTTAAGGAGGGCAGTGGAGGGGATGAAGGAGGGCAGTGGAGGGTGTGAAGGAGGGCATGGATGGTGTGAAGGTGGGCATGGAGGGTTTGAATGTGTGTATGGATGGTGTGAAGGAGGGCAGTGGAAGGTGTGGAGGAGGGCAGTGGAGGATGTGAAGGAGGGCATTGGCGGTGTGTTGGAGGGCAGTGGTGTGTGTGAAGGTGGGTATGGATGGTGTGAAGGAGGGCTGTGTAGTGTGTGGAAGAAGGCAGTGGAGGGTGTGAAGGTGGGCATGGATAGTGTGAAGGAAGGCATGGATGGTGTGAAGGTGGGCATGGATGGTGTGAAGATGGGCATTGATGGTGTGAAGGTGGGCATGGATGGTGTGAAGGAGGGCAGTGGAGGGTGTGCAGGTGGGCTTGGATGGTTTGAAAGAGGGCAATGGATGGTGTGCAGGTGGGCAGTGGAGGGTGTGAAGGAGGGCAGTGGAAGATGTACAGGTGGGCATGGATGGTGTGAAGGAGGGCAATGGAGGGTGTGCAGGTGGGCATTGGATGGTGTGAAGGTGGGCATGGATGGTGTGAAGGAGGGCAGTGGAGGGTGTGAAGGAGGGCAGGAAGGTGTGCAGGTGGGCATGGATTGTGTGAAGGAGGGCAGAGGAGGGTGTGAAGGAAGGCAGTGGAGGGTGAGCAAGTGGGCATAGATGGTGTGATGGAGGGCAGTGGAGGGTGTGAAGGAGGGCAATGGAGTTTGTGAAGGTGCGCATGGATGGTGTCAAGAGGGCAGTGGAGGGGATGAAGGAGGGCAATGGATGGTGTGAAGGTGGGCATGGAGGGTATGACGGTGAGCATGGATGGTGTGAAGAAGGGCAGTGGAGATGATGAAAGAGGGCAGTGGAGGGTGTGATGGAGAGCATGGATGGTGTGAAGTTGGGCATGTAGGGTTTGAAGGTGGGCATGGATGGTGTGAAGAGGGCAGTGGAGGGTGTGAATGTGGGCATGGATGGTGTGAAGATGGGCATGGATGGTGTGAAGGAGTGCAGTGAAGGGTGTGAAAATGGGCATGGATGGTGTTTAGGTGGGCATGAATGGTGTGAAGGTGGGTATGGATGGTGTGACAGTGGGCATGGATGGTGTGAAGGAGGGCAGTGGAGGGTGTGAAGGTGGGCATGGATGGTGTGACGGACAGCAGTGGAGGGTGTGAAGTAGGGCAGTGGAGGATGTGAAGGTGGACAAGGATGGTGTGAAGGAGGGCAGTGGAGTGTGTGAAAGAGGGCAGTGGTGGGTGTGCAGGTGGGCATGGATGGTGTGAAGGAGGGCAATGGAGGGTGTGCAGGTGGGCAGTGGGGGGTGTGAAGGAGTGCAGCAGAGGGTGTGAAGGAGGGCAGTGGAGGGTGTGAAGGTGGGCATGAGTGGTGTGAAGGAGGGCAGCGGATGGTGAGAAGAAGGGCAGCAGAGGGTGTGAAGGAGGGCTGTGGAGGTTGTGCAGTTGTTCATGGATGGTGTGAAGGAGGGCAGTGGAGGGTGTTAAGGTTGGCATGGATGGTGTGAAGGAGGGCAGTGGAGGTTGTGCAGGTGTTCATTGATGGTGTGAATGAAGGCAGTGGAGGGTGTGAACGTGGGCATAGATGGTGTGAAAAATGGCAGTGGAGGGTGAGAAGGAGGGCATTGGAGGATGTGAAGGTGGGCATAGATGGTGTGAAGGAGGGCAGTGGAGGGTGGACAGTGGAGGGTGTGAAGGAGGGCAGTGGAGGGTGTACAGGTGGGCATGGATGCTGTGAATGAGAGCAGTGGAGGAGATGGAGGAGGGCAGTGGTGGGTGTCTAGGAGGCCATGGATAGTGTGAAGGTGGGCATGGAGGGTATGAAGGTGGGCATGGATGGTGTGAAGGAGGCCAGTGGAGCGTGAGGAGGAATGCAGTGGAAGGTGTGGAGGAGGGCCGTGGAGGGTATTAAGGTGGGCATGGAAGGTGTGAAGAGGGCATTGTAGGGTGTGAAGATGGGCAAGGATGGTGTGAAGGGGGGCAGTGGAGGGTGTGAAGATGGGCATGGAGGGTGTGAAGGTGGGCATGAATGGTGTGAAGGTGGGCATGGATGGTGTGACGGTGGGCATGGATGGTGTGACGGAGGACACTGGAGGGTGTGAAGGAGGGCACTGGAGGGTGTGAAGGTGGGCATGGATAGTGTGAAGTTGGGCAGTGGAGGGTGTGAAAGAGGGCAGTGGAAGATTTGAAGGTGGGCATGGATGGTGTGAAGGAGGGCAGTGGAGGATGTGAAAGAGGGAAGTGGAGGGTGTGAATGTGGGCATGGATGGTGTGAAGGAGGGCAGTGGAGGGTTTGAAGGAGGGCATGGATGGTGTGAAGGAGGGCAGTGGAGGGTGTGCAGGTGGGCAGTGGAGGGTGTGAAGGAGTGCAGTGGAGGCTGTGAAGGTGGGCATGGATGGTGTTAAGGAGGGCAGTGGAGGAGATGAAGGAGGGCAGTGGAGGGTGTGAAGGAGGGCATGGATGGTGTGAAGGTGGGCATGGAGGGTATGAATGTGTGTATGGATGGTGTGAAGGAGGGCAGTGGAAGGTGTGGAGGAGGTCAGTGGAGGATGTGAAGGAGGGCATTGGCGGTGTGTTGGAGGGCAGTGGTGTGTGTGAAGGTGGGTATGGATGGTGTGAAGGAGGGCTGTGTAGTGTGTGGAAGAAGGCAGTGGAGGGTGTGAAGGTGGGCATGGATAGTGTGAAGGAAGGCATGGATGGTGTGAAGGTGGGCATGGATGCTGTGAAGATGGGCATTGATGGTGTGAAGGTGGGCATGGATGGTGTGAAGGAGGGCAGTGGAGGGTGTGCAGGTGGGCTTGGATGGTGTGAAGGAGGGCAATGGATGGTGTGCATGTGGGCAGTGGAGGGTGTGAAGGTGGGCATGGATGGTGTGAAGGAGGGCAGTGGAGGGTGTGAAGGAGGGCAGGAAGGTGTGCAGGTGGGCATGGATTGTGTGAAGGAGGGCAGAGGAGGGTGTGAAGGAAGGCAGTGGAGGGTGAGCAAGTGGGCATAGATGGTGTGATGGAGGGCAGTGGAGGGTGTGAATGTGGGCATGGATGGTGTGAAGCAGGGCAGTGGAGGGTGTGAAGGAGGGCAATGGAGTTTGTGAAGGTGCGCATGGATGGTGTCAAGAGGGCAGTGGAGGGGATGAAGGAGGGCAGTGGATGGTGTGAAGGTGGGCATGGAGGGTATGACGGTGAGCATGGATGGTGTGAAGAAGGGCAGCGGAGATGATGAAAGAGGGCAGTGGAGGGTGTGATGGAAAGCATGGATGGTGTGAAGTTGGGCATGGAGGGTTTGAAGGTGGGCATGGATGGTGTGAAGAGGGCAGTGGAGGGTGTGAAGGTGGGCATGGATGGTGTGAAGATGGGCATGGATGGTGTGAAGGAGTGCAGTGAAGGGTGTGAAAATGGGCATGGATGGTGTTTAGGTGGGCATGAATGGTGTGAAGGTAGGTATGGATGGTGTGACAGTGGGCATGGATGGTGTGAAGGCGGGCAGTGGAGGGTGTGCAGGTGGGCACAGATGGTGTGACGGAGGGCTGTGGAGGGTGGGCAGGTGGGCAGTGGAGGGTGTGAAGGAGGGCAGTTGAAGATGTAGAGGGCAGTGGAGGGTGTGAACCTGGGCATGTATGGTGTGAAGGAGGGCAGTGGAGCATGTGGAGGAGGGCAGTGCAGGGTGTGAAGGAGGGCAATGGAGTGTGTTAAGGTGGGCATGGATGGTGTGAAGAGGGCAGTGGAGGGGATGAAGGAGGGCAGTGGAGGGTGTGAAGGAGGGCATGGATGGTGTGAAGGTGGGCATGGAGGTTATGAAGGTGGGCATGGATGGTGGGATGGAGGCCAGTGAAGCATGTGGAGGTGGCCAGTGGAGGGTGTGGAGGAGGGCAGTGGAGGGTAATAAGTGGATGGTGTGAAGTGGGCAGTTTAAGGTGTGAAGATGGGCATGGATGGTGTGAAGGTGGGCATGAATGGTGTGAAGGTGGGCATGGATGGTGTGACGGTGGGCATGGATGGTGTGACGGAGGTCAGTGGAGGGTGTGAAGGAGGGCAATGGAGGGTGTGCCGGTGGGCAGTGGAGGGTGTGAAGGAGGGCAGTGGAGGGTGTGAAGGAGGGCAATGGAGGGTGTTAAGGTGGGCATGGATGGTGTGAAGGAGGTCAGAGGAGGGTTTGAAGGAAGGCAGTAGAGGGTGTGCAATTGGCCATAGATGGTGTGAAGGAGGCCAGCGGATGGTGTGAAGGAGGGCAGTGGAGTTTGTGCAGGTGTTCATGGATGGTGTGAAGGAGGGCAGTGGAGGGTGTGAGGGGGGGCAGTGGAGGATGTGAAGGTGGGCATGGATGGTGAAAAGGAGGGCAGTGCAGGGTGTTAGGAGAGCATGGATGGTGTGAAGGTGGGCATGGATGGTGTGAAGGAGGGTAGTGGAGGGTGTGAAAGAGGGAAGTGGAGGGTGTGAAGGTGGGCATGGATGGTGTGAAGGAGGGCAGTGGAGGGTGTGAAGGAGGGCAGTGTAGGATGTGAAATTGGGCGTGGATGGTATGAAGGAGGGCAGTGGAGGGTGTGAAGAAGGGCTGTGGAGGGTGTGAAAGAGGGAAGTGGAGGGTGTGAAGGTGGGCATGGATCGTGTTAAGGTGGGCATGGATGGTGTGAATGAGGGCAGTGGAGGGTGTGCAGATGGGCAGTGGAGGGAGTGAAGGAGGGCAGTGGACGGTGTGAAGGTGGACATCGATGGTGTGAAGGAGGGCAGAGTAGGGTGTGAAGGAAGACAGTGGAGCGTGTGCAGGTGGGCATGCATGGTGTGAAGGAGGGCAGTGGAGGGTGTGAAGGAGTCCATGGATGGTGTGAAGGAGGGCAGTGGAGGGGATGAAGGAGGGCAGTGGAGGGTGTGAAGAGGGCATGGATGGTGTGAAGGTGGGCATGGATGTTGTGAAGGAGGTCAGTGGAGGGTGTGAAGGAGGGCAATGGAGGGTGTGGAGGAGGGCAGAGGAGGTTGTGCAGGTGGGAATGGATAGTGTGAAGGAGGACAGTGCATGGTGTGATGAGGGAATGGATGGTGTGAAGGTGGACATGGATGGTGTGAAGGAGGTCAGAGGAGGGTGTGCAGGTGGGAATGGATGGTGTGAAGGAGGGCAGTAAAGGGTGTGCAGGTGGGCACGGATGGAGTGACGGAGGGCTGTGGAGGATGGGCAGGTGGGCAGTGGACGGTTTGAAGGAGGGCAGTTGAAGGTGTGGACGGCAGTGGAGGGTGTGAACGTGGGCAGGTATGGTGTGAAGGAGGGCAGGGGAGCGTGTGGAGGAGGGCATTGGAGGGTGTGAAGTACGGCAGTGGAATGTGTGAAGGTGGGCATGGATGGTGTGAAGAGGGCTGTGGAGGGGATGAAGGAGGGCAGTGGATGGTGTGAAGGAGGGCAGTAGATGGTGTTTAGGAGGGCAATGAGGGTATGAAGGTGGGCATGGATGGTGTGAAGGATGCCAGTTGAGCATGTAGAGGATGGCAGTGGAGGGTGTGGAGGAGGGCAGTGGAGTGTATTAAGGTAGGCATGGATGATGTGATGAGGGCAGTGTAGGGTGTGAAGGTGGGCATGGATGGTGTATAGGTGGGCATGGATGGTGTGACGGTGGGCATGGATGGTGTAAAGGAGGGCAGTGCAGGGTGTGAAAGAGGGCAGTGGAGGGTGTGTAGGTGGGCATGGATGGTGTTAAGGAGGGCAGTGGAAGGGATGAAGGAGGGCAGTGGAGGGTGTGAAGGAGGGCATGGATGGTGTGAAGGTGGGCATGGAGGGTATGAATGTGTGTATGGATGGTGTGAAGGAGGGCAGTGGAAGGTGTGGAGGAGGGCAGTGGAGGATGTGAAGGAGGGCATTGGCGGTGTGTTGGAGGGCAGTGGTGTGTGTGAAGGTGGGTATGGATGGTGTGAAGGAGGGCTGTGTAGTGTGTGGAAGAAGGCAGTGGAGGGTGTGAAGGTGGGCATGGATAGTGTGAAGGAAGGCATGGATGGTGTGAAGGTGGGCATGGATGGTGTGAAGATGGGCATTGATGGTGTGAAGGTGGGCATGGATGGTGTGAAGGAGGGCAGTGGAGGGTGTGCAGGTGGGCTTGGATGGTGTGAAGGAGGGCAATGGATTGTGTGCAGGTGGGCACTGGAGGGTGTGAAGGAGGGCAGTGGAAGATGTACAGGTGGGCATGGATGGTGTGAAGGAGGGCAATGGAGGGTGTGTAGGTGGGCATTGGATGGTGTGAAGGTGGGCATGGATGGTGTGAAAGAGGGCAGTGGAGGGTGTGAAGGAGGGCAGGAAGGTGTGCAGGTGGGCATGGATTGTGTGAAGGAGGGCAGAGGAGGGTGTGAAGGAAGGCAGTGGAGGGTGAGCAAGTGGGCATAGATGGTGTGATGGAGGGCAGTGGAGGGTGTGAAGGAGGGAAATGGAGTTTGTGAAGGTGCGCATGGATGGTGTCAAGAGGGCAGTGGAGGGTATGAAGGAGGGCAATGGATGGTGTGAAGGTGGGCATGGAGGGTAAGACGGTGAGCATGGATGGTGTGAAGAAGGGCAGTGGAGATGATGAAAGAGGGCAGTGGAGGGTGTGATGGAGAGCATGGATGGTGTGAAGTTGGGCATGTAGGGTGTGAAGATGGGCATGGATGGTGTGAAGGAGTGCAGTGAAGGGTGTGAAAATGGGCATGGATGGTGTTTAGGTGGGCATGAATGGTGTGAAGGTGGGTATGGATGGTGTGACAGTGGGCATGGATGGTGTGAAGGAGGGCAGTGGAGGGTGTGAAGGTGGGCATGGATGGTGTGACGGACAGCAGTGGAGGGTGTGAAGTAGGGCAGTGGAGGATGTGAAGGTGGACAAGGATGGTGTGAAGGAGGGCAGTGGAGTGTGTGAAAGAGGGCAGTGGTGGGTGTGCAGGTGGGCATGGATGGTGTGAAGGAGGGCAATGGAGGGTGTGCAGGTGTTCATGGATGGTGTAAAGGAGGGCAGTTGAGGGTGTGAAGGAGGGCAGTGGAGGATGTGAAGGTGGGCATGGATGGTGTGAAGGAGGGCAGTGGAGGGTGTGAGGAGGGCATGGATGGTGTGAAGGTGGGCATGGATGGTGTGAATTAGGGCAGCGGAGGATGTGCAAGTGGGCAGTGGAGGGTATGAAGGAGGGCAGTGGACGGTGTAAAGGAGTCCATGGATGGTGTGAGGGAGGGCAGTGGAGGGGATGAAGGAGGACAGTGGAAGGTGTAAGGGGGGCATGGATGGTGTGAAGGTGGGCATGGATGGTGTGAAGGAGGTCAGTGGAGGGTGTAAAGGAGGGCATTGGAGGGTGTGGAGGAGGGCAGAGGAGGTTGTGCAGGTGGGAATGGATAGTGTGAAGGAGGACAGTGGAGGGTGTGAGGGGGGCATGGATGGTGTGAAGGTGGGCATGGATGGTGTGAAGGAGGTCAGTGGAGGGTGTAAAGGAGGGCATTGGATGGTGTGGAGGAGGGCAAAGGAGGGTGTGCAGGTGGGACTGCATGGTGTGAAGGAGGACAGTGGAGTGTGTGCCGGTGGGAATGGTTGGTGTGAAGGAGGGCAGTAAAGAGTGTGCAGGTGGGCACGGATGGAGTGACGGAGGGCTGTGGAGGATGGGCAGGTGGGCAGTGGAGGGTGTGAAGGAGGGCAGTTGAAGGTGTGGAGGGCAGTGGAGGGTGTGGAGGAGGGCAGTGGAATGTGTGAAGGTGGGCATGGATGGTGTGAAGAGGGCTGTGGAGGGGATGAAGGAGGGCAGTGTAGGGTGTGAAGGAGGGCAGTGGATGGTGTTAAGGAGGGCAATGAGGGTATGAAGGTGGGCATGGATGGTGTGAAGGAGGCCAGTGGAGCGTGTGGAGGAGGGCAGTGGAGTGTATTAAGGTGGGCATGGATGTTGTGATGAGGGCAGTGTAGGGTGTGAAGGTGGGCATGGATGGTGTATAGGTGGGCATGATGGTGTGACGGTGGGCATGGATGGTGTAAAGGAGGGCAGTGCAGGGTGTGAAAGAGGGCAGTGGAGGGTGTGAAGGTGGGCATGGATGATGTGAAGGAGGGCAGTGGAGGGTTTGAAGGACGGCAGTGGAGGGTGTGAAGGTGGGCATGGATGGTGTGAAGGAGGGCAGCGGATGGTGTGAAGGAGGGCAGCAGAGGGTGTGAAGGAGGGCAGTGGAGGGTGTGAAGGTGGGCATGGAGGGTGTGAAGGAGGGCAGCGGATGGTGTGAAGTAGGGCAGCAGAGGGTGTGAAGGAGGGCAATGGAGGTTGTGAAGGTTGGCATGGATGATTTGAAGGAGGGCAGTGGAGGTTGTGCAGGTGCTCATGGATGGTGTGAAGGAAGGCAGTGGAGGGTGTGCAGTTGGGCATGGATGGCGTGAAGGAGGGCAGTGGAGGGTGTGCAGGTGGGCAGTGGAGGGTGTAAAGGAGGGAAGTGGAGGGTGTGGAGGGCAGTGCAGGTTGTGAAGGAGGGCAGTGAAGCGTGTGAAGGTGGGCATGGATGGTGTGAAGGAGGGCAATGGAGGGTGTGGAGGAGGTCAGTGGAGGGTGTGGAGGAGGGCAGTGGACGGTGTGAAGGAGGGCAGTGGAGGGGGTGAAGGAGGGCTGTGGAGTTGTGAAGGAGGGCATGGATTGTGTTAAAGAGGGCAGTGGAGGGTGTGAAGGAGGGCAGTGGAGGGTGTGAAGGTGGGCATGGATGGTGTGAAGATGGGCATGGATTGTGCGAAGGAGGGCAGTGGAGGTTGTGAAGATGGGCATGGATGGTGTGAAGGTGAACATCAATGGTGTGAAGGTGGGCATGAATGGTGTGACGGTGGGCATGGATGGTGTGAAGGAGAGCAGGGGAGGGCGTGAAGGAGGGCAGTGGAGCGTGTGAAGGTGGGCATGGATGTGTGAAGGACGGCAGTGGAGAGTGTGATGAAGGGCAGTGGAGGATGTGAAGGTGGGAATGGATGGTGTGAAGGAGGCCAGTGGAGGGTGTGAAGGAGGGCAGTGGTGGCTGTGCAGGTTGGCATGGATGGTGTGAAGGAGGGCAATGGATGGTGTGCAGGTGGGCAGTGGAGTGTGTGAAGGAGGGCTGTGGAGGGTGTGCAGGTGGGCATGGATGGTGTGAAGGAGGGCAGTGGAGGGTTTGCAGGTGGGCAGTGGAGGGTGTGAAGGAGGGCAGTGCAGGGTGTGGAGGGCAGTGGAATTTGTGAAGGTGGGCATGGATGATGTGAAGGAGGGCAGTGGAGGGTGGGCAGTGGAGGGTGTGAAGGAGGGCAGTGGAGGGGGTGAAGGAGGGCTGTGGAGTTGTGAAGGAGGGCATGGATTGTGTGAAGGAGGGCAGTGGAGGGTGTGAAGGAGGGCAGTGGAGGGTGTGAAGGTGGGCATGGATGGTGTGAAGATGGGCATGGATTGTGCGAAGGAGGGCAGTGGAGGTTGTGAAGATGGGCATGGATGGTGTGAAGGTGAACATGAATGGTGTGAAGGTGGGCATGGATGGTGTGACGGTGGGCATGGATGGTGTGAAGGAGAGCAGGGGAGGGCGTGAAGGAGGGCAGTGGAGCGTGTGAAGGTGGGCATGGATGTGTGAAGGACGGCAGTGGAGAGTGTGATGGAGGGCAGTGGAGGATGTGAAGGTGGGAATGGATGGTGTGAAGGAGGCCAGTGGAGGGTGTGAAGGAGGGCAGTGGTGGCTGTGCAGGTTGGCATGGATGGTGTGAAGGAGGGCAATGGATGGTGTGCAGGTGGGCAGTGGAGTGTGTGAAGGAGGGCTGTGGAGGGTGTGCAGGTGGGCATGGATGGTGTGAAGGAGGGCAGTGGAGGGTTTGCAGGTGGGCAGTGGAGGGTGTGAAGGAGGGCAGTGCAGGGTGTGGAGGGCAGTGGAATTTGTGAAGGTGGGCATGGATGATGTGAAGGAGGGCAGTGGAGGGTGGGCAGTGGAGGGTGTGAAGGAGGGCAGTGGAGGGTGTGAAGGAGAGCAGTGGAGCGTGGGCAATGGATGGTGTGAAGGAGGGCAGTGGAGGGTGGGCAGTGGAGGGTGTGAAGGAGGCCAGTGGAGGGTGGGCAGTGGATGGTGTGAAGGAGGGCAGTGGAGGGGATGAAGGAGGGCAGTGGAGGGTGGGCAGTGGATGGTCTGAAGGAGGGCAGTGGACCGGATTAAGGACGGCAGTGGAGGGTGTGAAGGAGAGCATGGATGGTGTGAAGGTGGGCATGGAGGGTATGAAAGTGGGCATTGATGGTTTGAAGGAGGGCAGTGGAGGGTGTGAAGGAGGGCAGTGGTGGGTGTGCAGGTGGGCATGGATGTTGTGAAGGAGGGCAATGGAGGGTGTGCAGGTGGGCAGTGGAGGGTGTGAAGGTGGGCATGGATGGTGTGAAGGAGGGAAGTGCAGGGTTTGAAGGAGGGCAGGGGAGGGTGGGGAGGTGGGCATGGATGGTGTGAAGGAGGGCAGAGGAGTGTGTGAAGGAAGGCAGTGGAGGGTTTGCAGGTGGGCATAGATGGTGTGAAGGAGGGCAGCAGAGGGTGTGAAGGAGGGCAGTGGAGGTTGTGCAGTTGTTCATGGATGGTGTGAAGGAGTGCGTGGAGGGTGTGAAGGTTGGCATGGATGTTGTGAAGGAGGGCAGTGGAGTTGTGCAGGTGTTCATGGATGGTGTGAAGGACGGTAGTGGAGAATGGGCAGTGGAGGATGTGAAGGAGGGCAGTGGTGGGTGTGCAGGTGGGCATGGATGGTGTGAAGGAGGGTAATGGAGGGTGTGCAGGTGGGGAGTTCAGGGTGTGAAGGAGGGCAGTGGAGGGTGTTAAGGTGGGCATGGATGGTGTGAAGGAGGGCAGTGGAGGGTGTGAAGGAGGGCAGTGGAGGTTGTGCAGGTGGGCATAGATGGTGTGAAGGAAGTCAGGAGGGTTTGAAGGAAGGCAGTGGAGGGTGTGCAGGTGGGCATAGATGGTGTGAAGGAGGAGAGCAGATGGTGTGAAGGAGGGCAGTGGAGGTTGTGCAGGTGGGCATGCATGGTGTGAAGGGGGGCATTGGAGGGGATAAATGAGGGCAGTGGAGGGTGTGAAGGAGGACATGGATGGTGTGAAGGAGGGCAGTGGAGGGGATGAAGTAGGGCAGTGGATGGTGTGAAGGAGGCCATGGATGGTGTGAAGGTGGGCATAGAGGGTATGAAGGTGGGCATGCATGGTGTGAAGGAGGCCAGTGGAGCGTGTGGAGGAGGGCAGTGGAGGGTGTGAAGGAGGGCAGTGGAGTATGTGAAGGTGGGAATGGATGGTGTGAAGAGGGCAGTGGAGGGGATTAAGGAGGGCAGTGGAGGGTGTGAAGGAGGGCATGGAGGGTATGAAGGTGGGCATGGATGGTGTGAAGGAGGCCAGTGGAGCGTGTTGTGGAGGGCAGTGCAGGGTGTGTAGCAGGGCAGTGGAGGGTGTGAAGGTAGGCAGTGGAGGGTGTGAAAGAAGGCAGTGGAGGGTGTGAAGTTGGGCATGGATGGTGTGAAGGAGGGCAGTGGAGGGTTTGAAGGAGGGCAGTGAAGGGTGTTCAGGTGGGTATGGATGGTGTGAAGGAGGGCAGAGGAGGGTGTTAAGGAAGGCAGTGGAGGAGATGAAGGAGGGCAGTGGAGGGTGTGAAGGAGGGCATGGATGGTGTGAAGGTGGGCATGGAGGGTATGAATGTGTGTATGGATGGTGTGAAGGAGGGCAGTGGAAGGTGTGGAGGAGGTCAGTGGAGGATGTGAAGGAGGGCATTGGCGGTGTGTTGGAGGGCAGTGGTGTGTGTGAAGGTGGGTATGGATGGTGTTAAGGAGGGCTGTGTAGTGTGTGGAAGAAGGCAGTGGAGGGTGTGAAGGTGGGCATGGATAGTGTGAAGGAAGGCATGGATGGTGTGAAGGTGGGCATGGATGGTGTGAAGGAGGGCAGTGGAGGGTGTGCATGTGGGCAGTGGAGGGTGTGAAGGAGGGCAGTGGATGATGTACAAGTGGGCATTGGAGGGTGTGAAGGTGGGCATGGATGGTGTGAAGGAGGGCAGTGGAGGGTGTGAAGGAGGGCAGGAAGGTGTGCAGGTGGGCATGGATTGTGTGAAGGAGGGCAGAGGAGGGTGTGAAGGAAGGCAGTGGAGGGTGAGCAAGTGGGCATAGATGGTGTGATGGAGGGCAGTGGAGGGTGTGAATGTGGGCATGGATGGTGTGAAGCAGGGCAGTGGAGGGTGTGAAGGAGGGCAATGGAGTTTGTGAAGGTGCGCATGGATGGTGTCAAGAGGGCAGTGGAGGGGATGAAGGAGGGCAGTGGATGGTGTGAAGGTGGGCATGGAGGGTATGACGGTGAGCATGGATGGTGTGAAGAAGGGCAGCGGAGATGATGAAAGAGGGCAGTGGAGGGTGTGATGGAAAGCATGGATGGTGTGAAGTTGGGCATGGAGGGTTTGAAGGTGGGCATGGATGGTGTGAAGAGGGCAGTGGAGGGTGTGAAGGTGGGCATGGATGGTGTGAAGATGGGCATGGATGGTGTGAAGGAGTGCAGTGAAGGGTGTGAAAATGGGCATGGATGGTGTTTAGGTGGGCATGAATGGTGTGAAGGTGGGTATGGATGGTGTGACAGTGGGCATGGATGGTGTGAAGGAGGGCAGTGGAGGGTGTGCAGGTGGGCACAGATGGTGTGAAGGAGGGCTGTGGAGGGTGGGCAGGTGGGCAGTGGAGGGTGTGAAGGAGGGCAGTTAAAGATGTAGAGGGCAGTGGAGGGTGTGAACCTGGGCATGTATGGTGTGAAGGAGGGCAGTGGAGCATGTGGAGGAGGGCAGTGCAGGGTGTGAAGGAGGGCAATGGAGTGTGTTAAGGTGGGCATGGATGGTGTGAAGAGGGCAGTTGAGGGGATGAAGGAGGGCAGTGGAGGGTGTGAAGGAGGGCATGGATGGTGTGAAGGTGGGCATGGAGGGTATGAAGGTGGGCATGGATGTTGTGATGGAGGCCAGTGGAGCATGTGGAGGTGGCCAGTGGAGGGTGTGGAGGAGGGCAGTGGAGGTTGTGCAGGTTTTCATGGATGGTGTAAAGGAGGGCAGTTGAGGGTGTGAGGGGGGGCAGTGGAGGATGTGAAGGTGGGCATGGATGGTGTGAAGGAGGGCAGTGGAGGGTGTTAGGAGAGCATGGATGGTGTGAAGGTGGGCATGGATGGTGTGAAGGAGGTCAGTGTAGGGTGTGGAGGAGGGCAGAGGAGGGTGTGCAGGTGGGACTGGATGGTGTGAAGGACAGTGGAGGGTGTGCAGGTGGGAATGGATGGTGTGTAGGAGGGCAGTAAAGGGTGTGCAGGTGGGCACGGATGGAGTGACGGAGGGCTGTGGAGGATGGGCAGGTGGGCAGTGGAGGGTGTGAAGGAGGGCATTTGAAGGTGTGGAGGGCAGTGGAGGGTGTGAACGTGGGCATGTATGGTGTGAAGGAGGGCAGTTAGAGCGTGTGGGGGAGGGCATTGGAGGGTGTGAAGTACGGCAGTGTAATGTGTGAAGGTGGGCATGGATGGTGTGAAGAGGGCAGTGGAGGGGATGAAGGAGGGCAATGGAGGGTGTGAATGAGGGCAGTGAATGGTGTTAAGGAGGGCAATGAGGGTATGAAGGTGGGCATGGATGGTGTGAAGGAGGCCAGTGGACCGTGTGGAGAAGGGCAGTGGAGGGTGTGGAGGAGGGCAGTGAAGGGTATTAAGGTGGGCATGGATGGTGTATAGGTGGGCATGGATGGTGTGACGGTGGGCATGGATGGTGTGAAGGAGGGCAGTGCAGGGTGTGAAAGAGGGAAGTGGAGGGTGTGAAGGTGGGCATGGATGGTGTGAAGGAGGGCAGTGGAGGGTGTGAAGGAGGGCAGTGTAGGATGTGAAATTGGGCGTGGATGGTATGAAGGAGGGCAGTGGAGGGTGTGAAGAAGGGCTGTGGAGGGTGTGAAAGAGGGAAGTGGGGGTGTGAAGGTGGGCATGGATCGTGTGAAGGTGGGCATGGATGGTGTGAATGAGGGCAGTGGAGGGTGTGCAGATGGGCAGTGGAGGGAGTGAAGGAGGGCAGTGGACGGTGTGAAGGTGGACATGGATGGTGTGAAGGAGGGCAGAGTAGGGTGTGAAGGAAGACAGTGGAGTGTGTGCAGGTGGGCATGCATGGTGTGAAGGAGGGCAGTGGAGGGTGTGAAGGAGTCCATGGATGGTGTGAAGGAGGGCAGTGGAGGGGATGAAGGAGGGCAGTGGAGGGTGTGAAGAGGGCATGGATGGTGTGAAGGTGGGCATGGATGTTGTGAAGGAGGTCAGTGGAGGGTGTGAAGGAGGGCAGTGGAGGGTGTGGAGGAGGGCAGAGGAGGTTGTGCAGGTGGGAATGGATAGTGTGAAGGAGGACAGTGCATGGTGTGATGAGGGAATGGATGGTGTAAAGGTGGACATGGATGGTGTGAAGGAGGTCAGTGGAGGGTGTGCAGGTGGGAATGGATGGTGTGAAGGAGGGCAGTAAAGGGTGTGCAGGTGGGCACGGATGGAGTGACGGAGGGCTGTGGAGGATGGGCAGGTGGGCAGTGGACGGTTTGAAGGAGGGCAGTTGAAGGTGTGGACGGCAGTGGAGGGTGTGAACGTGGGCAGGTATGGTGTGAAGGAGGGCAGGGGAGCGTGTGGAGGAGGGCATTGGAGGGTGTGAAGTACGGCAGTGGAATGTGTGAAGGTGGGCATGGGTGGTGTGAAGAGGGCTGTGGAGGGGATGAAGGAGGGCAGTGGATGGTGTGAAGGAGGGCAGTGGATGGTGTTAAGGAGGGCAATGAGGGTATGAAGGTGGGCATGGATGGTGTGAAGGATGCCAGTGGAGCATGTGGAGGATGGCAGTGGAGGGTGTGGAGGAGGGCAGTGGAGTGTATTAAGGTAGGCATGGATGATGTGATGAGGGCAGTGTAGGGTGTGAAGGTGGGCATGGATGGTGTATAGGTGGGCATGGATGGTGTGACGGTGGGCATGGATGGTGTAAAGGAGGGCAGTGCAGGGTGTGAATGAGGGCAGTGGAGGGTGTGTAGGTGGGCATGGATGGTGTTAAGGAGGGCAGTGGAAGGGATGAAGGAGGGCAGTGGAGGGTGTGAAGGAGGGCATGGATGGTGTGAAGGTGGGCATGGAGGGTATGAATGTGTGTATGGATGGTGTGAAGGAGGGCAGTGGAAGGTGTGGAGGAGGGCAGTGGAGGATGTGAAGGAGGGCATTGGCGGTGTGTTGGAGGGCAGTGGTGTGTGTGAAGGTGGGTATGGATGGTGTGAAGGAGGGCTGTGTAGTGTGTGGAAGAAGGCAGTGGAGGGTGTGAAGGTGGGCATGGATAGTGTGAAGGAAGGCATGGATGGTGTGAAGGTGGGCATGGATGGTGTGAAGATGGGCATTGATGGTGTGAAGGTGGGCATGGATGGTGTGAAGGAGGGCAGTGGAGGGTGTGCAGGTGGGCTTGGATGGTTTGAAAGAGGGCAATGGATGGTGTGCAGGTGGGCAGTGGAGGGTGTGAAGGAGGGCAGTGGAAGATGTACAGGTGGGCATGGATGGTGTGAAGGAGGGCAATGGAGGGTGTGCAGGTGGGCATTGGATGGTGTGAAGGTGGGCATGGATGGTGTGAAGGAGGGCAGTGGAGGGTGTGAAGGAGGGCAGGAAGGTGTGCAGGTGGGCATGGATTGTGTGAAGGAGGGCAGAGGAGGGTGTGAAGGAAGGCAGTGGAGGGTGAGCAAGTGGGCATAGATGGTGTGATGGAGGGCAGTGGAGGGTGTGAAGGAGGGCAATGGAGTTTGTGAAGGTGCGCATGGATGGTGTCAAGAGGGCAGTGGAGGGGATGAAGGAGGGCAATGGATGGTGTGAAGGTGGGCATGGAGGGTATGACGGTGAGCATGGATGGTGTGAAGAAGGGCAGTGGAGATGATGAAAGAGGGCAGTGGAGGGTGTGATGGAGAGCATGGATGGTGTGAAGTTGGGCATGTAGGGTTTGAAGGTGGGCATGGATGGTGTGAAGAGGGCAGTGGAGGGTGTGAATGTGGGCATGGATGGTGTGAAGATGGGCATGGATGGTGTGAAGGAGTGCAGTGAAGGGTGTGAAAATGGGCATGGATGGTGTTTAGGTGGGCATGAATGGTGTGAAGGTGGGTATGGATGGTGTGACAGTGGGCATGGATGGTGTGAAGGAGGGCAGTGGAGGGTGTGAAGGTGGGCATGGATGGTGTGACGGACAGCAGTGGAGGGTGTGAAGTAGGGCAGTGGAGGATGTGAAGGTGGACAAGGATGGTGTGAAGGAGGGCAGTGGAGTGTGTGAAAGAGGGCAGTGGTGGGTGTGCAGGTGGGCATGGATGGTGTGAAGGAGGGCAATGGAGGGTGTGCAGGTGGGCAGTGGGGGGTGTGAAGGAGTGCAGCAGAGGGTGTGAAGGAGGGCAGTGGAGGGTGTGAAGGTGGGCATGAGTGGTGTGAAGGAGGGCAGCGGATGGTGAGAAGAAGGGCAGCAGAGGGTGTGAAGGAGGGCTGTGGAGGTTGTGCAGTTGTTCATGGATGGTGTGAAGGAGGGCAGTGGAGGGTGTTAAGGTTGGCATGGATGGTGTGAAGGAGGGCAGTGGAGGTTGTGCAGGTGTTCATTGATGGTGTGAATGAAGGCAGTGGAGGGTGTGAACGTGGGCATAGATGGTGTGAAAAATGGCAGTGGAGGGTGAGAAGGAGGGCATTGGAGGATGTGAAGGTGGGCATAGATGGTGTGAAGGAGGGCAGTGGAGGGTGGACAGTGGAGGGTGTGAAGGAGGGCAGTGGAGGGTGTACAGGTGGGCATGGATGCTGTGAATGAGAGCAGTGGAGGAGATGGAGGAGGGCAGTGGTGGGTGTCTAGGAGGCCATGGATAGTGTGAAGGTGGGCATGGAGGGTATGAAGGTGGGCATGGATGGTGTGAAGGAGGCCAGTGGTAGCGTGAGGAGGAATGCAGTGGAAGGTGTGGAGGAGGGCCGTGGAGGTATTAAGGTGGGCATGGAAGGTGTGAAGAGGGCAGTGTAGGGTGTGAAGATGGGCAAGGATGGTGTGAAGGAGGGCAGTGGAGGGTGTGAAGATGGGCATGGAGGTGTGAAGGTGGGCATGAATGGTGTGAAGGTGGGCATGGATGGTGTGACGGTGGGCATGGATGGTGTGACGGAGGACACTGGAGGGTGTGAAGGAGGGCACTGGAGGGTGTGAAGGTGGGCATGGATAGTGTGAAGTTGGGCAGTGGAGGGTGTGAAAGAGGGCAGTGGAAGATTTGAAGGTGGGCATGGATGGTGTGAAGGAGGGCAATGGAGGGTGTGAAAGAGGGAAGTGGAGGGTGTGAATGTGGGCATGGATGGTGTGAAGGAGGGCAGTGGAGGGTTTGAAGGAGGGCATGGATGGTGTGAAGGAGGGCAGTGGAGGGTGTGCAGGTGGGCAGTGGAGGGTGTGAAGGAGTGCAGTGGAGGCTGTGAAGGTGGGCATGGATGGTGTTAAGGAGGGCAGTGGAGGAGATGAAGGAGGGCAGTGGAGGGTGTGAAGGAGGGCATGGATGGTGTGAAGGTGGGCATGGAGGGTATGAATGTGTGTATGGATGGTGTGAAGGAGGGCAGTGGAAGGTGTGGAGGAGGTCAGTGGAGGATGTGAAGGAGGGCATTGGCGGTGTGTTGGAGGGCAGTGGTGTGTGTGAAGGTGGGTATGGATGGTGTGAAGGAGGGCTGTGTAGTGTGTGGAAGAAGGCAGTGGAGGGTGTGAAGGTGGGCATGGATAGTGTGAAGGAAGGCATGGATGGTGTGAAGGTGGGCATGGATGCTGTGAAGATGGGCATTGATGGTGTGAAGGTGGGCATGGATGGTGTGAAGGAGGGCAGTGGAGGGTGTGCAGGTGGGCTTGGATGGTGTGAAGGAGGGCAATGGATGGTGTGCATGTGGGCAGTGGAGGGTGTGAAGGTGGGCATGGATGGTGTGAAGGAGGGCAGTGGAGGGTGTGAAGGAGGGCAGGAAGGTGTGCAGGTGGGCATGGATTGTGTGAAGGAGGGCAGAGGAGGGTGTGAAGGAAGGCAGTGGAGGGTGAGCAAGTGGGCATAGATGGTGTGATGGAGGGCAGTGGAGGGTGTGAATGTGGGCATGGATGGTGTGAAGCAGGGCAGTGGAGGGTGTGAAGGAGGGCAATGGAGTTTGTGAAGGTGCGCATGGATGGTGTCAAGAGGGCAGTGGAGGGGATGAAGGAGGGCAGTGGATGGTGTGAAGGTGGGCATGGAGGGTATGACGGTGAGCATGGATGGTGTGAAGAAGGGCAGCAGAGATGATGAAAGAGGGCAGTGGAGGGTGTGATGGAAAGCATGGATGGTGTGAAGTTGGGCATGGAGGGTTTGAAGGTGGGCATGGATGGTGTGAAGAGGGCAGTGGAGGGTGTGAAGGTGGGCATGGATGGTGTGAAGATGGGCATGGATGGTGTGAAGGAGTGCAGTGAAGGGTGTGAAAATGGGCATGGATGGTGTTTAGGTGGGCATGAATGGTGTGAAGGTAGGTATGGATGGTGTGACAGTGGGCATGGATGGTGTGAAGGAGGGCAGTGGAGGGTGTGCAGGTGGGCACAGATGGTGTGACGGAGGGCTGTGGAGGGTGGGCAGGTGGGCAGTGGAGGGTGTGAAGGAGGGCAGTTGAAGATGTAGAGGGCAGTGGAGGGTGTGAACCTGGGCATGTATGGTGTGAAGGAGGGCAGTGGAGGCATGTGGAGGAGGGCAGTGCAGGGTGTGAAGGAGGGCACTGGAGTGTGTTAAGGTGGGCATGGATGGTGTGAAGAGGGCAGTGGAGGGGATGAAGGAGGGCAGTGGAGGGTGTGAAGGAGGGCATGGATGGTGTGAAGGTGGGCATGGAGGTTATGAAGGTGGGCATGGATGGTGTGAAGGAGGCCAGTGGAGCATGTGGAGGTTGGCAGTGGAGGGTGTGGAGGAGGGCAGTGGAGGGTAATAAGTGGATGGTGTGAAGTGGGCAGTTTAAGGTGTGAAGATGGGCATGGATGGTGTGAAGGTGGGCATGAATGGTGTGAAGGTGGGCATGGATGGTGTGACGGTGGGCATGGATGGTGTGACGGAGGTCAGTGGAGGGTGTGAAGGAGGCAATGGAGGGTGTGCCGGGTGGGCAGTGGAGGGTGTGAAGGAGGGCAGTGGAGGGTGTGAAGGAGGGCAATGGAGGGTGTTAAGGTGGGCATGGATGGTGTGAAGGAGGTCAGAGGAGGGTTTGAAGGAAGGCAGTAGAGGGTGTGCAATTGGCCATAGATGGTGTGAAGGAGGCCAGCGGATGGTGTGAAGGAGGGGCAGTGAGTTTGTGCAGGTGTTCATGGATGGTGTGAAGGAGGGCAGTGGAGGGTGTGAGGGGGGGCAGTGGAGGATGTGAAGGTGGGCATGGATGGTGTGAAGGAGGGCAGTGCAGGGTGTTAGGAGAGCATGGATGGTGTGAAGGTGGGCATGGATGGTGTGAAGGAGGGTAGTGGAGGGTGTGAAAGAGGGAAGTGGAGGGTGTGAAGGTGGGCATGGATGGTGTGAAGGAGGGCAGTGGAGGGTGTGAAGGTGGGCGTGGATGGTATGAAGGAGGGCAGTGGAAGGTGTGAAGAGGGCAGTGGAGGGTGTGAAGGAGGGAAGTGGAGGGTGTGAAGGTGGGCATGGATCGTGTTAAGGTGGGCATGGATGGTGTGAAGGAGGGCAGTGGAGGGTGTGCAGATGGGCAGAGGAGGGAGTTGAAGCGAGGGCAGTGGACGGTGTGTGAAGGTGG